>NC_041811.1:26022906-26342013 GCF_900964775.1 Scleropages formosus | reverse complement strand
CTTGTACATGGCATACACATACACTGATTTATAAGGCAGGAACTTGAACGGGACGACCACAAAGCAGCGTGTGTTGCTGGCAGAGAAAACACAATGAGTGTTGAAACACAGGTATAAATTTCTGAAAAATCTCTGAAATTTTAAAAAAAAAAAAAATGTATATTTATGTGTTATATACTCTGTTTAAGAAGGTCAATGATTGTAAATGGTGCAAAATATTCAATTACATCTGAATTGTCTCAGTAAATATATTCTAATTTATTAAACTGGAATCTATGCAGGAATCCGGCAAATAATTTTACCTTTCAGTAGTTACATTTGCAATCATCTACTAGCAAAAATAAACAAATTATAAACTTAGTCCTTTCTCTTAGTAACGTTTAATGATTTCACTGCTATCACCTTGCTACACATACTGTGAAGTATAGCTTGGGGTGATTTATGGTGTAATGCTGTTATTGCCCAGAGAAGAGAGACCAAGGTTTTGAGTGATGCCTGAACCAGTATGGATATGCATGAAATATCAGTCCAAAGGATAATTAATCCTGCTAGTACATCTTCGGAGTCTCCGCTCATAAAAATGCAAATGACCTTGTGCAAGTTCCCCTCCCCCGGACAAATCTCTGCAGAGCACAGTGAACCCAGCAACCCGTTCACAGCCATTAAAGGAAGCAAGATTTTAAGAAAGAAGGGACAAAAAGCAATTTCTATCAAACTACAGCTGCAGTGTCCATAATTTTGAAAGAGAGTGTTGAAAAATTAGGATTTTTATGACTCCTCATCCACTTTTACCCTGCTGACAGCATGCTTTCTGGTAAAGAGTCATTCTAAACAGGCCTGGTTTTGAAAGCAGCCAAGTGTTACCCAGGGTCTTGAAGTTGCTAATGGTGGCTGTGTTATCTTATCCAGTGATGAAGCAAATGAGGCCCCCAGGAAGAAAGGACTACTTTCAGTCCATTAGTCACAAAGATATTCAGGGTATACCCCATGCACTATCTACAACACCTTGCATCCTCTGTACAGTCAGCAAAATGAGGGTTCATAAATGCACCGAGTAATTTAACTTGGAAGAATAAAATCATACCTTATGCATATAAAGGTAGATATTTCTGTGTACTCTGCACAGAATTTTGGAGAGAAATCTCTGCCAAAAGCAAAAATGTAAATGTAGTGTATGCAGAAGGGAAGGACAATGATATCCATCGCTTGAATAACCGCTTGTCCTGAGCAGGGATTGTTATATATTGGTAAAAAAGAAATCAATCACAAAAAAAATCGTCTTTATTTTAATTTGCAAATATTTTATTTATTTATTTTTTTTTTTAGTGAAGATGAAAACCAGACAATTACATTAGTTGTGTTAATAATGATTTGTTTCCTATAACAGCTTTGAGGCCATAATAATTTGTTATAATGCCCCTTCTACAATACCTTCAAAAGTTTAAGATTAATTTGTGAAGTGGAAATGGTTAAACAAGTGATACTACCTGCAGAACTGAATTTGAGACACAGATATTGACATGATGATTAATTATTAAAGTGCGATGGATTAATCCAGCATTACACTAGAGACATTTGAACTAAATGTCAAGCATCGTTGTATCTGTTGTTGTTTCACCATATTCATATTTTGTATTTATATTATCCACCATTCAAATGAAAGGCATATAAAAATTAGTTTGCCACAGACAAAACATCATCATCCCCTCATACACGCTAAGAAAAGAGGGGAGATTCCATTGAGGTTAGTTAAAGGGTAATTAATTGTATTTTCTGGGGGTGCGGTGGTGCAGTGGGTTGGACTGGGTCCTGCTCTGCAGTGGGTCTGGGGTTCAAGCCCCGCTTGGGGTGCCTTGTGGCGGACTGGCGTCCCGTCCTGGGTGTGTCCCCTCCCCCTCCGGCCTTACGCCCTGTGTTGTCGGGTAGGCTCCGGTTCCCCGCAACCCCGTATGGGACAAGCGGTTCAGAAAGTGTGTGTATATATATATAATTGTATTTTCCTTGTTTCTTTTTTACCTTTGTGTGTGTGTGTGTTTGGAGAAAAGTGGTGAAATGAACAAAATTAGTGGTGAAGAGAACAAAATGTAGAGGCAAAAAATGGACAGCGTGTTCCTTTTTAAACTCTATAGCCTGGCCTCTATCAACAAGACAAAAGACCAGATTAAGAAAAATCTTTTTTTCCATTGCCAAATGATTATTTCTGAGACATTTGTTCCACAGAATGAATCCATTAAACATACAAATTGTTAATAATTCACAAACTGCTATCATATTAGCTTCCCATGTCCAGGAATGCCTGAAAACAACAACACAAATAAATATCAAAATGTCTAAAGGTTAATCAGATTTACCGATAGGATTATTAAAACATAACATTGTGTATTACATGGTAAACACTGCTAATTTTATAACACTTAAGTCCTGTTGAGGAGACTTGTATTTATTCATTCATTTAGCTGATGCTTTTCTCCAAAGCGACTTACAAATGTTCATCTACTTAAAACTATTTTCCCCTTTAAACAGCTGGGTAATTTTAATGGGGCAGTTTAGGGTTAGTACCTTGCTCAAGGGTACTACAATTGGAGGAGGGATTCAAACCTGCAACCTTTGGGTCTAAAGGCAACAGCTCTAAACACTACAATACCAGCTGCCCCCAGCTGAATTAATAGGTGGTTCTTTCCATGGATTTTGTCCCAAGAGTCACTGGGGAATACAGTATACAGTAACAGGCCAAGAGGTCCATTAAATGATATTGTACAATAGCTTTTGTAGACTTGCTACACATAAAAATAGAACTACGCATGACAATGAAAAATTATGACATTTGCGCCTTGCATCTTGAAAATGTTCTGACTAGAGGGTCATTTTGTTCATTTGTGTCACACACATCAGAACAAGAGCCCTGGGATAGCATTACATATCCATAACTGGAGGAGAATCTGTGTCTGAGTGCTGCCTCAGCTGTATGAAAGCAAGGATGTTCTGTTCTGCGATTTTTTTTTTTTTTTTTAGCTAGTAGAGTAAGGTACAAAAGTAATTTTTAATTATAAAGCAAAACAGAAATTAATTGCATTGCCTGTGGAACAAACATAACGATTTACCACAAGCCATTCAATGGAGACCAGCACATGAGCAAAGCAATACAAGCTACCAGACTGGTAAAATGTAGATGAGAAAAGTTCAGTTTTACGCCAATCATATGGAGTATGACTAAAAGACTGATTTTCACCTTTTTTTTTCCCCCCTCTTATTACTGCTTTTTGGAAAATGTGGAGCAAAAACCAATTTTTACAGCTTGCAGGTGTTTACCATGATTTATCTGTGGGCAGTTACCCAGTTCTTATGTCTCCCCCTTGAAGCAAGACACTGAGCATTCACACACATCCTTTGATGTGCAAGCTGTGGGACACCTGCTCCTTTTCCTCTGTACCGACTGCAGGCTTCACTGGGCCATGAAACATGCGTGGAGGTGAATGACATTATCCCGATTCCATACGCAGCTCAGTAGACACCCCGCTAACTGTAGATGTCACACTGAATAACAAGGGGAAGCTTGCACTGCACTGTGCTTTCATTTCAATACATAATTAAAACATAAATCATTTTAAACTATTTTGTGGCTCTCTGTAGATAGAGCTGTGTATAACATTGTTATAGTATACACACAGAGGTGTGTACAAAATATTAGAAATAGTACTTTGAAGTAAATAAATCACAGTTACAGGGGTAGCAAAAGAACCTACTAAGCGCTTACTCCCTATAGAAGACAACTGTAAAAAAGGACTGTCTTTTTGAAATATTTGATCTTCTAGAGGAACATGAAACATCTAAGAGGCCAAACTGCCAGCACAGTCATACCTCATCCCACTGTTACTATTTCATGGAGCAAAAATAAATAATTGACAGAATATGGAAACCATATACCAAAAAATGTTTTAAAAATGTGCTGAAAATGAAGACTAAGCGTCTGCAAGTCAACACTGTCTGACAAGGACAGATGAACACTTAGCATAGCTGCTAAAAATCAGCAAAACTCTGACACTGAAAATTACCTCATACAATTAGCATGGAATGAAACTGTCTGCAGTAAGCTATAGAAACATGGACTTAATGATATGGCTGCTATTCCAAAACCGCTTGCATTCAAAGCCAATGCAGTAAAATGTTTAATCTGGAATAACAAGCAACCTAGACCTCTGAGCATAATACTGGATGAGATGTCTGTTAATCATTCCTCAACCAGACAATGCTTTTGCTGGAGAAAGCAAAGGATGTCCTCAACCAGCATTGTCTGTTGCCAGCTGTTCAACATGGTGGTGGATCAGTCATGAAACAGGTACCAATCTCAAGGGAGTCACTGATTGCTGCAAGGTCATTTATAGGCCAAGGACCATGAAGTATATTTCCATGTCCTTCATCCATCAGGGTACAAGAGTCATACCTTCTTGAAGAACGGTCCATTACCCTGCAGCATACAGTTCAGCGTAACAGCATTCCAAGAAAGACTGAAGCTGTTCTGAGGGTCAAGGAAGGCCTTAAACCGTATGTTTCTAATGTACTTTGCACCTAGTGTTTAATACCATTAATAACTGCTCTTTCCGCTTAAACATGGCATATGCAATAAGTACATAATAGCAATGTTCATAATATTAGAGATATTACAGACTGAAATGTGTTGCTTTTTTTATAAAAAAGTTTATAAAGTGAAGAAAAATAGAAAAAAATTCAATAAAAATAATTTAGCCTTACTGCTCCACAGCAGCACTGCGTCCTTTCACTGTTTTTCAGCAGTCTGGAGAGGGAGAGGTAAGCCGTCTGGCTAAATTAAGATAAATCTAAGCCATTCCCACAATCATGGGGGGATAACAGTCTCTAAGCAAACCAGTTTTAATGGATTTTTGCTCTAGTTGGGAATCAGACTGACATACCATCAATTTCCCAAAGATCAAGGGAAAGTAATGGCAGAATTTAGTTTCCTGTTTCAGAGAGAAAAAAAAACCACTACAAAACTTGTGATTCATGGGTGCTTTGTGATGCGAAACGAAAGCATAGTCGCAGCCTGATTGAACCGTAAAAGAATAGCATGAGGTGTAAAATACAGAGGCATTTGAAAAGATCAGTTGTATCACTTGCATCAGGAAAGAACAAGAAGTTTGAAATTTTTCAGTTTAAGCTAATTCCATCTGAAACAGACTAACAATCATTTTCTATTGTTGAATAAATTAGCATATATCCTGTACTACAAATCAAAGTAAGTTTAAATCTAGAGCATAAATACTTTCTGCCTCTAAGGGACATGTGCTGCAATGTAAGGAGGATAAAATCATTACGTTATGGATCTATTGGTAGGTAATTATTTTAAACTCACTCATGCATCCATCCATCCATTCATTAACCACCTCTTCATCGCATGGTCAAGGAGGTAAGGGGATTGTCTCGCTATAAATTGTGAGACGTGTATATTTTGGATGAGATGAAAGTGATCAGATAGTCTGAACTTAGTGTCACCAATTCACCTGAAACATGTGTCTTTGGGCTGTGGAAGGAAACTGGAGCATTCGGAGGAAAGCCACATAAGCTTGGGAAGGACACACAAACTCCACGCAGACTGAAGCAGACTGTGGAAACTCACAACCCAGGTGCTGTCGGGTGCCAGCAGTACCCACCGTGCATCTTCTCATCCACATGGATGTCCATTCCCCCCCCCCCCCATTTCCTCTCCCCGACGTACATTTGGAGTGACACTCGTCCATCAACATAAATCCGGAAGAGTTAAATGAGATTTACTGATCCAGAAAGGCGGGTCTTCCCACAAATTGAAAAGCAGCTTCCTGGAGGCCATTAGAGAGCTTGCTCGTGGAATAATAAAACTGGTTTTGTGTTATTTTGATAGTGCTCTCACTTCCTGTTTGCATTCTCACTGTTACTTAGAATTTTTTTTTTTTGCTTCTTTCTTTGTGTCACTTTTATACTGCTTTTACAGCTGTTTGGTTTTTGTTTTTGTTTAGATTGTTCAACAGAAGCAGTGTGGTTAGAAAGGTGGTAGAACACTTTGCTTTGGGTCCTAACTCCTTTTTTGTTTCCGGGCTTTGAGTTAGAACATCTCAAAGGGTTTGGTTAGTTAGGCTTTTTTTTCCCCCTTTATTTGTGGGTTCCTTTTGCATTCTGTTCACTTAAATTTTTCCTGATAGCTCTTTATTTTGTGCACTTTTATTTTTTGCCCTTTCACAAGAGTTGCACAAGGGCTGCATGGTAGCACAACTAGTAGAGTTATTGTCTCGCAGCACCTGGATTCTATCCCCCCTCAGTCTGTGTGTAGTTTGCATGTGTCTGTGTCGGTTTCCACTGGGTAGTCCAGTTTCCTCCCACAGTCCAAAGACATGAGGTTCAGGTGGACTGGTGACTAAAATCACCCATATTGTGTGTGTGTGTCTGAGTGACACAGACAGAGTGTGTTCCACTGATGTCTGGATGAGTGACCCAGGTGTATCTAGCTGTGTAAGTCATCTCGATGAATAAGGTCTAGGCTGATAAGACTAGAGTTCATTGGAAGCTTTGGAGAAAAGTGTCAACATGGTAAATGAAAAAAATGTAACATTAAACACACTGCCGTCTGTATACACTATTCATTGTCCTTTCGATTTATAACTTAACTTGATATAAATCTTTGTTACATCCTCTACACCCCTAGACAATGTTGTGGTCATATTTCGAACTGTATTAGACTTAGAGGGCTTGTAAAAATAACTGGATATTCCATTTCAGCAATTAGAAATAAGACAATCCTGTACACTAACAAGCTTCTTCAGCTAAAAGACATCTTAACATGATAATTTTGCCATGAATACGCCTTAGGACTGGGGAAAGGGCTGACTACAGTAATACTGGTAACATAACTGTTTCACATACCATTCTATGTCATCGAATTCAATGGAGTCTTACCCAGAAAAATGCCCATTTCAGGATACAAGCTTTTAACTGTATGAGGAGCTTCATTTAATGTCCCCACTTTAGCTTATGAGGCATTTCTTTGCGTTTACAAAAACCAATTTGGATCTTGTGAGCCTCCGACAGCTGAATGGCAGGAGATCAGAGCCACACCATGTGGTCTTTGCATTTATAGCTTGGCTTGGGTTGTGTTAAGTTCTCAAACTCTGTTACCATATGTTTGCTAGTTTTATTTTTTGAAATCAAGGTAATCATCCCTATTTGGACTGTGTAAACGATTTCTACTTGTTCTACTTGCTACAGTAAGCGTGAACTCATTTGCATTATCTTCATTGATTTCTCTCTGCTGTCCTTTTATTGCATTTGAGGTTGAATTTATGCATTAACACTGAATACTGGATCATTCTGTCTCAGATATATTGTCAGCCACAAGCCTACGAGTGAGCAGCTCAGCAAACAGGACTCTTTGAACACAAATTGCGATGTAGCTTGTCTAAATAGCCAAACTTTACAGAACACCACACAGAACAGTACGGAGGTCAGTAACAACAACAGAATTCCCCCATATGCTTATTGAACTGAAACATATCCTTTAAAGTAGAAAACCTAAACACAAAAGGAACAACTGTGTAAATGTATACAGTAAAACAGCAGCTAACAACATTAAACTATACAACAAACTGCTGAACTAGAACATGGGAAGGCAGCAGCTCCATATCACCTCTACAGCATCATATTTTGTGTAACATATCGTTTGTTAATTGCACAGTAGGAAATAGCTATGAAACAAATACAGGTAGACATACTGTAGCTATACAGTATTACAGAGTAATTAATCAAGGCCAGATGCCATACTATGTTGTGCTATGATAAGTAATATTAACAACTGAAATAATTGTGTCCGTTTTGATGGTATTTTCTGATATTTTAACAAATGGGTGTTAATTTTGGGACTCTAACACAACACATAAGATTTGTAAAATCGATACTAACAGTAATTACATTATTGATTTCTGAGAACTTACTTTATGAAAGATTTTTCCAGAGCAAATTGCCATTGTTCAGCAGAGAGGACTACGCTCAGAATCTTGAGAGCAAATGCTCAAGAAAATAAAAATGATTAGCTAATGTCTTTTTGTAGGCCACTAGAATATATTCTTTTGAATCCACCAAATACAATTTTGGACCAAAACAATGTCATGTCTGATATTCAAATTCCATTGATGTTATCTGGGGTTATATGTCAAAGCAAACAGGAGAAAGCATGAGCAACTTTGTAATTCAACTTTGTTACTCTTTTAAATAGCTACATGGCATGTTAGACATTATTCCTGACATATGGCTATGGATGGAGTGTAAGCCTCTAAAAACCTAAAGCATGTTTTGCCCCAGCTTCAGTTTGAGAGGTTGGACAAAAACAGCAATAGATTAGAATGATTTAGTCTAAAATGACTACATATTATAGGAGTCTTTATAAAACATATGCAAGAGGATTCCTACAAATTATGTATACATCAATGTGGAACTTAAAAGGAAACATAATCAGATCACAGATCCATTTCCAGTAGCCGCTTATCCAATTATGGGCTGATCCCAAGAAGCACTGGGCATAAGACAGTGTACAGCATGGATGGAGTCACATTAAAGCAATTTGGTGTCACAATTTTACCTGAACCGCATGCCTTATGAATGAGGTAAAAACATCCAATAAAGTACAGGAAGAACATGTGGATTCCACACAACTAGAGCTGAGCTGAAACTTAAACCCACAACTCTGCAAGTGTCAGTACTACTGCTGAGGCGCCATTATTTTCGAAGCTGCCTGAAAATTATATGATATCTGAGGTAAAGAGGGCTTTTTTCCTTTGGGTGACATGTCAAGCTATGCACACAAAACATGGGCATCTTTTTTTCTGTCAATAGCAGGAGGTTTTTCTAAAGCAAAAATACAACTGTCCCTGAGGTAGAGTCCAGTCACAGATCATCTTGAAAAAAAAACTTCAATCGAATCTCATTTTCACCATCGAAATTCTGAGCAGCAGATTCAACTGAAGCAACATTTAGCATTATTAGCAAAACCTATTTCAAAGTAGATTACCATCAAATACCAAAACTACTTCTGCTGGATTTAAGAATCGCTAATAAAAACGGATAGGCCCGTTAGAATATGAATACAGATTTGAAACACTTTCCCTCCAAATTTAAAAAAAAATATATTAAATGCATAGTTTGCATAATTGCCACACATGTAACCATGCTACATAAAATGTGTTAATTGGAATATCTTTCTCATCTGTTTACTGTTAAACGTCTTCCTGTATCTATTACGTACCAGTAAAAAAAAAAAAAAGTCATAAATAGAAATAAAACAGCTTACTTCTCAAAGACATCACATAATAGGACATATGGAATATAATGCCATAAAGTAAAAGAAAAAAAACAGCATAAAAATGTATAATACTTACAACCATACCGTTTAGCGACACCCAGCAATCAGGTGGGAAATCTTGGAGAAGAGGAACCAGGAACTGGAGACAACCGTCCCAGTGGCAAAGAAGAAGCATCATTCCAATGAGATTAAATATTCTTACCACAGCACTAGCCAAGTCGTACGTCATATGGAAAATCTATCAGACAGAGAAAAAAAAAAAAAAAAAACAGAAAGCTCAAATTAGTCTTAAAAAAATGGCATCATTTTACTTTGATTAGTCATAGCTCATCAATAAATGAGACTGTCTAAGGTTAGTCTTCTTAACTGAAGAAGTATCAGGTCTTGTTTTACTGTGCAAGGTTCAGTCAATAACTGTCACAATCCATAACCTTCTCTCAGTATTAACCTTGCTTGATTTTTACACTTGTTCACTCTTTTTTTTTTTTTAAACATAGATTTTTTTTTTTTTTTATACACACTGGTTTTTCTGGGAGTATTGTTTGAAGAGCTCATGAGAAACTTCTGTTGTTGTACCCTTGAGCAAAGCTGCCTGACCTGAATAGCTTCCGAAAATAAATTTTGCTGAAAAAAATGGGTTATAGGTTTTGAAAATAAGTATATCACTTTAATCTTTAAAATTACTTTATTTGCATATGAAGGGTGTTTCTGTATTTCCTTTGAAACTCATGCATTTTTCTTTTTCATCCTGACAGAAGCACCAAACTGTATATCAGTCTAAGCTCATTTACTTTTATTATTATAGTAGTACTACATTGGTATTTTTGACCAATTTTAAAAATATAATTTTAAATATTTAAATAGTTTAAGAACACAAATGAAGTCCCTTAATGACAGCTACACCTTATTAGACTCCAGTCAAGATTTCTTTACGATTGCGGCAGTGTTTTATTTAGCCTTTTCTTAAGGCTATGACCTCCTGCTGGGGCTTCAAAAATAAACATGACTGACAGAAGCCAGTTCAGTATTGATGGGACAAATCATTTGTACTGTTTGGAGACATCCATATCAGAGGCAAACAATGCAGACAACAAGGTCAGGGTGGCATTGAGATAAATGTATTGCTAAAAGAATGTGATGGCAAACACCAGTCAATAATGCAGTTATGTTCCCTAGTATTGCTTGGATTTTACATAATTTTTTTTTTTTTTTTTTTTTTAACTGCAGCAGTTTCCCTGAAAACTTACAACTGGCAGAATTCTATCAGTTGAAACTTTAGACATGGTTTAAATCTGAAACTGGATTTTGTTTAAAAAAAAAAGACAACAGTTTAACACAAATTTCATTTTTCCTTACAGTCATGCAAACCTTCAATTAAACTACACAAAAATTGCTTAATGAATGCAAAGTTCATTTAATGTCAATAAAGTAACATTTAACTTAGGACTGTTGATAATGGATGGATTGTTTCATGACATTTAATAGATTGTTTAATGTACTTGCAGAAAATTACCCAAAATTAGGCAAGGGTGATTAGAGTTTTTTTCCTTCCTCAATCCATGACCCATTTTGGTAAAAATAAATAAATAAAATTGGCTAATTCATGTTTTAGCATAATAAACAAGTTACTGTATGACCTAATTTTAATTCATACTGTACTGTTATTTCTATTTCTTAGATGGTGTGATTTCCATCGAATCATTTAGGATGTAGAACTTAAAACAGAAAAACTCATATCACATTAAATAATTTGTGTGGTGTAGTATATAAGAGTAATAGAGGAGAAAATCCTTTCATGGTGAATAAACTCAAAAAAGAAAGAGGCAAGACATTTCTTACTGCACTTCATTGCTGAGCACAGATTATGTGAAAACTTATGAGAAACCTACAGGCGATGAGCTAAATAAGTAATTTTTTAATAACACATAATACAGGACTATACTGTCAAGTACTTTATCGTATTCAGGACAAAGCGTGTCTTTAATGAACATTTTATATCAAAAGTTAAAAATAAAATATTTTCTTTTACTCACATGCTTGTTGTAGTGTATAGAGGCGATTTTTCACATATTGAGTGAATACAGAGACTATTGACCCCTGGAAAATTATTTGCATATGGAAATAGCAAACCTTTCAAACACTGGCTCAGCCAGTAAACCCCAATTTAGTCAGATACACAACATTATGCCCATGTAGCAAACAAAATATAGAAGAGAATGATTTTGCTTAACTCTTCACATGATATCCAATACTAGCAGAATATTAATAAAGTGGATAACACCTAGATTAATTGGCTTTAGTCTGATATTGCCAAACCAGTAGCCTATGATCTTTTCATTCTGTTGTCCTTTGACAGTTGCTTACAATTTTTTTTTTTTTTTTTATAAACACAGAATGTTTTCACAGTAGGCTGTCAAATAGAAATATAATCACTACAGCCGGAAACAGAAAAGGTCAAGACAAAGAAAACATAAAATGATGTTTCAAGGGAGGCAGACGCATAATGTTTAATTCAAGGTAAATATTTTTTCAGAACCATGTTATTCACAATAGTGCACTCCAGTTAATGATTAATTCATTTTATTAATTTTAATTTCACATAATTTTGACACTAATGTTCTACTGAATACGACAGCAGAAACATAAGAACAAAAGCAGAAAGAGTGCAGAGTGTAGACAGGAGTTCTTGAAACACCATTAATCTAAGGGGAGATACAGTGCAGGACATCTAAAATTAGCAGCCGGCTCAAAGGACAAGTATTTCAGCGTATCCTAACTGGACGTCTTTAATATTTCTTCAGTCTACTGTACATGTCAATCTGACATAAGGGGAGCACTTGAAGGAAGGCAGCATTCCCTTCCCATATGAATAGCTAATGTTTCACACCGCTGTAGATGAACAAAGCTGACAGACTGCCTGTGCATTCCTCTTCATGATTCATAATTGAAAGTACAACGAAACAGACACTGGGGGTGGGGGAGGCTGGTGGATGGTGAGATGAAACGATGAAAAAGGTGTACAGTGCAGGGCGGTAGAAATGGCTGCTTTTGTTCTCTACTTCTCCTAGGTTTCATCAGAGCAGCTGCATCTCGATTTCCATCGAATCATTCGGATGGATTCATCTGGAAGCCTGGAGGGAAGTTCTGTGTCTTTCGTATGAAAGACACTTCATGAGGATGACTTTTTCATTTTTGGCTGAATTTCTTCATGTACGGCATAACCTACATTTTATTTCTGGATTGTTGAATATAATGTGCTTATATACAGTACTGACTGAAAATACTAATATTAAATGTCTTTTTTTATAAAGTTTTTTCATGCTTAAATATGTGCAACAACTTACCAACTATGGAGCAGCAAAAAATTCTTTAAAATCGGATTGGATAAGTGTTTCTACTTACTAACTCAGAGTAAATACATAAAGCGCAGGATTAATAAAAGTCTTTAAGAAAAATTTTGTGGACAGCAAAAGGGTCAGCTTTACCCTCACCATATGTACCAAGCTCACAATTTAGATGAAATTTGTCACAGTATTGAACTAAATCCATAAAGTTACATACAGATCTATAATTTACAGCAGTTATTTTTTTTCCCCCATTCTCTTCACCCATGTCATTTCAATTATCTAAGGACAGTACCATGATCAGCTGCTGATGGAATATAACAGAACTTTAATTACCTGCATTAAAATTTTCATACTTATGCAGGGGTATAGCTGGGAATTGTGGGCTCCCTGAAAAGATATTGCTCTTCCCCTCTCCCCTTTAAAAGAAAATAAATTACTACTGGAATTTTTTGGACCCACAGAACTGGCATCATCATTCACCCCACCTGCAAGCCATGTAAAACCAGTTCGCAAGAAACTTTGCTAGTTCACACACTTGCTGCATGGTAGCAATTCCATGAATTATCTTCAACGAATTAATCCAAACAATGGATGTTTTAAAATAAAAATAATAAAAAAAAACCCACACACACAAGAAATCAAGACAGTCTTTGGATGGCAAACAGCTGAAAACTGACATTCGCAGGAGATATCATGGACATAGCGATCTGTTTCCCTTACAAGATGTTTAATGTCACCAAGGTGCATATTTTGAACTGAAACATCTGTTCTTATAAGGTTCTGCTTTTAAATGAATGTTAACAGCGTAGCATGCAAATGTGCAGGTACAAATCATCACTTCTCGCAGTTTTTAAGTCTTGTAAAAGTAGCCTTCGTTATACAGGGCAAACCTCAATTCTAAAGCACACAATCATATGCACTAAACTGGTGAGATTAAACACTGGAGTTTACCAGAATATAGCTCTATAAATCACTTCTTACCTCACCACCTGTTTCGCTCTCATGCATTGTGTGAGGAGTTTTAATAGATAGCTAGAATAATTGCAACACAGTATTGCTTCAAACTAAAATCCAATCCTGTTCCCACACCAGTATATTTAAAAGAGAGAGATGTGGGGCAGTTAAACTGTCACACATTGTTACTGAAGAAAACTGGTGGTGCTGATAATCATTTAGAAAGGATGCCATACTCAAAACTGGTGTGCCAAGTTGTTCACATCTAAGATACTGACTGCTTACTGAAAGGACTGCAAAAGTTGTGTGTATAAATTCAGTGTCACCAAAAACCAAAATAAAATTAAATTTTGCCCCACTGGTATGACTAAAGGCAGCAACATCTGATTACAAAAGCAAAAGTTGCCCAGCTATATAAATAGATTAAATTTTTGCTATGTAGAAAAGCATCAAATAAACTAATAGAACTGTTGCCTTTGTCCCCAAAGGTTGCAGGTTCAAATCTCACCTCTGGTTATAGTACCCTTGAGCAACATACTTACCCTAAATTGCACCAGTAAAATTACCCAGCTGTACAAAGGGGTAAATAATGCTAGGTAGATTAACACTGTAAGTTACTCTGGAAAAAAGTATCAGCTGAATGAATATATATATAAAATGTATATGATAAACTAAAATATGCCTTCAGGTTTTTAATGGCATTTCATGTTTTACTAACATCTTCGACTAAATTCAATTAAACTACATATACTTCAGAGGCGGGGGATGCAGTGGCACAGCAGGTTTGGCCTGTGCCCATTCTCTGGAGGGTCTGGGGCTCGATCCCTGCTTGGGGTGCCTTGTCCTGGGTGTGTCCTCTCCCCCTCCAGCCCTGCACTTTGTGTTGCCGGGTTACCCTCCGGTTTGCCACAACCCCGCTTGGGACAAGCGGTTTCAGACTGCGTGTGTGTGTGTATTCTTTATAGGCTTACATTTCAGGACTTAAATAGGGTAGTCATAATACCTGGTGTTAACTTCAACTACGTGTATGTGATGATATGGCATGGTAAGCAGGTGTAAGTGCTGATGTGTGAGCATGATTTTCTATATAATAGTGCTAGATGATGCATAGCGAATGTTCAGGTGTTATGAGTGCATTTCCAGTCTTCCTGCATAATACACACATTTTTCAAAGTCTGAGAAAGTGCATTTAGAGCATATTTTGGATATACTCTACCCACATGGTCAACATCAGCTCAATGTCACTTCCCAACAACTACAGTTATTTTCTCTGGATGTTTTCTGTGCTTATGATGGAGTTTCTTTCCCCCTTTGTTTTGTTTTATCCAAGAAATGTATTTCTTTTTATAAGGAAGAAATAATTAGTAATTTATCTTTTCAGTCCTTTCTTATTGCATAACAGTAGTAGACATGAGAAAATCTTGCCAGACCTTACTAATCCCATGGGAACTCTGACCATATGGTAAAGACATATTTGTGTATTCTGAGGTGTTTGTGCTGCAATTTCCCTTTCTATCACATTCTACTAAAACACAGTCTTTGCTTCTTGCCTTCAGCAAGAATAATATGAAAGTAAGGGATGAAACCAGTCTGTCCTACTGTAGGAGAACCTCAGCTTCATGCTGTAGCAATAAGGACTTTAGCAATAATATTTTCCTCTTTATAAGCAAAGGCACCTCATCTACACACCTCCCTCCGAACACATCACACGGAACCTCCAGGCTCTCTATCTATTTTTGTCTTGTGAGCATGATAACCTCTACACTTCTGTTCCTTTCTAATCTGTACATTTCCATTTGAAGCGCATCCACAGAAGCAAGTTTAGTGTTGTCACACCTTGAGCACACATACAGACCGTTTTGAAATTTGTGTACAACAAAATGAGGTGATTTTCAAATGAAACCACACACACACACACACATTATCAGAACCGCTTGTCCCTTACAGGGTCACGGGGAACCGGAGCCTACCCGGCAACACAGGGCGTAAGGCCGGAGGGGGGGGAGGGGACACACCCAGGACGGGACGCCAGTCCGTCGCAAGGTACCCCAAGCGGGACTTGAACCCCAGACGCACTGGACAGCAGGACTGCGGTCCAACCCACTGCGCCACCGCACCCCCTCAAATGAAACCATTTTGTGAAAATGATGAATATAAGTCCTGTGTTTAACTTGGTTTAAAATTTTGAGATCCTCTTTTTACGATTCAAACCATGCCATGTGCTATTTGTTATATAGGTATGATTTCAAACAGACAAATGTTCAAACCCAGAACTCTTCATAGATGGACATTCACCATTATACAATTTATGTATTACATATCCTCAAAAATGCTGAGTAAAGTGAGAATTTAAAAAAAAAAAACGAAAAGCTAGAAGAAAAATAAAACTACAGACATAAGGCCAGAAGTTCTCAAACGAAACAGCCCTTCTGTGCCCAACCAACAGTCATTTAGGTCTTTCAAATTTCAGACCAGCTGCATTAAATGTCCTTGTTAACTTCCATCCAAGTGGAGGAAGTTGGTCGTCATTAGTTGATTCAGGGGTGGGGGGAGCTTTCAGTCCAACTCCAGCCCATCTACTGCAAATCAGCTCACATAAGCTTAAATTTCATTTCCATGTTCTTTAAATTTATACCAAAGTTTAAAAGTTAAAAAAAAATACAAATTACAATATTAGTCAGAATAATAAATTAAATGCTCATTTTAAGTGTTTTAGTAATTATGTTTACAGACTGAACACTACAAACCTGCATGTGCGCCTGTCCATGTGAATTTGGTCTCTTCAAAATTTCCATGGTTTATTTTTTAATTCCTAAAGACAAATTCAAGTTTGTTGCACTGATTCTGGTGCCTGTGTTCATAATAGGATCAATCACACAACGTCCCATGCGGCAACTGAAAGCAGTGGAGGGGAGCAACAGACGGATTATGGGGAGAAAGCTAATACAAGCTACCGTGGCCTCATGCTCTCTATGCGACTGAAAGGCAGCCTGAGAGGCCATCCACCACTCCTAATTATAGCAGCCAAAATTACCACACTTAAAATATTTAAAAGGAGGACATTTAATTGTAGTCTCAACTGGGAGATCAAGCAAGATTCAATTGCTGAGCCTCCACCCATTATAGAGAATAACTGACCCCCCCTCTTCCCTAGACAATGGAGTAGAAATTTGAAATCCTGTTTAGTTATGCATCTCAAGACATTTTTGTGGTGACAAAACTGTAAAAGAACCTCTGATCATATTTACTTTGTTGCATACAACTGCTGCCTCAAACCACAATAATTCAAAGGGACAGGTTACGCATTATGCCCACGGGTCATTTAAAACTAGAAAGCAATATAAGTGCGACTTGATACGAAATCCAAGAGCACCTGTGATCAATCCAATTTCCCTGAACAACTATCTATTTCATAAAGGTCTCTTCTCAAATGGCAATATTTTGTTAATTTTTCATTTTTTTTTTTTTTGACCTGATACAGTGACCTCGGAATTTCTTTGTTATTCCCCGAGCTATCTGTAGTGTGTCCTTGAACCTGCCGAACTGTATCGAGGGCAAGGAGCAAACAGCATTTTTATACATCTTTGTCGGTGAATGGCTATTTGTCACACTGTTAATGACGTGACTGCACATGAAGGCTGTCACCCAAGGGTGGAGAGATATGGCCTGCAACCCTCAGTGACCCCTTAGGAAATGTTTATGCAGCGCCGAGACCGGATATGGCAGTTGAATTAAGCAGCCCTTTTCTTGACAGAATAATGCCACTTATGTTCTAGCGCTGGTGGATGATATAACTCAGAACTATATGAGTGCATGAACCACTTAGTCCTTATGCCCCATTACTAAACCCCAAAGCATTACTTTCTTATCTAATATATCCCTTGGATCAAGAGATGATTGTGCGTATTATGAAAAGGCATTTAAGCTTGCTTGTCTAAACAGCAGGCAGAAAAGTCAGGACATATCTTTCATTTCTAGATTGCAGAAGGACAAAAGCCAATGTCAAGCTTGTGTGACTTTCAGAATAAAGCATAGTTTTCATTATACAGGATACAATACTGTGAACACAATAGGAACAGTAAAAGCCACACTTTACACTGAATTCTGTTTATAGTAATAAATAAGTTTTTTTTAGATGACTAAAACACATACACGCAGATGGGAGAATTTGACTGAACGTCATCTACCTCTTTACCGAGAACTCCAAATTAAAAACTGTTTCGGTTACTCAATACATTTATAATTAGACAGAGATACGGAAACACCAACATTAATTTTAAAGGTAATCATGCTAAAAACATGATAGTTTTAGGATTTCACCTACAGTGATGAGACAAAGAAAGATATTATACTTTATAAATGGGTAAATAGTTGTAGGTAGCTTTAATTCTAAGTCATTCGATAAAAGCGCAATGAGGTTAAAAAAACATACATAATGTATGTGTATCTGCAATTTCTACATGTACTGTTTCTTTCCCTATGTTACTGAGAGCTAGTTTTGTTAATTTTTTTTTTGAAAATCCACAGCTATCCACAAAATAAGTTCATTAATTTTTATTTATGTACTAAATTATAAAGCAGACATGGCTTTCAATGAACTGAAAAAGGCTTAACGTTTCTAGTGATGTCAGTGAATAATACTGCTTTGATAAATTTAGGCACAATTGAGTTATGAATCAAAGAATGTTTCCCTTAATTCTCATATGGCAGTAACTTAAAAGGCAATATAAGGTCAAATACAAAGTCTGTGGTCTTTCATGACCTCCACCTTTGGAAGAAGGTGAGGATTAAAGCAACCTCAGGATACAAATGAACCTACAGCACACATGCTCATCCAAATGAGTGGAAAGAGCGGGAGTTGGGGGGGGTGGGGATACCTGACGAGCCATACAAGCTGAGACAGCAGTCTGAGAAGATTAAATACCATGTGAGGATCTAGAGCTTGAACTGAGTTGCTCTCAGTGACCTGCTGCGTCCATGTAAACACACACACTAAAGCTGCCCACATCCTTGTTTACAGTTTGGCTCAGTGCCGAATGAAATAAGAGCCGCTCTGGTGTTTCTCCTCAATTTTAACTAGTAAGGATGGCAATTATTTATCAGCAAATACAGTACCAGGAATATGACCGTTCATATTTTCCATTTTAATAATCCACGTTTAATTTAACAATAAAGATCTGACCAAAACACCTTAATTCCACAGTCACTGTTGGAAAACTATGTGAAATTAGACACATTATTCACTGGTTTCCTTTGATTTTGTCAGAATGAAGGCTAACCAATTTTAAGATGTTTATTTTAATTCAGTATGTTGCTAAGAACTTTGGATATGTACTGGGCAAGCAAAAGTACATTGTGCTGTTACCACATTATTAATCCATGCCAATGTTTGCCTTTGCCCTGCTTGAAGTTTATTTTTGCTTTTGCTATTAGCGACTGCAGGGATGCAATGGCACAGCGGATAAAGCTGGTACCTTAAAACACCTGAGCTGCTTAGAGAGTGTGGGGGTTCAAGTGTGGCTCAGGATGTGTGAAGTTTGCATGTTTCTCCCTGTTTGTATTCCCCAGATGTGCATGGTAGAAGATGCTGACAAACCACTTCTGTTCCTCCCTTGGAAATGACAGTGCTTGTTGTCACTATGTGTTGGTCTTGACTCTATAGCACTTCTATCCATTATGGAAACTATAGTAATGTCTTGAGGTGCTGGAAACAATTCTGTGTTGATTACTCTGAATTATCTTAATTGCATGGCAAGGCCTGGTGGTGCTGCAGTTCTTAAACAATTGAGGGGGAAACCCTGCCAGAAGATGTGTGCCAACATAGACAAGACAAATAACCTTCGCTGTTAAAATCCCATAAGTTCTCATCAAGACTGCACATTTCTGTTGTATAACAAAGGCTCGTTTTACAAGAATTCTGACCTGTGAATAAATATAATTTCTGCACTAAAATTTGCTTAAGAAGCAACACAGACTTATGAGAAACACCTCAGCAGAACACACACACACACAATGTCTAAATTCACTTGTCCTGAGTGGGTCATGACAAGCCAGCACCTAGCCCAGCCATGCAGGGCTGGTGAGGGGACACATGCAGGGCAGGACACCAGTCCATTGCAAGGCACCCCAAGCAGGACTTGAACCCCAGACCTATCACAAAGCAGGCCCCAGCCAAATCCACTGTGTCACCACACCCCCCAACCCACAAGAATGGAAAACTGAATTCAAAATACATGCCTTGGTGATATCCAGCACCACACAAGGCAAGCAGCATCCCTCCATGAGTGGCCTGGCTTCTCCTATGCATTTTTTTTTTTTTTAATCTCAAAGCCGAGTGCCAGCACATGCGTGGGTAACAATGTTTCATGTATTGCATGTGAATGCAGCTTCTAAAAGGAATTTCCATTAAACACAGTAATTTACATAAGTATCAGTTTTTTTTTTTAAATGAAAGATTTCTAAAATGCCATTTAAAAAATAAAAAAAAAATCCATCCATTATTAATAATGGCTTATGTAATGCTTTGTTACAGTAGGCCAACAGGCAAAAGGCAGGCAAAGGAAGAGGAAGCCAGTCAGTTGCAGGGCAATCACACACCCTCAATTACTCATACAGACACACACTGAGGATTTCCGAGTCACAACAACTGGTAACCTGCCCTTGGACTGTGTGAGGAAACACACACAAGCACAGCGAGAACACACAACCCCTCCCTTTAGACAGACCCACAAGCTACAGTATGTGCGGCACCACCAAGTCATCAGAGAACAACCAAATAAGACCTAAAAATAATGAGTGAAAAAATAGGGAAAGAATAGAAAAAGGGAGCGAACACAAATGTTTATGTATAAAGCAATTTTAAATGTGGGTGATAAGTCTAGAAAAAAAAAAAAAAGGTGTCTAGGGCAGTTCTGATATTCTACATTTTGTTTTAAATTGGACTTTCTCTATATCCAAGGCAGGAACACAACATTTATTTATTTAGCAGACACTTTTCTCCAAAGCGACTTCCAATGAACTCTACGTAGTGTTATGAGCCCACACACACCTTATTCACCGCGGTGACTTACACTGCTAGATACACTACTTACACTGGGTCACTCATCCAAACATCAGTGGAACACGCTCTCTGTCACTCACACGCTATGGGGGAACCTGAACACCCACAACATAACAACAACATATAGCAGGAATTTTAAGAATTTGCAAGTGTCCTTGGTAATTAAAAAAAATTGCCGAACCTTTTGCAGATCAGAAATGATGCCCATTTTCCTCATTTAAATTAATGGTTAAAAAAAGTTCAATTTACTTTGCAGACTTATGGGGAACATGTGGTTCTTGTGTGAGGAAACCTTGTATATGTTTAGTATATCAGGAATTTTAATGTCTTTATGAGAAGTTATGGCCACAGTGAAATTATTCCCAGTCTCATTAAAACCTATATAAATTGTTTTCAGGCCTACTTTAATCTTTCAGAAAAACTTCAATAAAAAGTCTCCAACTGCGTGTAATGGGATATTAGCATTATTTAAGAAAAGCATCCAGCTCTCGGATGAAGGACATAGAAATGTACTCTGCACTCCACAATACAGAATTTCCCCTGATAATTACATCTGATTAATAGCAATTTCTTGATGACCGTCCAGAAATTGTTGAAACGATGGAGGCTTATCACCTCGCAAATTTAAACACGGAGAGAAAAACGTTCACACAATGAGTGTGCCTAGTCACCTGAAATAGTGCCATATTCCATGACCATTATATAACCATGCAGAGCAATCTCTGGACACAGTTACTCTCACAAGGTGCCAATATCATTGCTGGCAACAGACAATATGGCTCAAAGACATCATTTAGCTTTCTCCAGCCGTAAGATCATATAGGAAGACTCATTAAAAGTAAAGTACAATTTTGTTTGCTCAAGATTTGCTGGTTTTGAGCTCACTACCCAAGGTTACATGTTTTTACACATTGGTCTTTCATAAAAATCACCATTCTTAGCAACTCTAAGTGCTTGTCCCACCCCATCTGAGTTTTGATGGATGACCATTGTTTCTATTCCATTAAAATCCTTCCTTATTCCACATTTTCTGTCCTGATTTGACATTTCCTGTTACCACTTTAAATAACTGCAGGTTTTATGAATACTGCACCTTCAATTTGACTATCTTATATGTTTTATTTTGCAGGTGCCTCAACTTCACGAGTGTTGAAAGTCCTTTAAGACTTTAAAAACTGGCATTCAAATTCTAAGAGCTGTGTAGCGCTTTCTTCAATTGTTATTATTTCAAAGTTCAGGTCTGTATCTATGTGGTCTTTGCATGATTTTTTGTATAGCTCCTAAAAATAAGAATCTTTTCCGGGTTATCAGGAGTAACTAATCTTAGGTCGGTGAAGAAAGAAATACAGTATTAACGGGAATTACCTGTAACCACACCTCCTACTGCAACACCATACCACTGACAGCCAGGACTGCAAAAATAATCCAGATTAATCTAATCTATTTGTCACTCCTAAACAGCCTTTCCCCTGATATTTATAGCACGTGCACACATTATCTGTGGTAACTGCATGCTCTTTATGGTGAGAAATTATTCTGCAAGTAAAACAATAAAGGTCTTTTTTTGAAGTTCAATTCAAAAAGGATGAAGTTACCACTAACCCAGTGTAATTTCTGATGTAGTGGGTTACTAGACATGCATGATAAATGGCTGCACTAAAATAGTCCACAAAGACTACTACTAATAATGATAATATCGTAAACAGCCAATGCTTTGCCAAGAAACTGAAGTCAATGGCCTTTATTGACAGCATCTACTTTTTCTTCTTCGATTACGCTACTGGAACATGACACAAGGGTCATTATCCCTACAGATGTTAAAAGAAATTAAGACTTTAGAAATTAGAAGTTGACTCAGCTTTTTGACATACTTACTTAGTCTTTGTCCAATAAGGTGTAAAGGGGTTTACAGTGGTGAAATTGCTGCGCTGGGACATCCAAGACAGTTTCAAAAAAAAAAAAAAAAAAAAAAAAAAATTTACTATAGCTGCAACGCTAGACAGGTTTGGATAATGAAAATTGTAAAGAATGGGACGTGTCATAAGGTAAACCTGGATTCTATCCAGCAAAACTAATTATTGCAATAAGTTCTGCTTATTTTTTTACCACTATGCAAAACAAGTGCTCAGATGATTACAACTACTAATGCTACTCCTTCCTCAGTTGAAACTCTATAAAGGCACTATAAAGGAATTGGCATGGGCAATGGGTATTGTCTTGTTTGGAAATTTTGTTTGGGATTTTTTGTTTTACTTGGCATTGCAGTAAATCATTCAAATTAGTAACAGATGGTAACAGAGGGGTTAGAACTGCTGCCTTTAGTCTCAAAGGTTGTAAGTTCAAACCTTATCTCTGGCTGTAGTACCCTTGAGCAAGGTATTTACTGTATGACTGCCCAGGTGTATAAATGGGTAAATTAGCATTGTAAGTCACTTTAGGAAAAAAAAGTGTCAGCTAGATGAATAAGTATAAATTTTATAAAATGCTAAAGTAGCAGCACAGTGGCAGAGCAGGTAGGGCTGTCTCCACAGCACCTAGCTTCAAATCCAGCTCAGTCTGTGTAGAGATTGTGTGTTCTTCCTATGTTTGTGTGGGTTTCCCCTGAGTGCTCCAGTTTCTGCGCACATACCAAAGACATAGAGTTCAGGTGAATTGGTGATGCTAAATTGCCTGTAGTGTGTGAATGGATGAGTGTATGCCTGCGTGGCTACCCTACAATGGACTGGCATCCTGTCCATGTGACCTTGATCAGGACAAGGGGTTAATGAAAATGAAAGAAGAAAATGTTAAATGAAACCGTTGCACATTCAGTGCCACAAAGGATTTATCTGTGGTCCCCCCTCACCTTGGTAACACGTTTCTGAAAAGCCCTTTAGAAAGGCTTTTAGGAAGTAGTTTCAATGGCAAAAATTTTATGCTTCTCTGGGCTGCCAAAATTGATACCAATTCATTCCGAAATCCCACCGAATTTCATTAAAATGGATAGAACTACATAGTTAACAGTTTAACACAACAAAGAAGTTTCTCCATTAATTACCCTAATACTGTTTATCTATCCATTTGTACTCATTCAGCTCCTTACGGGTCATACACATTGCTGCTCAAAAAGAACACATACATGACAATGTCCAAACAGTAAACACAAAAGAAATGAATGAATAGAGTGCAAATGGAATTCACACCCATAAAAGCTAACATCGCTTGGATAATCCAAAGAGCAGCCCTGACTACAACAGGTAAAATTAGTACAAAAAAAAGGGGTAATGGAGGTTGAGAGCATAATGCAACACGAGCAAAACTATAATAGCAGGCAGCCCTTTATTCCATTCAATCCATTAACTTGGAGGGAACTGGGAGGCTGACTCAAAATAGCTGAATTAGATGTCCACTTACATGAAGTAAAAGCAATATTGCATTCAAATTTTCTAGTTCAAATTTAAAACCTTCTGCAAACATTTTAATAACTACAAGCAGTGTTTACAGAAACTGTGCTAAACATTGGGCTGTGGAAGGCAGAACACATAAGTCCTTTGAGCATGAGCTATTGTAATATTGTATTGTAATGTTTTAACTATTGTAATATTTATATAAGCTGTCTTCACAATCTGCTCTAATTTTTTAATGAATGATCACTTCATTCATGCATGCATCCATTTATGTATATTGACACTTTACCCATGTAGTGTCAAAGATACTCAGCTAAATAAAAATACAGCACACAGATATACACAATGGACCTGGAAGCAACAGATTTCAAACCCAGCAGTGCAGTTGAATCTGGCATTGAAAAGGCATTAAAAAAGGCTTCACACCCTCATATTTGTCACATTGTTCATTTGATAGGTTACTAAGTAATGCAGTATTACATGTTCATAACAAGCTTGAATGTCATGCCTTGGCCCTGCTAAAATCAGAGCTGCATCACAGCCTGTCCTAAACAGTCAGTCTCTCACAGTCACACTGTGGCAGTGTGTGAAGAAGTTTTAGACTCCTGCAGGCAGACCTCTTACACACAATGAAAAGTGATCTGCTTACATTCAGCCTTATGCATTCAGCTGGCAGCAGAACTACAATATTCAATAAACTAATTGCATCCTTTCCTGAAACTGCATTTGCACAAGTGTGACAGTGCAAGGAAAAAAATATTTTCCAGTTTCCTGATTTCCTCTATTGTTGCAAATCACAGTGGGTCTTCAACTTTTGTTTCAACTCATTTCATTTATTTAATGGAAAAAAAAAGTTATCCAAGATCAACTGGCTGTGCAAAAAAGTAATTGCCCTCTTACACTTAACTGATTGTCACCTTTAGCTGCTAAGACTGCAACAAAACACTCTGTAATTCAACATGGGTCCTTATTTAGTTCTAGTCCACTCTTCCTTGCTGAACTGCTTTCATTCAGAAACACTGGTAGTTCCATAAGCATGAACTGCTCATTTCTTTCCACAGCATATATTTTGAGCTTAGCTCTACACTCCGACTAGGCCATTCCAAAACTTTAAATTTCCTTCTATTTAGCCATTCAGATCTGCAGTCACTTTTGAATAACTGTTTTGTTGCATAACAACTCTTGTTTTAGCACACAGAGAATTGACCAGCCATTCACACACACACACACACATCTTCAGAACCGCTAGTCCCAGACGGGGTCACGGGGAACCGGAGCCTACCCGGTAACAGAGGGCGTAAGGCCGGAGGGGGAGGGGACACACCCAGAACGGGACGCCAGTCCGTCGCAAGGCACCAGCCATTCACCTTAAGAATTTTCTGATAAGAGCAGAATTCATGCTTCTTCAGTTATGGAGAGGCTTCCTGATCCTAAGGCAGCAAAGTCCCACAAAATCACATTACCACCACATTTGACTAATGATGTTTTTACTGTGGAATACTGTGCTTGCTTTATACCACGCATAATGGGACTGATGTATTCCAAAAATTTCCACTATAAAGTTATCTGGCCATAGAATATTCTTCCAAAATACTTAGACAGGAATCATCCACATACTTCATGGCAAAGGACAGACACATATTAATGTTCTTAATTTTGGTTTCTTCCCTTCTATTCCATAATGAAGCCCAGTGTCTTTCTGGTTTTGGAGTTATCAACAATAACCTGAGACAAGAGAAGCCAGCAGTTCTTTGGGATCCTTTGTGACTTCCTGGAGGATTTTGGACTGGGACCTTGGAGAAATTTTAGCTGGGCAGCCACTTCTGGAAGGACCAGTACCGTTCCAAGCATTTTCCATTTGGAGATTACTGGGCTCATTGATTTACATTTATTCACTTAACAGACCCTTTTCTCCAAATTTACTCCAAACAAACTTTACATGGTATTAATCAGCCCATTCCTTATTCACCAAGGTAACTTACAATGCTAGTACTGGACACTACTTATAATGGGTCACTCATTCAAACATCAGTTGAACAAACTCTCTGTCACTCACACACTATGGATGAACCTGAACAGCATGTCTTTGGCGTGTGGGAGGAAACCCACACAGACATGGGAAGAACATTCAGACACCACACAGACTGAGCAGGGATGAAACCCACATCCTTTCATACCACTCAGGCACTGTGAGGCACTACTTGCTGTCCCACCCCCAACAACCTCAGAAATAGCTTTGCAATCTTTCCCAAACTAATAGATATAAACTCTTCAGGGAGTTAATTTCATCCCACATAATATGCTTGTTGAGTCTTTGTGCTAACAACTTGACTCAGATGGTAAGAGTCAACACATGTGAGGTTTATTTAGAGCAGGGCTGGCTGTAATCAAGCCTGACTGTGTTCAATCACCAGATTCTCATTATACCTCTAATTGACTTCTTTCAACCAGAGGAGAATTCCTCTTTCAATACAGTGCCAGTCATTGCTGGACAACTTTGTACATTAAATAGATGAAAAAAAGTTTTAAAAAAGGTTTTTGTTCACTCAGGTGCCCTTTATGTAGGATTTTGGTTGAAGACCTAAAAACATTTGGTGACTACAACTTGCAATAATAGTAGAATTTAAGAAGGGGAGAGATACTTCTTCATGCTACTGTAAGGCAAAAAGAAAAACAAGACAATGAAATACTGGAAATGTAATATATAACACAGAGGTTAAGCTACTACAAATCCACAAAGTTCCATTTTTCACATAGAAAGCCTATTAACACTATGATATTTGTGGCATTACTAACACAAGGCCACTGACAGCCTAGAAAGTATCCAAATCTTTGACTGTTTTTTGATTGTTACTATTATTTATTCAAATGCACTGTCAATATGACTTAACCGTAGTGTCAGTGCTCAATATGACACAGAGGTTTTGAAAACCCATTTTTCATCTTTTATCAGGTGGTACAGGTGAAACTAAAGCACGAATCCCTAGGTCAGAGTGATCTTAGAGACTGTTCTAATCCATTCCAGGCTTTTTCAGGACAGCTCCACTCCATCTTTCCTGCTCTGTCTTTACAAGGTTTGTATTCTCTCTAAGAGCTATATGAAACATATCTGAGGTGTATATATGTATTGTTTAATAAATCACAATTTTATAGGTTCTGGATAATTTTTAAAATACTTCATGAGATAGTTTAATATACAACACAATTATGACAATATAGTAATATACTGTGGCTTTCTGTGGGATAGCAGTGACCCACATAGGTATGGCAGAGGCTTTATTTACAAACCAAACCTAAAGTGGGGGGTGAGACCCCTTAAGAGAACACAAAACAATTGACAGAAAAATAACTTGCACAACACAAATCTGGGCCAGCTTGAGGAAGCCCTCCTGTTCCCTGCTAGCATCCAGCTATATTATCTTGCACTTGTGTGACCAGCTACTTTAATAAGTCCTAGCTGATGATGCTTCACCTGACAGCAGCTGGTCATCATTAGCCTGTTAAGGTGGGTGCAGGCTTTGGAGGGCAGCTTGTTCAGGTTCTTCCCTAACCCCTATCTACGGATTACTGCCTACCAACTCACAATTTATAGAAAAATGACAGGTGTTTAAATAAACTGCTCATTCACACTAATTTTAATTCAGCTGTATTCCAAAAGCTCAAATATTCTTTCTAAAGCCTTAAGACAACCTCACACAATTTTTCCAGTTCATTCCATGCATACAGTCATTGTATCTTTATATGCAAGTCATACTGTATGTGACTCATAGTGCTCCCAGTGCTGGGCCTTCCCAAATGGGTAATGACATCTGAGAAATATTGATTTTTGTCTTCCCACAGGCAGATGTTTATGTGTGCTTGTACAGTGTTAAATGTCACTACTCTCCTGTGGGATTGGTTCGGTTCTGTTGGAGCCAGACTGTCATGTACAGTTGTGTCATTATCAAGACCTCGGAGTAGCACAGCATCATATCTCAGATCCATCTGAGTGTTGTGATTCCTTTGTTTTTGCACTCGCCACATTCACATATATTTTTTTTTCTGTTTCTTCAAACGGGAAAGGAGTCTACATTCTTTAAATCCATTCATTTTAAGCCATTCTTTTCCCATATTCATTTATGCCACAGTCAATTTAAAAGAACTTTTTAAAAAACACATGCATACAAACTGACAGTTTTTGTCCCATAAAACTATCATTCTGTGGACAGCTTGCATTTCATTAATGATCTAAAAATAATGTAAATCTTTTAAAGGGAATAATTTCTCAGAGGTTAAAGTTTACATTTTAAATGTCAGCCTTGCTTTCAGGGATCATTATATAGATGAGAAAACCACATTTTTCCTAGAAAATATGCTGGACTGAGAAGTCAGTTAAACTGCATTGTCTCCTGCAAAGCATACAAAAATATTTAATTCATGAGTCGTATTTATATTAAGTGAGCAAAACACTGGGAGAGCCAAAATCTTCTTTCAGGTTTTCATTTTTGTGTAAATTTGTTATTCCACCTGTGCAAGTGCTACAAAAGAACAGCTTGTAAGAGCCTGAAAAGTAAGCCCTTCTGATTATGGGACTGAACAGACTGTATGTTTTCCTTCTCAGGTCTATATTTTCAGGCTCTCGTTATCATTTTCATAAACATAAGCACAGGTCTATTTCCCTAGACTGTATTAAAGTGGATCATGCAGTTTAATTTCAAGAAATCCAACAATAAGCTTTAATAGAAAACTTAGTCTTCACATTTATAATTTTGAACAGACTTAAGGATATAGATTATTAGGGATTTCAAAAAACCAGTGGTATACAATTTCACAATTTTGTCAAAATCTCTGTCAAATAGCATTGCCATACCCTTCAACATGCTAACCCTTATATGTTTGATGCAAAGATTGCTGCTTACAAGACCGTTAGCTCTAAGCTAATTCATTCAATACCAAAAACCACTTGCCTAATGTGAGGCTGCAGTGGTCATCTGATAAGAGAGCAAAATACAGGAAATGACTTAAAACAAGTGGGGACTAACATATTAGACTATCTGTAATATTTCTGATTGAAAAGAAAGGTATGGTTACACGTATACAATATAACCAACACACTACAATAATCGTGTGATTTTGTCAGTGTGTTCTTGTCACAGACTTTGATTAAAGTACCGTTCTCATGGTGAAATGCCTCATGTTATAAGGAGTTCTTTGTAATTGATTTCCTGAATATATATTTTAAAATGTTCATAAAATGAAAGTACACAATTCACTTATGCTAACCCAAAGCCTACTTGACTGAAATTCTCTGAATTCATTCTGCTATTCAGTTTTAATTTCAATCAATATTTTTACCTTTATGCTTTGAAAATTTGCAGAAATACAGACACAAATGCACTAAATAACCTCTACATTTTCTCTTTTTTTGCAGTAAACAAACAGCATTGTGCATGCTTGACAGAGGGCTGCAGGTATAAGTAGCACCACACTGTCAAGCTTTCATATAGCAGGAATATAATCGTTTGATAAAAATCACCTTGAACTTTTAGCAAACACTGTAGTGTCTCTATAAAAAAATAGAAAAACATGCTGAAATTCCCATATTTGAAATATGTTGCTTGTAATAAAATCATAATCCAAGATGACAATTAACAGCAAACACAGTCTAAGGGTTTTCACTTTCAGAATAAATAAAATAAAGAGTGACACAAATGACATTGGCCTTTTACTGGTATCTTAACAGGTCAAGCACAGCATATGAACATACTGATATCATTAATGGTATACAGTTGCCGCTACCATAACACACAAATGCAGAGATAAACACACAGGTTCACACATTATGTATACAAAAATGTTCTCACCTCTTCCCACTGGTGAATGTATCGGATGAGTCGCGAGAGCCTCAACAGTCGCAGAAGACTGAGGATTTTAGTGAACCGCACAATGCGCAGTGCACGTGCCGTCTTGTAGACTTCAGAGTCAAAACCTTTCTCCACAATTAGAAAGATATAATCCACTGGAATGGATGAGAGAAAGTCCACCACAAACCAGCTTTTCAAATAATTCATTTTGATCACCTTGGGATCCAAGATGATCTCTGAGCTCTCCTCGTTGACAATCCCCGTTCGGAAGTTCATGACCAAATCCACCAGGAAGATGGTATCTGAGGCAACGTTGAACACTAGCCAGGTGGTGGTGGTTTGCTCAGAAAAGAATGTTATTCCAACAGGAATGATGATTAGATTCCCCATCATCATGATGAGCATTATCAAATCCCAGTAAAACCTATAACACAGGAAGGGAAAACATTTTTAAAAATGTTTGAATGTAAAAAGGAAATGACAAATAATAGACATTTTGTAATTCCATTCTGGGGTGTGAGAAGTTGAAATTCATGACAATTTAAAACAGAAAATAATGATACTATAAAATCAAGGCATCTTCACATTCATTCTGAGTTATGATTTTGGTTTCTTGTTTGCGTTGACTTTTTCCCTGACCCATGTACAATGGCTCTATCTTACATCTTATATATGTTAAGCCTTCACAATAAACTATCTTCCATATGAATACTGTATAGTGCTTTCCTAAAAGATGGGAAGTAGTGAAATTAATAAAGGGTATTTATATCCTTCAAAGAAATCTTGTGGTTTCTTCACCCACTGCTGTGCCTCCAAGTTTCACACCTCCTTTTCTACTTTCTTTAAATTTCTTCAGGTGAGTCCGTTGTAATTACTCAAAAGGTTGTATGCAAAGTCTAATGTGTGCCTATTGTCGGTTTCAGAAAAACCAACTTTTAGTGTGTGTTGAAAATTACGAGTGCACACTTGCTTGCAGGCTTGTGCAGCTTTAGCTGATAAAAGGCACTTCTGTACTTTCTTGGCCGCCGTTGATCTGTTGTCTGGTCCATAAGCCACTCTGAAATGTGTTGGCAGGTTAGTATGGTTTTACAGACATGGTCTCCTGACTCCTAACTGCTGAGCTTTGGCAAATGCATTCACACGTTACAGTAACTCTTTGCATTCACGCTACAATGTACAGACTAACTAAATGTATTCTAATGAATATTAGCTGACCCTGCTGATTTCTTAAACTCCTTCGCAGAACCAGTCAGGCATCAGCAAAACATTTCCACAGTTCTGTGCAATGATTTAAAAGTTAAATAAGGCCTGACATCACAAAAGCCTTGAGGTGGCTATTAAAATCAGCTTTTTAGCTCTGTTTACAGCATTACTTTTGCTTGATTACATGCTTATTCCTTTTTTTCTGGATGTGAACAATCTTAACAGAACGTGAGCACATGTACCTCACTTTTACTCCTACTACTATGGTTCATTAGTGAGCAATATGTGTAACAAACACGTCAGTGTTCTGATAAGTCTCTATATCTTGACTTGACTTGATCCATTATGAAGAGGTTCTAATATATCTAAATATAAAGAAATATATGTGCTGTGTAATCTGTTTGGTGCCTTACAAATTTCCTAACTGTACTTAAGATCAAGCTGCTCATAGTCCCATCAGAACATTACTTGATGGTGCAGCTTGCCTGGAATGGAAGACATGATACTTAAAAGGATCTGTAAACTTTGAGTATGTGAAGCTGTAAAACCGTACAATCGGGAGTGCTACAACATCCGTGCAAACGCTGACCCTTCTGGAATGTTTCAACTAACCAAGTGGCTTAAACCTATCAATCAACCTGCTTAGTATATAACATTTCGGATATGATATGAGACTCCGTCTCACTTCTTCTTCACCGCCCATGTCGTGCTGTTCCCAGGCATGGTCGTTGAGTTGTTTTACTTTCAGTTGATGCCCATTTTCCGTTGTGATACTTTGCTTTTTTCTTTTCAGTAAATATTTTCTGGATGTTCAGTAAGGTTACTGACATGACAATATCTATAGTGTGCAAGGGAACAGAAACATTCACCTTCCAGGTGCTGTGTTGTTCGTATTGGCTGCACCAGTATTGTTTCAGCGGACAATGAATTGTGTTCTCATCCTGCCACGTTGCTTGGTCGGGCTGCACGTCACACCAATCTATGGGGATTGCCCATACCTCCCATCTGCCCCTGCTTCTGTCTCTGCAGTGTGCCTGCCTGTAAGATTCCCCAGTGCACAAGCGCTCATCAAGGTTTTATACATCATTTGCTGCAGTATTCATGAAAACATCAATCTTTCCTTCAGGTTTGTGACTGCCCCTTTGCCTGCCACCAGATACTTTATCTTTGATCTAGTAGCTCTTGGCCCCTACAGCAGTGTAGACTTTCATTACAGGCTGAATTTCAAGTATTTTTCTCCTTCCAGCTGTTATTATTGCTGCAGTAGTAGCTGCATACAAATGTTAAAAGATCACACAATTCCCCTGGACTACCAATATGTCTTTCCTGTTTCTATGATGTATTAAAAGGATTATTCTAGTGGGAACTAGTACTGAGTCAAAAAGAAAGAATTTTAAGGTCAAAAACATAGAGAAAAATATATCAATAACCTATGTCACCTCACACACACACCTTAAATGCTTAATTCTGGGAGTAGCTGTAGACCATTTACGGACAACAGTGATGTGCTGTAAAATATAGACTGAAGTATAGCATGCGTGCAGTTATGAGGCCAAGCAATAAGCATTACAACCAGACCAGTTGTTATCTACAGAATATGGGCCACTTTTTGGGCAAACTCATAACACACACTATCTACAACCGCTTGTCCCAAGCAGGGTCAAGGCAACCCAGAGCCTAACCCAGCAACACAGGGCACAAGGCTGAAGGGACACACCCTGGATGAGACACCAGTCTGCTGGAGGGCAAGCAAGACTTGAACCCCAGACCCACCATAGAGCAGGCCCCAGCCAAACCCGCTGCACCACTGTGCCCCCTGCACCTGTAACAGCAGCTTTACTTGCTCCCTGTCTCTTCTCAGCTCCATCAAAGTTGTTCAAAAGTGGCATTAGAGTTTCATACAGTGTACTAAAGACACAATCTCATGGAGCTGAAGATGAAAAGCAATGAACTTTACTTTGGGTTGGATCCTCAGACATGATGGATATGAGTCACGGATGGCTAGATGCACTGCTTACCTCTCCTGTCTCTTGCATGCCTAAAGCATCAACACTCACATCAATCACAAAATCCAAATTTGTACAAACACCACTATGTGGAACGGGCACAGTGGGTTTGGTTCCATTCCTTTCGGGGTTTGGCATTGGATACCTGCCTCTGGGTGCAGCTGTCATGTCACTTTTGAGTTACAGGACCATCAAAGGAACTGGTCAGAGGTCAGTGCCACTCAACCTTATATTTTTTGTCTCAGTGTTAATGAATTCTCTTAGAAAGACGTACTACCCACTGATATAAGATGAGCAGGTGGTAAATCAGAGACTGAAGAGGCCAGAAGAGAAAGAACCATTTTTCCATTTAATTATAACAATACCATGGTGTTCATTAAACAAAATTTACCTGTTTTGTATTTCACTGCCATTGCTGATAATTTCATTTTAAAAATGATTTGACTGAGCAACATATTAAGATATTTTATTTGCGATTAGTCTGAAATAGAAACAAAATGAAGATGTTTCAAAAGTGTACTGCACTTCACAAATAATATCATAAATATATACATTGTTACATTATCATACCAAACTTAAGGCAAAATGAACAACAGGAATAGAATTCTGACAGCGAACTTGGGACGGTTACCTCTGACAGCTGATTGAATTTGAAATGATACTGAACTAGATATGACAGATACACGGAGTTTTAAAGTCTGCAAAACAATCAAATTCTCATGATTTTCAATATTTATTGTAAAAACCTGTCAAAATTTGGATGATAGATGAGAATTTTTTTTTATCACTGGGGAAAGAGAAAAAAAAACAGCAATTTTAAAAAACAAAACATCTCAGAAAGTGTGTGTCTTAACATTTTTCCTGCTAAACATCTACACAGAAGATTGATGGTAACTAATGAACATGAACCTAAGAAAAAAATACAGTCAAATAGTCTTGGAAGATCTAGCTATTCTAAAACACCTCTATTACGCAAGGTACTGAAATCTCTTAAACAAACATAAAATTTGTAGACATACTGTTATGATGACACATTGTTATTTAATATATAAAATGTGGTTTTAAGGGGCAACATGAGAACATACTGTTTAGCACTAGTGCTTCATAGCTCTTGGGGTGTGTGTTCAAAGGTGGGTTTAAATGTGTCTCAGTCTGTGTGGAGTTTTCATCTTCTCACTGTTCATCTGATTTCCTCCCACTGTCCAAAGATGTGTTTTAGATGAATTTACCTAATTGCCTATACTGTGTGTATTGTTGAGTGAATTTCAGTGTGTGCTAGTCCTGAAATGGACTGGCTTCCCATCCAAGATGTACCCTGTCTCACACCCTGTGCTTCCAGGATAGGCTGCAGATCACTGCGATGCCTCATTATGACAAATGGTTATCGACAATGGATGGATAGATGGATGGACAGATAAATTTTGTAGAACAAACCAAGCAAAGAACTACCATTTTACAAGACTGTAACAGGATTATTAAATAAAACATCCTTGGAAACAAAGTATACAAAGCAATATTAAAATGATTGATTTCAGAGAAATGTAATGTAATGCAATAAATGAAAAACATAATTGGTTTCCTTGAGAAATTATAACAAAATAAGGTTCAAGGAAACCTCTACTTGACAAGCCAATTAATTCTAAACCACTAGTGAATTTCAGCAAATTTCAAAAGTGGTAATGTACTTCCTGCGAACTGGGGTTGGGAAACGCAAGCGCTTCCAGGGGGAGCCGACAGACTGAACGCCACTAAATGGCAAGGCACTGATAACAATGAACAACTGTGTACTAAAATAGATGCTTTCAGGGATCCTATCTCACGTTAAACTCTTCGGTGCCACCTATGCACATGAAGGCCATGTCAGTGATGGATCTGTTTTAAAATGAGGTGGAGGACCTTCATAAATACCTCAAGATTGTGTGGTAGGTAATTTGCTGCTCCTTGATTAAGTGACCACCTTGCTGGATTAGTATTATCTTCATTAGTTATTTGGTTATTATCCTTTTTATAGTTAGGTATAGACAAACAGAAAAAAAAAAAATATTGTAGTGTTCACAAAAAATATTTTGGCAACAACACACAGTCATTAATCTGAAAGCAACAGATGCACCAAAATGTTTCTGAAAATTACTTAATGGATTTAAATAAAAAAGATGCTGGCGATGTAGTCTGGCATGTCAATTTATAATCATAAATAAAGGAAGTAAATCTGTGAAAGAATAAACAAAAAGTAGCCAGATACACAGGTAGAAAAATGTTGTTGAAAACTATGTGAATATATAAAGTGTATGTTATAATTTGAAATTTCTGTCCATTAAGCTGTTATTTTCAGTGTTCAGAATCAGAAAGTGGTTAGGTGTACAAAAAGTCTCTTTGCATGTTTGCTGTTGGTGATAATACTCACACACACACTGCCTGAAGCTGCTTGGCCTGACCAGGGTCACGGCGAGCCGGAACCTAACCTGGCAGCATAGGGCGCGGAAAACACACCCAGGATGGCGTGCCAGCCCATCACAGGGCACACCAAGTGGTACTTGAACCCCAGAGCCACTGGAGAGCAGGGCCTGGCCAAACCCGCTGCTTGTTTTCAGATGTTCGTAAACTGGCCGCACACTCATACAATTCTTACTGCAATTACACAAAAGCAACGTAAGCAAAATGTTATATGCTGAGAGTTGTTTCAAATGACTGCACGTCATAGGCAAATGAGGTTGCGTAACGACGTTATTACACGACGCTAGCTATGTCTTGTCATTTTCAGCTACAGCGCAGCACAGAATGGAGGGCATTTTCCTATGTAGTAGGTACAAGCAGAGAACCACTAATTAGCACCAGAGGGTATCAATTAGAGAAATGTGAAACACACTTAAGGACCCTCATTAGACATTAGGAAGCATTTCATTCACTTGAAAAGTAAGAAGTTGCAAGACCAAAAAGCATAAATAATGAGTGTTTAAAAATAGAGTCCCTTCTTGGTTCCACATCTGAAAGGCTTTTACAAGCAGCCACAGATAGACTTTTATCCCTGACAAAAGCTTCTCCAAAATGCTAGTGAGATGCCACACCTACACTGGAACCTTTCTGAGATGTATGAATAATAAATATTACTAACCTGCCATTAATCTTTAAGTAGCCTCCATTTTACGACATTGTCGGATATCGAGTTTCAGAAGCTTTCAAAGAAATACAAAGGACACCCGAATACAAACGCCACTCATTTTATGTTGCTCCTTTCTATCATTATTTATTCAGCTAGTCAAGGTAAAAGTATATTGCAAATAGAAGTGCTCTTATGTTGCATATGCAGACCAATCAAAATAAGACATAAATAAATAAATCATACAACAGTAAACTCTGCCTTTATATAAATGGCAGTCGCATATGGACTATAACGGACTGGCTTGCCGAGAAAGCCGACTCCTGAATGCTTAATCTCAGTTTTACAGAGGTAGTGTAGAAATAAAATAACAACTGTGTAGCTATAGCAGAGGCAGAAATAATTAAAGTATCTCTCATTTCCTCACAGTGTCACACATAGAGAGAGACAATCACTCTCTCCTGTGTTAGAGCCACAGGGATGAATCATACAAATGACACCACATGGGACAGAGTGCAGTCATCATGTGTCATCATGTCTTATTACACGGATCTTGATCGTGTTTCCGCATCTCCACGCGTCTTTCAGAACTTAATGCCGACAGGGACGTTTCGGTATCGAAAACAATCCGAACAACAATGTTACCAGCAGCGATCTGATCCCCATATCATTAAATTTGCTAATACAGAACACATATGCCCCTTCTGTATGCTGGAAGCATAAAGGTCAAGCAGTATTACATCACTGTTTTAGGCCTGCGGTAATCTCATTCATGTCATTGAACCCCGTTCTAATCCCTGCTCACCTTCAGTTTACGTTCTCAACTCAATGGCTCCTTGTGATCGTGCAACCAACAACCCCCAACACGGACACGCACACGTACACGTGCGCGCGCACACGCGATTCGGTTGGAGTGGAAATATGTCAAACATTAATTTTGCATGCAGACATAGCCGAAGGTTGTAGAAATTGCATAACAGCGGAGCCAGTTCCCAGTTTTGAGGGGGAAAATTCAATGTCGTGCGTTTCTTCCCCCTCATCTATCAATGGAGGCTGTCAGCCGCAACGAGAGGGTTTTCAGCACCGCGGACAGCGGTCCGGGGAAACGAAGACGAAGAGCTGCGAAACCCCGTGAAATGAACTGCGGACCGAGTTCCTCGAACATAAAGAAATGAAGTATTTTTGGACGCCGCACAGCTGTCAGAATGGAGAGGTCCAGTATGAGAGCAGCGAATAGCGCATAGCCAGGTGTGCGTCTAGGTGGGAACCACAGTGTTCACTTCTTCTTCTTCACCATTTCGGAATCATGTTGCTTGTTTTTACGGCTTTGCTGAATAATGAGGGCACCCAGAGAGGAATGGAATGCAAGATATCTTAAAATTTCCATACCGAGTGAACAGACACGCTTCTGTGCCCCATCCATCCCACCCATCCCACCCCCACCAGGAGAACAGCACCACTATGACCACATCCAACCGCTCGGTGTTCATTCATCTATCCTGCCTGGTGTTCAAAGTACAGGTCTCATTTAAAAGAGCCACAAGGCTAGTCCGTATTGCTAGTATGGATCATAGGTATTTTTAAACTACGGCAGCAGAGAAAGAGGGCTAAGAAAAAGAAATGAGCCTGTCTTCAGCCTTTCCTCACTCACGACTGACCACGATCTGCAATGCAACATCCAAGCGCAACTGTGTAGCGAACACAAGTTCCGAAACCGTCCGATCCTTCCACCGCAGCCTCTAATATTTCTCTCAGTGTCTAACGATAGAAACAGTGGAATACATGAATATTTAACCACCCTCGCTTGCGTCTATCATTAGCGGGGAAAAAAAAAAAAACAGAATAGAATACGACCTGCTATGTGCATAAGTGAGAACTATCGGTACAACAACAGATCAAAGTGTTACACTGTTTTATGTACGTTTCCCAGTTAATCGTGTTTTTTTACACGTTTATTTTTCAGTGCAGTAGCTGCCTTCCACGTATCGGTGTTAAATGGGGGAAGGAAAAAAAAAAAAAAAACTACATTGTCCGTAGCGTAGGTTCATTTAAATTCTGTTGGAGACAGTAGTGATCGTGGGCTGAAAAACGCTCCGTTTTCATGTGTTTGATCTGAGCGCTGAGCTTTGGAAATGAAGCCATATATTATATTATAAAAGCCTATTTTCGGAGAGAGGGAGAGAAAATCTTTCATCTTTTTTCACGTCCTCATCGTGCAGCCGCCTTCACACGTTAAGCACAACAATGAAAACGATCACGACCGAGAGCAGCTGCGATGTGAAGCTATTTAACGCAACGGCATGGCCATATTGTAAAAGAATAAAAGAGCGGGTGCTGTGTGTGGTGTCTGTCGGTGTGACAGTTAGTGCTCGTGGACTCACTGACACGACATTCACCGCCTCATTTCACAAGGACGAAACATCCTGAATCGTGTGTTTTATTCCATCACCATGATCAAATCCGCATGACTCAAAAATGCCGTGACATTGAAAACTGAAGCGCTGGAATGGCTACATGATATTTGCCTTTTATATGAGGAACCGAGAGCAAAAAAAAATGAAGATTGTGAGCGCTGCTCAGGACAGTGTGGAAATGCGCTGTGCTGCAGACGCGGTGTCAGTGTGTGTCAGTGTGTGTCAGTGTGTGTCAGTGTGTGTCAGTGCGCCTCCACGGGCAGGAGAAGAAGGTGACTTTCCGCGTCTTACCTAAAATCGCTATAGGGATGAATGATCCAGTAGCCGGCCGTTTGGACCCGTTCTTGCTCTTTCTCCACCGCTTTCTGGCTGCCGAACATTCGCAGGGAGAACTTATTAACCCCGGGCTGCATCATAGCGCCAAACTGCCGCTGCATGAAGCCGTATTGCCTCGATGCTCCGTCTAAATCTTCGAACCCAACCATGGCTTCTTCCCTGTCTCCCTTGAAGCCCACCGAATTGCCATGTTCTTTAATGTTTTGGCTTCCCATGTTGTTCTTCTGTATGGAGTCTTGCCTCTGGAAAACATTATTCCCGTCCGTTTTTTCCTCTTTGTTGCTTGAGAACGAATTTGATTTATCTTCCATTTTGAGTATTGTTATTATGATTATTTAAATAGTCTAAAGTGTGCTGCCTCCAGGTTCAGAAGACAGGCTCTGAGCGCAACTCTGGAGGAGCCGCTGGACGCTGCTCTTCTTCCTCTCGTTTCATTTGACGTCCTTCACGCCGCTCGGCTGCGCTGCCTCCTTCGCCACTGCTGCAAACTGAGACGCGGACTTGTGCTGCTCCCGGCCGATCCGCTTTCTTGGGTTACCGCCATCTACTGTCAGGATTTACAACTCGGCCCCCCTTGCGTGCACTGCGGTTCGGGGTGGCGGGCGATCGCCCACGGCCGCCCGCGCGCGTAATTTCCACGAAATAACACTTTCCACACCCTTGTGGGGCGGGTGGGGGCCGAACCGCGAAGCGCGAGCGGCGGAGCTCCGTTCGGAGCGGAGCACGACCGTGTGCCGCCGGGATCCGCGAAACAATGTCAACGAGGTGACATTGAGCGCTCATTGTTGTCGCCGCGCGCAAAGAAGGTGCACGTTCCTATTTGTCACATGAGGGGCGTCCTGCACCCTGTACCGTGCGTCTGACACGCTCACGCGCGCTGTCCCCTCACACTCCTCCGGCTTGCGCATCCATCGCTTTTTTTTTTTGCAACATATCCAGCTTAGTTTTCACAAATCACGAGCCCGCCGTAAAAGAGCCGACGCGGGGAATCACGTGAAAACCATCACAAGTGTAAGTGCTTGACATGGAGAAGATACAGTTTTTATTAAAGGAGAGACGACGACCATGAGTTTTCGGACGCCTTCATGTCTTCGCAGTCCCGTTGCGAGGAATTTTGAGTTTTCAGTGTATGATGGTCAACTGATAACTGCAGCCTCGCAGAGCTGTCAGGTAAATCTGTGCAGCGTGTTCAGCAGCTCGGTTTCTGTCTGAGTTATGAAAATATGCTTTTTTAAAATCCAGGTGGTTCAGTGCTATATATATGTACATTTTTATAAGAAGGTATGCAATTATAAATCACACAAACATACACACACTGAGTCTGAAATCGCTTGTCCCAAACGGGGTCGCGCCGAGCCGGAGCCTAACCCGGCAACACAGGGCCGGAAGGGGAGGGGACACCCTGGACGAGACGCCAGTTCATCGCAAGGCATCCCAAGCGGGACTTTACCCCCAGACCCACCAGAGAGTAGCACCCAGCCAAACTCGCTGCACCAAAGCACCCTCTCTTACAGTTGGATATGATATGTTGTGTTATTTTCATTAAAAAAAAATCAAAGTATGGTCTAATTTTTCAAATTATATGGATGTCAGAAAACATTCCACTTAACCTCCGCATCCAATTAACCTGCGTTTCAAAATCTGCTGCAACTACTTATTTTGATATTACTATCAGTGCTGTGGTACCAGTTATGGCATCTCACCACATTCAACATTTGGAATCAAAAACCAAATATGCAAAGCAATGCGAAAGACTAATGAAAATATTCCATCTCCTTATTACATTTGAGATGGTCGTCGCTGTCGACAAATTCTTATGTTTTTTATGCACCGCGCCATAAAACTCAGGTGACTGCTTTGACATTCCTGACCTTATGTACATGAGAAGTTTCACCCTAGAGTGGGTGCGCTTACAGACTGAAGTTTGAATAACCAGGGCCCTTGTACTGAGTTAAATGGTACAGTTTCTTGATGCCGAGATAGCTGAGTGTCCTTATACTGAGTTTTGCAAAATGTCTGGTGACTGTACCAGTTCAGCACTTTTAAGATGTAAGTTTATGTAGCTTAGTGTAATGTGAACATTTCTCACAAATATAAAAAATACTTATTTAATAAGTATTACAGTGTCTACTAAGGATTGGCCACACATACAGGGATGGGGGTATGTTATGTAACTTACTGGCTTCGTCCTTGGCACTTCATTGCGCCAGTGGGAAGCTGAAGTAGTCACACACTGCCTGGTGTATGTCTCTCATTTCTGCTTACGCTCCTGTAAACTAAACATGTCTTAGAGCTTTAATTTTCACATATTCTATAAAATCATATATATATATATATATATATATATATGCACTTTAGCGTTGAGGAACATATTGGCAGTACTTTTGAATAGTAGTGCTAATTCATTTTAATGAGAAATAATAAAACTATGTCAAGTTATTTAAATAAATATTTAATATTTATTAAATATAAATGTTTGGTGGCACAGCAAGTAGTGCTGCTCTCTCACAGCACCTGGGTGGCGTGAGAGGACCTGGGTTCGATCCCTGCTCAATCTGTAGGGAGTTTGTATGTTCTCCCCATGTCTGTGTGGGTTTCCTCTGGGTGCTCTGGTTTCCTCCCATAGTCCAACGACATGCTGAGTTCACCCATAGTGTGTGAATGACAGAGAGAGAGTGTGTTCCACTGATATATGGATGAGTGAGCCAGTCTAAGTAGTGTATCTAGCAGTGTAAGTCACCTTGGTGAATAAGGTGTGTGGGCTCATAACACTACATACAGTTCATTGGAAGTCACTTTGGAGAAAAGCATCTGCTAAATAAATAAATGTGAAATATTTAACACAGATTTTGAGGTCTTGAGGGACCCAGTTGCTAAAGACTCTCTTCCTGGCTGCAGGTTGAATCTTACAGTATCAGCTATAGTTTGAGAATGATGTATTTCATTCTCTGATTCTGAGCAGAAGTTCTGTGGTGGAGAAGCATGTTTATCATATTTACCATAGCCCCATTTTGAAGTAGACAGACTTCAGCCAGCCAAACAATTTTTCCTAACCACAGCATAAAATGCTCCTGGGGATGTGTTTGGTACTTGTGAGCCCCCTATTTCCTGCACAGATGTCCATGAGCTTTCTTTCACAGATCGGTGTTGCATGCAGGGTGACAAATGCATATTGACTCACAGAGGTGTGGACTGGAGGACAGCAGTCCTCCTCTCCTCAGTACTTCCTGGTATGTGATAGCTGCTGTTGCATATCTTTAAAAAGTTTGAAAATTAAAGCAGCTGCGAGGATAGCTTTTATTGTGCATGAACTCCATTGATTGTTCATTAATCATGGGTATACATGGATTTAGCAACAAGTCTGGATGAGCACTTCCAGTTTGCCGCACAGGGGCAAATGCCTTTTATATCTTCGCCAATACCACAGTATCGATGCTTGCCCTACTGCCTGTTTTTCTGCTGCATTGGATTTTGCTGAATTATTGAAAAACAATACGCTGAAAATGTGCTATATAAATGACTAACATATGTCTAGAACTGTGAATCGTCATCATATTCTCAGTAAAACCAAACTAATTCCCGGTAAAACGCTCATCCTAAAACTACAGACCGGCAGAAGCAAGTTACAGGGAAAATTGTGAACATTATGTAACCATCAAAGCAGAAGGTCAGCCATCCGCCATCACAATCACTGGCAAATGTTCTCTTGTTTTTACATTCCCTGTTACACTAACATTTCTATCCATTTTGATAGTCAGAGGGCCTCTCAAAAACATCACATACTAATTTATTTATCAAAATTTGCTATAAAAAATTCTTAATAATTTCAAATAAATTTGTGTTACGACTTTGTGATCAGACCTTATTAGACTTGATTCACTGTGACCTACATCAGTATTCCTCTCACTATTATAACCTTGACATGTAGCCTTATCCAGAGTTTCATGTAAAGGTAAAGTGAAACAGTGAAATTAGAGTCTACTCTCAGCATCCTGAGCCTCGCTGCACAGCTATTTGTTTGTTCATCTGTTAGGACTAGTTACCCATTTTATTAAATAATATTCCAAAGATATTTTTACAGATCTCACCTTCTGCTTGTTTGCACTCCACCGTCTGTTATCAAGCTCTTCTTTTTTGTTCCGTATTTTAAAAGAAAATGGTTGACCTTGTAAGTGCCGTCTGATTCCTGCAGATTGTTATGTTATTCATATTAAAAGCTCAAAAGAAATGCAAAATAATGTAAGGAGTACCAACACTGACATTAAGAACAGGGATGCTAATTATTCCGGGAAAAGTTTCTAGCGTTGACACGTTATTGCACAAAACACAGAAACAATAAAAATACTAGGATTTCAGGTCCTCTCATTAAAAAGATTCAGACAAACAGAACCTTATTTTAAAGGTTATGTTCTCACAAATGTTGCCTCACTTTTTCAATTACATTATTATACTGTATATTCCCAAAGCATCTGGACTTGCAATCTTCATCAGGTTTCCACATCTGGTTTCTAAGTAAAGTCACAGTAAAAATTCAAACCAGCTCATTTTCTCATAGCATATTAACCAACAAATGTGTCATAGTTCAACTTGCTTCCAGTAATAGAACGTATATGAAAAACTTCACTTGCCTGATATATTTTTATTTGATCAATAAGACTGTTTCAAATGATTTTGGCTGGATAAAAGGATAATCTTCCTGCTCTGTAATAATCTTGAACAGAATGCATTTAGGAGTTTTATTATGTAAGTCTTCCAATGTGTTTTTAATCAAAACAGACATTTCCTCATTTTTCTTTTTATCCTCAACTGAAGTATGTAATTAGATTATGTAGCATGCCAACTGTTTCACTCGTATGTCTTTTAAAGCTGTTACTGTTGTGCAACACAGCCTTTTATCTTCTGTATGTACATATTCCATCTTCTCAAGTCCTAAAATGAAGTTCACCCAATTTTTCTAATATATTGTTAATGTTATTTTATAGTGCTGTACTTTAAAGTTTGTCCCGTGATTGCTATCCTCCACTCTTGAAAGCCTAATGCCTTTTAGTAATCTTGACATTGTATGTCGCCTCCAACAAAAGTGTCACCTAAATGAAATAAACCAATAGACAATACTGATTAGTCTAATGCTTTGTGTAAAATTTTTTGAAATACCCATGTCGTATTTTATTGAAAGTTATACATTCCACATATGAAACTGTGTAGCCAGTTGAGTGAAGCAAGTGTAAGCCTGTGTAATTTTTTTTTTTTTTTTTTTTTTTTTAAATCATGTAACTTCCCAAACGAAATTACTTCCAAATACTTCCAGAATGACATTTTCTCTGATTGCTTTGTACTGAGTATGATCTTCAGGGCCATTTGATCAAACGTATGTCATTCATTGTGGCTCTGTACCGTCTCACAGGACTGAAAGCCAGGAGAATCACCTTCACCCTGTGGTATGTCATGCAAATCGTTTCGGAATTATGAATAAACTGCATCTACTGCATGAGCGGAGGAGGTAAAAAAAAAACAGTGGCTTATAGTTTAAGGGTTTGGCATTGCAACGTGATTCACTTGTTACACTGCAGTGTTATCTATCTATCCATCACACATTGTTCAATTCACTTATTCAGAAACATCATGACTAATCATGACTGTAGTATTCAGAATAAAATTGAAATGCTTTGCTGTAGAAACTCTTCTTTTTATCCTGAACTCCAAGTGTAAAATATATTGCTTGTGTTTTCCTTTTGTCTCACACTTTCCATAAACATGTCTTTTTTAAATTTACATTCATGCTTTGAAGCATTCAGTATGATGCTCCAACACATACATTTGATGCATTTCAACATTAAACACACACACACACACATTTTCTGAACCGCTTGTCCCATACGGGGTTGCGGGGAACCGGAGCCTACCCGGCAACACAGGGCGTAAGGCCGGAGGGGGAGGGGACACACATACTAAATAAACTTTTTCAAAACAGGCATAAATTCTGTGATTTGCTGTATGTTATGTACTATAAATCTGTTTCTGATCACTGTGTAGTCAAATTTGGAGGGACGGGCGACTTAGTGCTGAGTACACAGCATTTGTGCCTTGCCAAATCCTCTTCACTCCTGGTGAATCTCCAGCCAAATCTCGAGCCAGAGTTGCATCTTACGTGTAGGGTGTCCACGTGTGGCAGATGTGGACTTAGTACTAAGAAATCTTGCTGCCAGTGTAAGTTTTTCTTTCCTTCTTATTCAAGGGATATTGCAGCATACCAGTTATAGAACAAAGCTCACACCTTCTGCATTTTATCCCAAGGGTTCACTGTCACTTAAATCCAATTTAATGAATTAAGTAACATGTATCTGCTCTTCTTTAAAAAATCGTAACTGCAATGAACTCACAGATATCATAAGTACATGTATCAAGTGATTGCCCTGGAGTTATGAAAGTTTTCAAAGTGCAGGAGGTAGTTCAAGTAGCCTCTATGAGTTTTCTTGTTACAGCATGAGAGTAAAACCAGTAAAGAACAGCTGGTAGGTACAGGTTCATTGACTGGACACAGACCTGCTTAGACAGCAGAAGAAGGCAGGTGTTGAACATTATGCCACTGAAAGTCATTCCCATTCTAAAGCCAGATTTATCACATGCACTGTGTTCGCTTGCATGGTAATCCAAGGGATTGGCAAGTATTTTTAGAGGTGGATTTACTGGTTCCCTGGCACCAATCCTGTGATAGCTTTTATCATTTGAATATTATCCATGTGCTTATGATTGCAGCTCCTCACTAGAATCCTTAACTATGTACATCTTACTTTGAAGACCAACACGTGGTTGACGTAGTTCAGTTTAATGTCGCTTTTTTAATTTTCCCGAGTTATGTCACCAGAGGAAGAGAACTCAGTCTGAAGTTTGAATTTTTAAGTTGGAATATTGGACTATATGTCACTTTCATTTCTCTGATTACTTAAAACATTCATTATTATGTAAGATTAAATGATTAAACTACAACTGACACACAAAATGAGCAGTTTAATTTTGTATTTATTTTATTATTTTTGCAATGCTAAACATCATATGAACTAGTTATGAATTAATTATTTTGAATCATGTGCATTTCAGCTTTAATTTGCAGGTAATAATTTGATAATTTATTTTTGACAAATGACAAAAATTAATGTAATGCATGCTGTATAATTCAATGAGACAAGAAAAACTTAAAGCATTTAATTCCAGTGGAATTTTCCTCAGAAAGTGTGAACACACATATTTAATGAATTTTATGTGGACGTGCATTTCATTCAGCTACGATAGTAATGATGTGGGTGTTTTCATAAATTGTTATGATCACAAGATAAAAGTTATGTGTTATTTCTGTATGATAAATATAACTCTTTTTGCCTCTTTATGTACTTGGCTTTTTTAAAAGCTCTCATTTCAATCTGATGCTGAAAATGTCTGAGCATCATAAACAAACAGAACTGCCGTGTGGTGAATAAGTGCCATATGGTTACAAAGTCATTACTAAGTATCAACAGGATAATCATCAGGTAATACCTCAGGATATGAAATGAGCTTGGGATATTCTGCCCTGCTCTGTTTTATTGTCTTAACACAACCATTCCTTATTCCATACAGCTTTCTATTGAGATTTCCTCTCAAATTTATTCATACTTTTTCCTCATGAGTTTGATGTATGTATTTTTTTTTCCCTTGACAAATAATAAGTTGAAACTCAATAATAAGAGATAAGAATAATAAGATGCAACTCAATAAATGTGTATGTTATCTGTTTAATGTATTCTAAAAAGGCGGGGGGCGCAGTGGGTTGGACCACAGTCCTGCTGTCCGGTGGGTCTGGGGTTCGAGTCCCGCTTGGGGTGCCTTGCGACGGACTGGCGTCCCGTCCTGGGTGTGTCCCCTCCCCCTCCGGCCTTCCGCCCTGTGTTGCCGGGTAGGCTCCGGTTCCCCGTGACCCCATATGGGACAAGCGGTTCTGAAGATGTGTGTGTGTGTGTGTATTGTTAAGGAACTACAAAAGTAGTCTGTTCCATCAGGTCTCCTTTCAGAAAATTTAATATGAAAGTATAGACATTTCTCATTGCAAAACAAAATGTATTTCTGAATAACTTTTTTTTTTTAAATGTCAGACAGCTCATCCATACCCGCCTGTCACAATTAACAATTAAAGAGTCACTTCCAACCAGTCTCCTCTTCGTCCCTTGCCTGTCCCCCCGAAAAGCCTCGAGCCCCAGGCAATCTCCGCAGATAAGCAGAGATACCTGTCGATTTCCCACAACACTGCCAGTAACTCTATGACAGGCACAAGAGTCCCAGAAGCTGAGCCTCGCAGTGGGGATTTTCCTGCCATCCCTGTGCAGACTTCTCATGGTCCGAGTTCGTCTTGAACTGACAGGACAAGGACTGGATGCATTATAAATGGTTGCTGTAAGGTGCTAAGATGGAAAATGTCTGTCCAGTATAAAGACCAGAGTGTTATCATGAAAACTGGTTAAAATTCTGTAAAAAATATGTTGAAAATATATAAAATATTAAGGTGATCTCTACACATCCTGGGGCACCATGTGATGTGGTGTAATGGTTAGGGCTGTTGCCCCTGTACTCAATGGATATACATTTGAACCTCTGCTCTTATTGTAGTACGCCTCAGCATAGTACTTACATCGAATGTATCGGGGGAGGTACCCAGCTGTGTACCAATCATTGTAAGTAGCTTAACACACAAATCTGATATTTTTGTCTCACTGTGCGTAAACTTTGGCATTTACAGTTACAGCTGTTATGATCATCCACTGGGTACAAAACACAGTTCTATCATGCTCTGTTTCCTGAAACAAAACAAAATAACAATATATCTGTGGTGTGGTTGCGTCTGATTGTCATTTCAGGATCAGATGAAAGGATACATGGGAAACTCTTTGAGATCTGGAGCCTGTCTTTGGAAAAGAAGAAGGAATGAAGATGAAAAACTGGTATAAAAATCTAGTCTTTGTGTTACATCTCTTTCATAGGAGATTTAAACACACGAAGGAAGCTTTTGTAATTGGGCACAAAAACCACACCGTTCTTCTTGTAAACATCCGCAGAACCTTTTTTGCCTAATGTTGGTATAGAAGGGTGAAACAAGGGCTAATTGGACCATACACTGTCTTCTCATCTCCGGAGAGTGGTGCCTCTGCAGAGCGAACAGGAAGACGTTGGCAGTGGTGAAATGTTGCTTTACATTGCATCTTTTCAGACTGTTCAGAAAATTACTGCACTCCCCATAGAGATTTGTATAATATCTCCAGTGCCTTAAAATGTTAACAGATACAGAATTAATGGTATGTCTTATAAACCGCCTTGCACCGTACCATGGTAGCTGATGGTTTACTTCTCAGGCTGTCTAATGTAAATCAGCAGGAGTCAACAGAGAAGATCCCCTTCATAATACTGACACCTTCTGTATCTTGAAAAGAGCCAAGACAAATGTAGGTGGATCTAAGAGCAGAGTTTTATTGGATACCGCAACCAGGAAACTGATGCAGGATGGAGCAGTGCTGAGGTAGGGAATGATGCGTGCCGGATTGTTGGAGTGGCGACCGAGGGTCTGTGCAGGGGTGAAGGATGAGTGAGGTCCGTGTTCGTCTGCCGGGTTGAGGTCCAGAGTTTAGTCAAGGGTCAAGTCGAATCGTGGTCGAGGTCCAGGATGAGGGTTGATTCCGTGGTCCAAGGAAGAGCAGGTGTCAGGTTTTCATCGCAATCCTAATTAGAACTGAGGGTCTGAGCCAAGGTCGAGTACGTGGTTTACTCAAAGGTTTTGGAAGTGAACAGATCACAAGAGAGGTATATGTTTTCTAAAAGATTCCAAAATATTTTGGTGGTTGTTGGGTATCTTTTATTCCTTCTTCTTGATTGTGTTAAGGTGAGGTGTGTGGATTGTCTGCTTTTGATTGTCTTTGGGGGTGTGACACCATGTATGAAAAAAATGGTATCTTCATTACGAACTATATTTAATTTTCATTAAAAAAATATGATTGGGGGCACAGTGGTGCAGTGCGGTTGGTTGGGGCCTGCTCTCTGGCAGGTCTGGGGTTTGAGTCCTGCTTGGGGTGCCTTGCAACGAACTGGTACTCCGCCCTGGGTGAGTCCTCTCCTCCTCCAGCCTTGCACCCTGTGTTGCTGGGTTAGGCTCCAGTTTGCCGTTACCCTGCTTGAGATAAATGGTTTCAGACAGTGTGTGTGTGTGTGTAAAAAATATAATTATAAATAAAAAGCATGATCTTGTCTGAAACTAAAGACTAAACCACCTTTTCACAGTATGCAGTACTGGCTGCAATAAAAAGTTTTTGTGAATCATATTAAAATCTAAGGGCAAAACATCTTCTATATTTTTATGATAGAACATGGCTACCTATATTTTAAGATTTGTTAAACTAAATGGGAAGTGCAAGGATTAAACGCTGCAAAGGAAAATCACGCAAACATTGCAACAAAAGCAAATGTTAGACCTCTGTATGTAAAAAGTGCTTTTGTCACCTTGAGGAATTCTTCTGATTAATATTGATGAGATCACTGAGATTCATCCACTTTCCCCCTCGACCTGTAGCATAATGTATAACAAGCTCTACTGTACACTCAGGGGCTGTTTGGGTTTAATTAATTTTGATAGTTTTCTGGGCTGTCAGTTCACTGATTACCACCCTTTCGTTGCTGTGGAGCTTTAAGGCAGGGTGCCCTGAGCCACTGTCACATACTTTTACAGCAATTTTTTCTCTTGGTGTATAGCTGGAGCAATAACAGATCTTGATGCTGTGGAAATGCAGTGTGGTAATGGAAGACAGACATAAGTCAAGTGAACAAAATTAATTTCTGTCAACTCCATCTTGCCCAGCCACAATATGAAGCTTGGCTTCATTCATCTGGAAGAGTTTGACTGGCCTGTAGCAGGATAAACTGCTCAGTAACTTCCATTTATAAGCATGGACAAATGCAGAACACTCCTAGCAAGGTTAGTGGCCCCTCCAAGCTTGCAGCGATTTCTAGCAAGTGGCTGGTAGAGACCAATTAGTTCTGTCACAACTGCCTGTTCAAATACGGACCAAAGCGTTACATCCATTCAATAAAATAGAATTAACTTGTGAATCTATTTACATGGTTACTGAAGAGTCAGATAAATCCCCTCATGTAAATATTCAAGTTAGAATGTAGTGTCATAGGGTATTGCTTTATGCTTGATGGTTGCTGGATCAAGCCTTCGGTGTGATTCTGCTATTGTGAGCGGGTGAGCAGTCCAGCCCAGGGCAGGAGGTGGGGAAATCATGATGGACAGCTCCCAGGGACTCACCCCTGCCCTAACTGAATTATGACTGCTAGCTGACAACTCTTAAGGACCAGTTAAAGGGACTATAAAGGCAGCTGGGGACTGTGGAGAGGTGGTGTTTGGGTGGCATTTGGGGAAGAAAAGGAATGAAAAAAAGATGGTGTTCTGTTTAGTTCTTGCCTTATTTTAGATTTATTTATTTAGCAGACACTTTCCTCCAAAGCAACTTCCAATGAACTCTGTGTAGTGTTATCAGCCTTATTCACTGCAGTGACTTACACTGCTAGATACACTACTTACACTGGGTCACTCATCCATACATCAGTGGAACACACTCTCTCTGTCACTCACACACTGTGGGGGAACCTGACCAGCATGTCTTTGGACCAGCATGTCTTCGGACTGTGGGAGGAAAACGGAGCACCCAAAGGAAACCCATGCAGACAAGGGGAGAACATGCAAACTCCATCCTTATGCCATGCATTGGTTCTTTTTTGTTTATAATAAAACCTCTTTTGGTTTAAAGTCCTACTGTCCTGTGCCTTAGCTGGGCCCCACAACCAGCCACACTATAATAACCTTGAGTAAGGTACTTAACCTAAACTCCTCCACTGCAAAAGCTCTATAAACCGCTAAAATCATAAATCAGTTTTGATTAAACTGTTGGCAGAGTAGTGTGGAAAGTACTGCTCATTTTGTTTTTGATGCACAGTATTCTTTGTAAGAGGGGGGCGTGGTGGCGCAGTGGGTTGGACCAGGGTCCTGCTCTCCAGTGGGTCTGGGGTTTGAGTCCCGCTTGGGGTGCCTTGCGATGGACTTGCGTCCCGTCCTGGGTGTGTCCCCTCCCCCTCCGGCCTTACACCCTGTGTTGCCGGGTAGGCTCTGGTTCCCTGTGACCCTGTATGGGACAAGCGGTTCTGAAAATGTGTGTGTGTATTCTTTGTAAAACTGCAATGCTATATTTTGGGTTTTTTGTAATACTTAAAATAATTCTGCACATACGGCCTTGCCGCATATGCAAAGAGATTTCACCTTTTTTATCCTCATGCAAAAGAACACATATTGTACACAGGTATCAGAAACAGATGGCAAAAAAAGATAAACTGGAAACGAAGCTTATTTGCATTCACATTTAGATTTATTTATTTAAGCATATGCTTTTCTCCAAAGCAGCGTACATGTCAGAAAACAATACATAGTGTATTAAACCAACAGTAGGAGAGCCCTAGATGCAGACACATAATTCTTGAAGTACAGGCAATTTGTTTCATCTCACCGAATAAACCAGCACGTATTATGAAAGTAGCATGTAGTGTTTCAAAAAGTTTTACTTAAGAGTAAGTGTAAATGAATAAATAAGTATTATTTAAACACAATGCCCTTCAAAATTATACGGATTAAGAAAATAAAGAGCACAGGTGAAAAAGATATGTGTCATCAAAAAATTTGGCAAACCTCAAGGTTTATTCACAAACAGTTCTTTCGAAACACAGATTCCTCAAAGAGCAATTCAGTGCTTTCTTCAGAAATATTGCTTTCCAAATTATCGCAGCCCCTCCTTCTAGTACCTAGTGCAATTGTGGCACATAGAACAGTACAAAGTCTTATCCTATCATTAGTAAGGTTCCCTAGTAAGGTTGGAGAACACACTGGGTGGGGCTTTGTACCGTTTCTCTGCAAAGAACTTTTCCACACTCTTGATGTGCTTAGGACTACACTTACAGGCTTTTGTCCTCAATTCAGATCATAGGCTTAATATTAATTTTCACGGTTGGGGTCGTTGTCCAACAGGAAGGTCCACCTGTGTCCAAGTAGCAACCAGGTTTTCTGCCAGGATATGCTGATATTTTGTGGAGTTCAATATGTCATTGATCTTCACTAAACAGTCCTGTTTTATTCTCATCTGACCACAACACCCAGTTTCACTCAGAGACCCAATAGTGTTCCAGCTTTAAATTGCTCCTTGTTGCCAGCAAGGGCTTTCTTCTGGCAACCCTTCCAAACAACAGCATGGAGGCACCTTGTGATGGTTGACTCAGACTTGGTGACCCCACGTTGACATAAGGACCGCAGTTCTTCACCATCTGTTCTACTTTTTTGCCTCCCTCGCTATTTTCCAAACTGTACATGTGGACAAGATGTCCTTTTTCTTGTAATTTAAACACTGTTTTTGTGGTTTTGTACTGATCATTGCCCTAATTGTGCCAAATGCTGTGTTTCTTTTCTGTACCGATGACCTGATTTGTCGCTTTTGAATTGTCATTTCTTTACCTTTCCCCACAGTGATGGCTTACAAAAAGATTTCTCTGTTAAATTGTTGCCCCTTTTTTACACCACAGTGAAACAAAAAGTCCAAAGAAGGTTCTCTTAGGAATTAGCTTTGCAATCTGAATTCCATTATTTTATTATTCTGACACAAACAACAAATAAGAGAAATAGCACAGGCACTGAAGTAATTTTGAAAGCTACATTGCCAAAGAAAACACCATATTTTTCATAAATGAATATTTGTTGAATAAAAGCCTGAGGTTTTCTTGATTTTTGGTGATAACGCAAAATTCTTTCTCCACTGTTTATTTTGTGCTGCTTTTTTTGTTCATGCCTGCAATGGTACTAATAACTTTGGAGTCCACTGTAAATCAGCTTGTGTGTTTGCGCCACGTGTGCCTTTAAATTACACCAAAATAAAATAGCCATCTGTTATGTATAATATTGTGAGTATAGATGTCATCATCATTTTGGTTGAAATACAAAGCCAGTTATAAATTTCCCATGGGAAGGTAGTCATTTTAAAACTATGTCCTCAAATCCCGGTTAATTTTTTGTTACCTGTGATGCGTTTCTTTTATCAGGTCAGATGTGAGCCACATTCCAAGAATATAGTGCTTTCAGGATTGTAGTTTTTTTTCCCCTTGCCTACTGGAACTTGAGTCTGCTGCCTCAGCAAAAACGCAAGGTGAAGTGTCATAAGGCCAGTTGCTTCTCTCCTCATTACAGTCACTGCATGCTGGAATGGAAGACAGGGTGCAAATGAAATAGAGTGGTAGCTAGGGGTCAAACTTCTTTAAATGCATTATTTAAAAAAGAAAAACTTTTTAATTTTCAATTTTTATGTGCTTATACAGGTTTTCTGCTCAGATGTTCAATGAATTAGTAACCTCGCATTCAGTCAGACGGTGACTACAGATCAGGATGCAATTAAGAAGAATGATCTTAAAAGCTTATTAAAATTAATGTAATTAAATCAACATTCCTTACCAAAAATGATTTCTGTAAGCTGTATATCTCACTCACTCACTCGCTCACTCACTAACGAAAATTGGTTTCAGGTTGGCAGCTTAGCGAAGTCATGCCCTTCATCGAGGCAGCTGCACTTAAGCGCTGGTTTGTTAGCCCAATTTTTAGGTGGTGCAGCCAATTACAGAGTATTTGAGGAATTTTAAGTCAAAGAAAGCCGAGAACAAATAATAGTCTAAAGAGATTTACGTGTAATTTATCTATTTACGTACATAGCTACTGTCATTGTTTTTGGCTTATTTTTCCATCTTTATTCACTGTAAAGCTAGTCCCTGTATGGGAAGGTAGTCCCCGCAACAGCAATCAAAAGCAGCATGATACCAAAATCTGTTTTCACATAGGGGGTGCGGTAGCGCAGTGGGTTGGACAGTCCTGTTCTCCGGTGGGTCTGGGGTTCGAGTCCTGCTTGGGGTGCCTTGCGATGGACTGGCATCCTGTCCTGGGTGTGTCCCCTCCCCCTCCGGCCTTCTGCCCTGTGTTACCGGGTAGGCTCCGGTTCCCTGTGACCCTGTATGGGACAAGCGGTTCTGGAGGTGTGTGTGTGTGTGTGTGTGTGTGTGTGTGTGTGTTTTCACATAACTTGCTGCCTTTTCAGTTTCTGTCTTCTCTTCAAGAATACTTTACACACAGAAAAGCTATGAAGCCCATTGTAAGGTATCTGAGCATCCAGATCAAAGGGTTAAAACATATTTTATTTCAGCCCTAACATCCAGGCTTCTGCATGTATAATGTCACTTGAGACATCCCAGATAGAGCATCCAAGAAGCTGGAATGAGCTAAGCTTCTCATTTATGGACACGCGACAGTCCATGTTGTGTATGATTAACAACCACAAGCGTAGTAATGCACTATGCCCTAGGTCATTTGTACATGTGTTAGATGGGATTGTGAGAGTGTGGGCCGAGATGTCACTCCCATCAGATTTCAGTGCATGACTGCTTGTCCTAGTTAATTGGAGTTTACTGTATCATAGACTGAGCAAGACCTGCCAATCACTGTAAAAGTGACCCAGTGAATTTATGAGCAAAATGTCCAGCACATCCATAAATAAGTGGATACACTGTATATGTGAATGTGTGTGTGCACAGCACTCTTGCAGTGCAATTTAATTGGGGTCATTACACATTTAGTTGTTCAAAGGAGACAATGAGATAATTTTGAATTTATTATACATCCCCCTTAGCGGGCCTCTGTCAATGATAATTTTTCAGACCACATATTTGGGGTCGGAAGAAGGTCTGGAGTGGATACTCCCCCAACTCTGTTAGTGGAACCTAAACTAGGCAGAGTAGATGGTAATAAGACATATTCACAAAAACATATACTTTTTATACGTATATGATTTAGTCTGTCTGTAATTTGTTAGAAGGGTGTGGTGGAGCAGCAGGCTTTGCCAGGTCCCACTCTGTGGTGGGTCTAGGGTTTGAGCCCCGCTTGGGGTGCCTTGCGACGGAGTGGTGTTCCGTCCTGGGTGTGTCCCCTTCCCCCTCCAGCCTTGCGCCCTGCGGTGCCGGGTTAGGCTCCGGTTCGCATCGACCCTGCTGGGGACAAGCGGCTTCAGACAGTGTTTAATTTATTATATATTCCCTGTATTATAATTATGGCATGTACAGCCACATATCATGGAATTCAGCTGAAAGAAATGAAAATGATTTTGTGCTTCATACTAATGCTAAGAGATGACAAAGATTATAAACTGTGCGTATTAGGCTGAACACTGAACACAATAAATTTGAAATGGGTGGCAGATAGCTCCTGGAGTTAAGGTATGCATGTGACTATTTTTTCCTCATACTACATTTAGTTTATATTTATCTCTTTTTCTTCCATACCTCTCCTCTGCTTCCATCAGCATAATTAATTCAATCCAGTTTTTCTCACTCCCTTGGGATCTCTAAAATGGTAGCCGGTTTACCTCGTACTTTTCTGGCAGTTTTTAAGGCTCATAAAAACTACCCATATTCAGGGGTTTACATTCATATTTATTTGTGTAGCAGAAGCTTTTCTCTAAAGCCATGTACAGCTCAAACAGAAACAGACTTTTGAATCTGACCAATTCTGGAGTAGTCAGTTTGTCCAATTTCACTATTTTAATCGGCATTACACAAGTGGCTGAATTGATAGAATGCACATTTTTTATTTTGTAAGATTTAATGTATACTCATCACTGTAGTGCCTTCATTTTCTTATTTTGCCCATAAAAGCTGTTGTGACAGGTCTGACAGAGGAAAGACTAGGACAGGGGGGTCAGGGGCATGCACAAGCATAAATTGTGCTGTAAAAATGATGGAAAAAAATACAAATTCACTATAACTACCCGAAGGTCACAGGTTTGAGTATCACCTCCGACTGTAGTACCCTTGAGCAAGGTACTCACCCTGAATTGCTCTAGTAAAATTACCCAGCTGTATAAATGGGTAAATAATTGTAACCTTAACATTGTAAGTCGCTTTGGAGAAAAGCGTCAGCTAAATGAAGAAATGTAAATGTAAATGTAAACTATAGCTTTATAGTGGCACCAGGAAGAATCTACAAGTCACTGGTTAAAAGAGGAATACTGGAAATTTTGAAAGCGAGAAAAACCCTTAAAGAAGGCCATAGTATACTCAGCAGCATTCCAACTCATCTCTCGAGCAAAATTTCCAAATCAGCAACAAGATGAGCTCAAACAATATATTTCATGTTTCCTCTGTTTGGTTTGTGCTTCTGTGCAGAGAAAATGCTGTGCCTCAGCCCCTATATACTATTATAAATTGAAACTAATTCTTCTCCCTCCACCTGCGCACTAGGTGTGTAATAGCATAGTAAACCAAAAAATGTATTACACCATTTATTTTTGAGAGTTTTTCAGAATAACTTAAGTGTTTACTGAAAACATTGGTGTTCTATGAAAGCCACTGGAGAAAAAGAGAGAAGGTGGAATTACAAATAAAGATTTAATTTTCTGTGAAGTTTATACTGATATTGTAACTATTTGAGCTTATGTAATTACCACCAAAACAAGAAAAAATTGATAAAATGCATCCTGGCACCAATGGGATAGGTATGTCATATGGATATGTGTTGCTTACCTACAACACATGGAACCACCAGTCCTTTGCAAAAAGGTACATGTGGTCTTTCAGGATTTCTTGGCCGCACTGCGTACTCCCTTGGGAAATGCAGAATGACGGCTACTTAATTCCAGCAAAGCAGCTCATCCACCACTTACCATTCACATGTCACCTTCATCCTTCATCATTTTTTGCCTCATCTCCGATAAATAGATGCTCAAGCTTGGAGTAAATGGTGAAATGTAGGCTGGTACATCGCCTTTTTGCCTTCAAAAGTCTGTCACTCTCTGTTTATCATTTAGAATAAGGTGAAAAGCATCTTTTGACCGGTTCTTAAATTCTGTGGATGATTCTTAGTTTATGGCTTGCATCTTTCTCACTGAGCAGATGATGATTAGACATGGGAGGTAGACTAATTACAAGGACTGATTGATATTGTGTTAGTCTCTCAGGCTATAATTAACCTATAAATTAGTTCTGTGCAGTGGCCCCTTCAGCTCTCTAGCGCTTATCATGCATATATGTAAATGAGTTTATCACATTTTTCTGCCAACTTATCACTTGAGTTATCAAAGGTCTTATGATTTTTTTTAATATATTTATTAAGTAACTTCCAGTCCTCTTGTTTTATCTTAAACCCCAATACTTGTACAACTGTCTTGCAATAATAACAGTTAGGGAAAACATAGTACACTTTTCAAAATGTATTTTGCAAAGTTTATTCCACAGATTATGTAGATAAAGAATGTTGCAATTTCTGCTGTAACACCCATCTAGTTAAAATCTTTTGTCATGGTTTTGCACTGGTAGAAAATTTGCATGCCATTCCTCTCAAAGCAATTAAAATAGAACATTTGATATGAAAAAATATCATTTTTCTACACTTTTCCTAATTTTATATTTCTATAATGTTTTATTTATATTCATTTTTATTTTTGAACTTGCATTGAATTTCTCTAAGGAAAAAAAATAATTTTGCACCTGTACAAAGGCTTCTGGCTTACTTATAACCTGGCAGAATTTTTTTCAAGGGTATTAAATTTTATCATTGATCTGAAGGACCAAGTCCCAAGAAAGAAAAAACAACATAAAAGTATGTTTCATATAAAATCTTTTTCGTTCTTTTTCTTTTATGGATTATATTTTCTTTAGGCTTCTTTGGAGTGTTTATCTTTAAAGGAATATGATAAAAAATTTTTATGTCTTAATGACAAAAGGTTCGGATCAGGTTAGAGGGTGTCAAAAAGGTTCATCCCATGACCTTATTTCTGTTCATAAGCACATAGAGCCTTTTTTGTTTTTTCTCTGTGCTTACTAATTGAACACACTGCAGTCAACTCAAGGGTCAGGTCCAATGGAGACGGATTCATGATAGAAAAACCTTTTAAGAAAGACACATCTCAGCTGAATCAGAGTACAGAGAATTGTTTTCAATAAAACTGAAACACTATAAAACCCTTCACAAAACTATTTTTATATCTTAACACTGACTTAAATATAAGGTGGAATATTACAGAAATATTATGCATAACAGGAAAAAAGAAAGATTTTGGAAAAGAATTCTCAGTTTATTGTCAGTCCCAAAGTCATCCGATAACATAACCTTCTTCACAGGTAACATGGCTTTTGTACAATTACACTATGTTGATCATTACCTGGCTTTCATTTGCAATTAGGACATCTTTTGTAGGAACAAAAAAATTACACAGCATTAGAAAACAAGATAAGAAAAAAATTGTTTGGAAAGGATAGTAAAAAATGGTTGGATGGTGCAAGAAAAAATAAATAGAATGCACTGATTGTCCTTAAACTAGTCATACACAGTGTATTCAATAAGTCAGTGGGCTCTAATACAACAGCCCAAATGAAAATTAGTTCACTCTTCCGCTCCTAACAAGCTAATAGAAAATCATGTCAACTGGGGGATCCAATCTAGAAATAACAAACTAGGGAAAAGTGATTTTTTAAGGACATGCAGAATGGAAATACACATAGGTACAGCATGTTGCTTTTCCACCATCAGCAGCCATGGGTCAGAACTGCTTTTACCTGTGCAACGTTTCTTCTAGATTAATTTCACATCTGTATTATCCTGCAAAATTCTGTAGACAATAAAATGAGAAAAAGTGCAAGAATTCTTCAAAGTCTGTATTGTACCCGAACAATGTGAAATACATTTTTATTGTTCATTCATACCACAGCTGAAGGAAGCACATACAATCAGCCAAATCTTTAAAAACACCCATGCCGTCTGACAGGCACCAGCTCAGAATGTATGAGCACTTTTCGTTTCACAAAGGAGACCTGATAGTGGACACTATTAACACTATAAACGAGTCTTTTACTTGTTGGTGCACATACTGTAATTGCATGTGGTACAACTGAGGGCACCAAGGACCTCCAGGGAATCTATCCAACTGGCCGATTAGTTGTTCATCTTTGTCTTTGTCGATGATGAGGGAAATGTAATGTTCAAATCCAGCAGCCGGACTAACGACACAACCCAGTGCAAAGCTGAGCAGATGTCCAATCTAAGACTGTCGGTTCGTGATACATACCAACGGCAAAGGACAGCATGGAACCTGTCATGCTCACAGGAGCAGGGAAATTACTGGAGCTCTATGAGTGACATGAGTATTCATCATCTCAGAGAAGAATTTTCCTCTAATTGTTGTTTAAAAAGTACAGTCAGCTTCAAAATTATTGGCACCCTTCAGGAAAAAGAGCAAAAATTAATTTGAAGGGTGTGTCTCCATCAGAAAATAACTAGGTATGAGGTGACAATGGGAAGACTTGGTTTTATTCTTTTTTACTCACAACGATTAATAACAATCAGCAGCACAACTTTGAAAAAAGAATTTTCATTCAAAGCATCTAGTGAAACAAAGCTTCCCTTGTATTTTTCTGCAGCACAAAATTGAAAAGCTAGAGACAAAACTCAAGAAATACCAAAACCACCAGTCTACATAAAAACCTCTTCTTAAAAACAGAGACAGACTTAACTGACCCCTTAATGAACCTTCACCCAAATTCAGCATTCAGAAAAGGAATATGGATTAGGATTCAGGCAGTGACATCAAAAACATTTCTTCACAATGGATCTTTGGTGCTGAAAAACTGATCCCAAAATGTTCTCTGACTTCAAAAGATTCTACAGCATTTTAATTCTTTCTGCTTAACAGTCCTATATTACTTCATTTGTTTTGTATTAAAACACATACTGATTTTAAGAATTTTCTTTAAATGTTTCCAAACACACGCTGTTGGCATTGCAGTGCATTTGTAACCAGTAGAAACATTTCAGGACAGAATTGTTTCCTTCTTTATAAATCCAGTTTATGTGTTCTAAACCATCTTCATTTATTTTCCATAAAATTGCAGGACAAAAAAAAAAACTTTATATAGTTAATTCTCATTATGCCCTGCCATATATCAAACAACACTATTGTTCCTTAAAAGAGAATTCTTCTTTAACACAAATTCAAATTATGAAATCTGGACTAGTGTTCAATAACACGGGCACAGCTGAACTTTTCACCCTGTTGACTATAATATATGAAATCTGTTGCATAAGTGGAAGTAAATCTGTTGCGTACCTTTTCCCCCTACAATGTCATTCAAGCTCATGTGCACCAGCAGGCGCTCCCTGAAAATATTACTGGAGTGGGGAGCCAAGCTGTCATGCTGGATCCAACAGTTGATGTGTTATGGAACAGTCTGTAATCTTCTGTCCACAAAGCAATTTAATAATTACTCTGTGGCGGCAACAGGAGATACTCCGCCAAAAGTGTCTTTTTAGAGAACTGTTTTTTGATAGCAGACACAGAGGGTCCAGTAACCCCCTGTTAGGTCACACCATGCAAATTAAATAAGTTTATTAAGGTAATTTATTACTTATCTGAGGGGGGGGCATGTCAGCATGGTGGTGTGGTGGGCTTGGCTGGGCCCTGCTCTCTAGTAGGTTGGAGGTTTGAGTCCTGCTTGGGTTGCCTTGCGATGGACTGGTGTCCCGTCCTGGGTGTGTCCCCTCCCACTCCAGCCTTGCGTCCTGCGTTGCCAGGTCAGGCTCCGGCTTGCTGCAACCCTGCTCGGGACAAGTAGTTTCAGGCAGTGTGTGTGTTACATGTCAACAGTTCATCTTTCCTCACTTTATCTTTACTTGATCCATATTTCTAGTCCGAATGGATGGCACAGCGAGTAGTGCTGCTGTTTCACAGCGCCTGGGTGGTGTGAGAGGATGTGGGTCTGATCCCTCTCTCTCCCTGTTCACACCCCAGCCAGTGGTGCAATAGGCAGCATTATGGTGACTGGACTGCACTTTGACTCCTTCTTGGGGGGCTACCTGTTTTCTCAACCATTCTATTTTCCAAAATTTTTGTCTGCTGTGGAGCAAAAAGGCAATTTCTTCAGCAGACACAATTTTTGCACATAGTTTTTAGTGGGCATCAACAGGGACACAAACAGGAAAGGAGTGTGGGACATCCTTCATTGAAATTGCTTCCACAGTGTTTGTGGCTCACGCCTGGTCTTCGCCAGTGTTGTCGATCAATGGCGAGACAAGCAACCTTCCATGTGAATGAGGGATGAAACAGTCGGCATGGAAAAAAAGGAGTTTGTGAAGAGAAGAAATAATTATTTTCCATAAATTTAAGTGAGTTTTGATCGAAACATAGCTTAATTTAAAAAAATGGCAAATTAATTGTGACAAAGTGTTTCTGGACTTTTAGTTTCTCATTCCACTGTATGTAGGAACTACAACAAAGACTTTTAAAGTAGTCTGCAACTGGGATTAAACAGGAGGTTGTGGACATTACATGTTTTTGGTATTTTTAAACTATTTTTGTTTTTAATGTATTTTAAATTTAATTAAGATAATATTAAAATAGAAATCCATACACTGTGATGATCTGGCGTCTCATCCAGGGTGTACCCAGCCTCACACCCTGTGCTTCTTGATAGGCTTTACATCACCATGGCCTTGTATGAGACAAGCTATTTATTATTCAACAGATGAATTGATGGAAATGTTACAGAGTATTTTATTATTCATTATAGCTTTATCTTTATCCTTACAGAACTTAAGTCGTGAAAAAATGGGGGAGACATCTGTATTATTGACTGTGACTTAAGGTGAATGTTGGTTGAGGCTTGTGAACCAATGGAGTTACGAGTTGTTGTGTTCACAGTTGTGTTCGTAAGATGAGGAACCAGCATTTTAACCCGATGCCTTATTCCAAAGTGCCTTTCGATAGGTTTTTAAACTAGGCATCTTACAATTATTTTCCAAGTACCACAAATTTTCTTATTCTTTTTATTCTGTTGTTCCGGCGATCTACAAATATTTAATGAATACGTGGGTTGTGGAATGAATGAATGTACGTTTTTCTTTTTCAGTCACAGCTGACAGCAGCGAAGCATAATTGCAGAAGACACTGGAGGAAAAAGTGCAAAAATTACCAAAGAGAGCAATTTAAGACATTCTTTGTCTTTAAGAAACATTCTGGACCCAGGTGTATTATGAAGTCAAAAGACGATGCTTTGTAAAAAGGGTTAAAAAAATCAAATACTTCTCTAAACCAGATTCAGAGAAAAGGACTAATATAGTTTAGAAATGTCTTACAATCAATAGGCATAGGGAATTCAACTGGTAAAGGGAGGCATTAAAATGATTAAATAATGGCCAGGGGCACATACTCATTACTTGGGGAATTATTACACTTATGCCCCTTGATGTTCAAATAAAAATTATACTAAATTAATCAAACAAAGTGAGAACGACCTGAGAAGCAATTATTTTTATCTTTAATATTGATAAGTATGAAACACTCAGAATTATAGTCCTACCAAGGGTTATAATTCCCTTTCGGATAATAATGATAATCTTCACACTGATAAAGCACAGCCTTGCTCAGGAGCCGTGTTTATAGGGAGAAATAGCATTCTAAGTGGCCCAATTCACTCAGTGTGTAAATTCAAAAATAAGCTTTGCAGAACATTCAATGGATTAGAAATTATTAGTATTATTAATAATTTAACAAAAACGTTGATAATAGAAATAATACAAATTATCGTATTAGGTTTTCCAGAAGCAGCAATTTATAAGCAAAAGAGTCAGGCTATTACCAAGAAGGTGGAATAGACTAACACACACACTAAATGTCATTAATCACTTATTGATGGTTTCCTGATACACTTTTTGAATGCTGTATTTTTTTATTTTGGTACACTCTAGCATTTGCTCCATATCAAACCCAGAACGATTTTAGACTTTTAGCTTGCTCGTTTGCCATATGTTATTATAGATAACAGCAAATGTAAGGAGTGCCTCAGCAAGATATCTTGTTATGTATTACAGAAAAGTTATATTGATCTTAACATCAGCTTAATCTTTAATAATCCTAAAGTTTTTATCCAAAGCTAACTTTTTGTTACTGTCTTCTTTACTGAATATTAGCAGAAAGTTAAATTGCCAGTTTAAATCAAGACTCGAGGGGTTTATTTATCCGGTGGAATGGAAATTCATCTTCGAAAGTGAACAAATGTCAGTTATGCTATGAAATGTACTTATTTAAGTAGCTTTTTACTCTCTTCAAAATGAAAAAATGACTTGATTATTCAGTGTCCACAAATTAATGGCAAGGCAGATGTGTATCCCTTAACCACTGTGAAAAAAACTTCACATTTGCATTACATTTACATTTATTCATTTGGCAGACACTTTTCTCCAAAATGACGTACATTACATCAGCAGAAAGAGAGATTTAGATGCAGACGCATGATCCTTAAGTGCAGTTACTTTGTTTCTTTCCACCATATGAACATCACACCAGTAGCTGCACAAAGCGTTAGCCGAATAATCGACAATCCCTAATCACATTCCTAATTATTAATAAATTTTTAAACATTTACATCACACGAGTAGCCGCAAGAAGGTTTATCTGTTTTTCAACAGTTCACCACGATGTTCGTTATGGGCAGGTTTAAGCTTTTCACCTTTATGAAAACCACTGTTACCGTCTTCATTCATATTGTTATACAAATACAAATAAAAGATATTTTTAAAAGACAGTTAATGTAGTAATCCACTGGGAACATATTAAAATGTGTTCTTAAATTGACAGCACATTTATTCATTTAGCTGACGCTTGTCACTAGATTACATGGATTGTGGCTGTAGTTACTTTTTTTTTTTTTTTTTTAACAAACCCCCTGTAACTGCATTGGATGAAGTCACTGCTGAGCACAGTAAAAGTTGCCTTGGACATGTGGCCATCAGCCATAAATGGTACGAGCTGTATAATATAATATGACAGATTACCTGCAACATTGTCCTAATAAAAGTCAATCGGCAAGGAAGAGATGTCAGCTAAACTGAGTTTTGTTCTTCCTTTTTACAATCATTCATGTGGTGCACCAAAATTTCTTATATAATAACAGCTCTGTCATGGCATATCATCTAGCTGAATCATTATGCTAATAACTTACAAAATGCTGGGTGAACAGCTGGTGATAATATCTGTCCAAATTCCTTCCCCCTACCCGCATTACAGCCCAAGGTCAGCAACATGATGACATTACACAGTGCTCATTCCTGGCATTTAATTATGTAATTTTTCAGAAGATATTTTCTGAAAGATTTTTTTTTTTAAATGAAATATTAGTTGTCGTCAGTCCATGAAAAATTGAGAAACAGCTTATGCAAATCCTGGACTTTCCCCACTGACAATATAACATAAACCATGTGAGCTTTTTTAAAACTTTCAAAAAATGTCATACATTTCACAGAGATCATCTAAAATTTGCTTTTTATTTAAACACAGCTGTCAGTACAAGCAGCATATTTCAGTTCTATTTATTGTGTTTACATCTGAGTATTTTATTTTAAGAACTATTATAAAATGTATGTAATAAAATAACATTTTCAATGTGTGAATTCAGTGTAAAGGGGGAGTTAATTATGAGAGATGAATTGTAAGACAGTATGAGTCTTCATGGGGACACTGTATGCCTGAATAAAGTGCTCATTTACAGTCACCAAAATGTCAGTTTTCAGGAAATGCAGCACAGTAATCTCAGCACATTCATTAAAAATGTAACGTGTACAAAGAATTGCTCTGCCTATAACAATGAATGTGCTTTTTGCAGAGTGCGACATAAACACTGATACAAAATACAGAAACTGATTTTCTTGGGGGGTCACTTTTCTTCCAGTACTAATAGTCTAATAGTGACTTGTGCAACTGTAGATTACATTTACCTTTATTCATTTAGCAGACGCTTTTCTCTAAAGTGACTTCCGATGAGCACTATGTTGTGTTATCAGCAAACACATTATTCACCGAAGGTAACTTACACTGCTAGATGCACTACTTACCATGGGTCACTCATCCATACACCGGTGAAACACACTTTCTCCAAGTTATTCACGGACACATACACTATACGTGAAATTTTTAAAAGTCCTAGGCATGGATTTCATACATTTTCTAAGAGAAGTAGTTGGATTCTCATTTCAATAAGTGTTGTTTAAGAAGTAGTATTTCAATAAAAAGGTAGAAGAATATTTTATTTTAAATATTCCCATGTAAGCTATAACCTATGACAGACTTAAACATAAACCAGGCTGATATCAAAGGGGGCAGTGATTTCCCAGAAGAATCCTTCTTTCAGCAGTACCATAAAACCAACTAACTTATGACATCAACTGCTGTGACTGACTTTCCGTGTAAGTCTCGTTTTCACACCTACTGCAGGTATGTCTTTACAAATGCAACCGACACTTCCCTGTAATTCTACCAGCATGAAGCTCTGAGCAAAAGAATGCGACGGTATTGAGTTTATGCTGACCGGCAAAGTCTAGTCTGAAGGGCAAACCCAGTCAGCAAATGGCATTGAATTAAACAAAAAGAGATATTTGCTGACCTTTTTATAATTATTTCATCAGTAAAAATTATTCAGAGTTATTCAAAAGCTGTGTTTATTTTTTTTTCCCACTTCATTGGATTTCTAGCATCGCTATTTAACAATAGTTACTCTTGATAGTTATTCCAATGTAGATTTAAGGAAGATCTGAGGTTGTGTCTGTAGCAAACAGGGTAATTAGACAGAGTAATAAGAATCATTGTAGAACCTGCAACAAATGAGATTCAGGTTCTGTAATGAAGTCTGAGTCTTACCTAATATTTTCCTACTTAATATTTTATTCCAGGATTGTTCCAGTAATTTATAACAGGCTTCTCTGTTGCTCATGAGCTTTCGCTGTGGACATCAAAATGGTAGCATTGTAGTTACCTTGCCATTTCACACATTGCCTACTTGTGCTGAGGGCTTATAGGAGACACTGCATGGATAAATTTTAATTAAAATTTAAATGAAATGTTACACATGGCAACAAGGTGGCTGTCTCTCCAGTCAACCTGCAGCAATAGCTGTTATAAAAACAATTTTCATGCAAAACCATGATCGTCATCTCAAAGTGTGGAAACCCATGAGACCCATCTATATCATTATTATGAAGTTTTTAGAGGAGGCTAAGGTTCACTTCATGTAATTTTTCTTTATTTTTTTTTTTTTTTTGATTACATTGGCTATCACGGTGGCGCAAAGGGTGGAGTTCTAACTACACAGTGCCTTCGCAGTGGCTTCAGTCACTGCTCAGTCTGTATGGAATTTGCATGTTCCCATTGTGTCTCTATGGGTTTTCATTGGGTGCTTTGGTTTTCTCCCACAGCCTAAAGACATGCAGTGAAAAACCGTAGGCTTCCGCGGTTCATCCCATACGCGGTTTAATCCAGAAGAACAAAACCTCCAGTCAGTTGACTCTAAGCGCGGAAGCCTACGGTTTTTGATATGTCACCTCTGTGGAGAGGATACCTTCAAACTAACGAGGAGATTCAGGAACCTACAGAACAAGATTATGCACCCCCATACGTGGTTTAATCCAGAAGAACAAAATCTCCAGTCACATGCAGTGAACTTGAAATTTCCTGTAGTGTGTGAATGGTTGAGCTTGTGCATGTATGGCTACTCTGTAATGGGTTGGTGTTCCATCCAGGGTATGCCCCCACTCAGTCTTAAGCCTAATGCTCACAGGATAGGCTCCAGTTCACCATGACTCTGCTCAGGACAAGCAATTGAAATTGGATGGATGGAAGGATGCTTTGGCTGTGCCTGTGTAATGTTATGGGTGTAACTGTAGTAAAGGGCAATAGTACTGTTAAAGAAATCAACATGACTGCCACAGAGATTAAACTATATGAAACCATCATTCACTCAAGGGAACCTGGACCAAAACTGAAAAAACAATAAAACTGTATTTTCCCTGGCAGAATACACTTCATTTATTTCAAATATTTTTTTTTTTCATAATGTAGAGAATAAAAGGTTCTTTTCACATAATGTTTTTTGTTGTTTAATTCCATTGGATAAGTCTGTGTAACAATGTGTTGTGGATGTAACTGCAGTAAAGGCAGTTATATTCAAACCATAATTAAATCACACATTCTCACAAGGAAACTTAAACCAAGTCTGACATTCAAGATACACAGGACATGATGTTACACCCCATGCATGTATTAAAATGACTCTATCCAAGGACCCGGTCTAACATCACCGTGATCCACAGGGAACAAAATTCAGCCTTGCCAACAAATATATATTGTAATGACCCGCGTTACTGTTTTAGGAGGGAAACTGGTTAAATGTAAATAGTTGCATTATGGGAAAAATGTGGAATGTGCGTGTACAACCACTGGGGGCACTTCTGGGGAAAATGATAGGGTGATTGTGTCTAGGAAGGTGGGGAGGAAGAGCCTGGGGGTGCTAAGTAGGCTGAGAAGACTGGCTTGAAGTGCAGGTCTTGAAGAAAATGGGGTCTTTGGAGTGAGAGCATTATTTCCCTGGTACCAGTAATCAGATAAATCATTTGAGATGAACACTGCCTCTCTGTCCTTCTTCGTGCTATGTGCCACAGTATATCTCCATTACTTGAGACTAAGAAGCTTGTTTTACAGTAAACTTAACATTTTATAAAATTATTGATTCTCCTGCTCCTTAAATCTTGATAACCACTGAAAAAAAAATTATTCCATAGTTCCCCTTATCTTCTCTAAAAAGAAAACCTTTTAGTTTAATTTAATTTTAATTTTTCTGTATAGATTTTGTTGCAAACTTTAATTAAAAGATTAAATGTTTCAAGGAATAAGCAAGCAACTGTAAGATCGACTTCTTGAAAGGAATTAGGACATGAAAAAAGGTGGAAATCATGAAAAAAGTTATTTTGTTGACTTTGCAGGATTTAAATTACGCACACTGTACTGGAACAGTTTGATTAATCGTGTAGTTACCAAGGTACCAGGAGATATATCATAAGCCCTTCTGAAATATTGCCTTATGGGCTGTGACGACAGTATTACGTAAGAATTTGTATATAGGTCAGAGGTAATAAATGGTATCCTTTCCCTACATAAATATCACGTGTAAAATTTAATGTATGTTTTTTTAGGTTTTTTTTTTTCTGAAGTGATGTACCATAAAGGCTTCATTGATTCTCTTGACATGTTCTTCTTTCAGCATTAAAGAACAAATTTTAAATAACAGATTTATTTTTAGGATATATGAAAGTCCAGTACGGGAAAGGGGTGTACTTTGTTTTTTTTATAGGCTTCTGCACAATGGAAAGAATATTGTATTGGCTGACTGGGTCGCTTTTATTGTGTATGACATAAGCTTTGGTTTTAAATGAATAGTGCACCTTACAATTCATGTAACAAAAGGAGAAGCAGACAATAAAATTATCATTATTTCTTTAGTGGGGTGGCATGTGGGTCGCAGAGCATGGCACTGCTGCTTCATAGCACCTGAGATGTTCCAGCGCAGGTTCGAGCATGTGGCGTTTGCATATTCTTGTGTGTCTGAGTTTCCTCTCTCCCTCAGAACTGCTGAATCCCTCTCCACACTCAAGAAGGGTCTCAACACGTATCTCCTTCAGGTCCGTTTCTCATCTGATTTCTCATCTCCTATCTGCTCCATAAACATTCACTACATTATCTCTCAGCTATCTGTGTAACATATGCCTGCAAAAACAATGGTATTGGATCAACTGACTGTACTTTCAGAATCATGGGTCTGCATCTGTCTGTCTCCACATCTGTAGGTGACATGCAGTTTCGTTTACTCTGAGTTGTATGACACTTTGGAGAAAAGTATCTGGTAGAAGAATAAATGTAAATTTAAACGTAATTACTGCACAGCATTGCAGGGGCGGTAAAAATTGCCCTCACTTGCAGCCTGTGAGCCATGAAAAGCACCAGCAATTTTCCCAAGGCACTCACTCCTATGGTCAACAGAAATACACACTTTTTGTGCCCTTCCGATGAGCAGCTGTGACAGCACACGGTCGTTTTCCCTCTATTGATCTGTACAACCAAGCCAGCTTGAAACAGCATTAGAACAGCCTGTTATTTTGTGCGCTGCATTTGAAACTTGTTGCTTCTTGCTGTTCCCTAGAGGAAAAGCATATTTGTTTTGTTCTTTGTTCTGCTTCTCACTGAGGACTAAATCTGAGCTCTGCCAATTTTGACTCCCTCGTTGTTGTCCTGTCTGGTTTATCCTTCAGATATGCTTATTCTGACAATTTTAGGAAGTTAAATCAAGTTCAAGTTGTTTTTATTGTCATTCCTCAATACAGCTTGTGTACAGCGGAACGAAATGTCCTTTCTTCGGAGACCATGGTGCAACACAGAACACAGCACAAGTCAATAAATAAATACATGGGACAGGGTGTGGATGCAGGCATGGCTGCGAGCTGTAGGCAGCTGTGGTGTGTGTAGTGCTGAGTTAATTGTTCGGTGGAGCCAGGTGAGCGTTGGGAGATAGCAGGGTGTTGAGTAGTCCGACTGACTCGGAAGAAACTGTTGCGGAGTCTGCTGGTGGTGGTGCGGATGCTCCTGTACCTCCTGCCAGATGGCCGCAGGGCGAAGAGTCTATGAGAGGGGTGAGAGGGGTCGTCCACAATGCTGGTGGCCCTACGGATGCAGCGATTTTTGTATGTGGATAATATAATATAATATAATATAATATAGGGGATGGGGTGGCGCAGTGGGTTGGACCGGGTCCTGCTCTCCGGTTGGGCTGGGGTATGAGTCCTGCTTAGGGTGCCTTGCAATGGAGTGGTGCCCTGTCCTGGGTGTGTCCCCTCCCCCTCCAACCTTATGCCCCGAGTTGCTGGGTTGGGCTCTGGCTCCCCGCCACCCCGTATGGGACAAGCAGTTCAGAGAGTGTGTGTGTGTGTGTGTGTGTGTGTGTGTGTGTGTGTGTGAGAATATAATATAAATAAAACAACTAGGGAAAAGAAAGTCATTTCTTAATGATTAATAACTAATTAGTAATAAGAAAGAGACAGAGGAGGGATGTATATAAATATATCACAAGAGCAGCAAGACTAGGTCACTAAGTAAAAAAATACATACACACAGTAATGTTACTGACTGCATAACTGCAACATGCATATATAAATAATGACAGTCTGACTTGGCAAACTGTAGCTTAAACTGTTGTGATTTTGTTTGTTTTTTTTTCCAATGATGCAAATGTTACACAAAGGTTGTAATTGTTACAGAATTCCCAAAAGAGTGTTTCTTTGCGTAGAAGTTGAGGACCACCAAGTGCAAACTCAGCCGGTAAATATCCACCGGAAAAGATGTGCAGTCGTCTTAGATGGCACAAAGGTGTCTATGCCGCCAGTTACTTTTTTACTGCACTTGTTCAGTGAAGCATCTGTTCATCAAACGTCCTCACAGAAGATGATGAACACTGACGCCAATTTAAAATGCCATAATTATTTCATTACTCTACAGAGAACATAATTCACATTAAACAAAGGGAAGGCGAAGGACCGTCCGTAGAGGGCCAGTGGTAAATTCTGTCCAGACTTCAGCTGTTCTTTTTACAAGGTAAATGAGGATTCATTTAGCCGGAACATGTTTGAACTGCTTTGCTATACATCACTAATCTCACTCAGCCAAATTAAACAGCCAGCTCTCTGTTCAGAGCTCCTTTTATCTGTTCACCCAGGTGATCCTCAGTAGCATTTAATTCACTAATACATCACTCATCAGTACATGATCCTTGTTGAAATTCTACACACAGAACAGAAACCTGCAATTGTGACTCACTGGGGAATATTCATTACGGTGGCTGCAGACTTTCAGACTCGCATTGCAGCGTGTTCTTCAGCATCCCAAATTGCACGTGATGAACGCATGGCCTACTGTCCACTCAAATCCATACTTTAGTGAATGTATGAATTAAATAGGTAAATTTCTTGCTCAAACAAATATGGAAGTGGAATTCACTATACATGTACAGTACTTGAACATAGAGGGTTGTGGTGGCGCAGCAGGTTTGGCCTGTGCCTGCTCTCTGGTGGGTCTGGGGTTCGAGCCCTGCTTGGGGTGTCCTGTGATGGACTGGCGCCCCATCCTGGGTGTCCCCCCTCGTGCTGCTGGGCTAGGCTGCGACCCTGCACAGAATAGGTGGCTTCAGACAGTTTGTGTATAGATGAATATATATTTCATATACATTATATAGAAACATAAATTAATTATGCAATTAAAATAATTTTACAAATATTTAAAAAATCATTTATTACAGTAATAAAAATTTTTAAAAAGTAGGTAAGTTATATTTTTAGATGCTGTTCCTCAATTTTTCTATTACGTGTAAATACAGTTAAGTGATAACATCAGCAAGGATGTGACAATATCAGAAAAGATTTTTCTTGATTTTATACCTTAGAAAAAAAAGGAAGTGGCCCTTCACCAATTAATTTAACATTACAGAGGCGATCACAGAGGTCAGCGCTGTCAGTGAAGGCCCCTGGTTTTAATCTGCTTGTGCTGCAGTGCACTTCACCAAAGTACTTACCCTGAAACACTCCAGTGTTAGTACAATAATGCATAAATGGGAGAAGTTACTTTTGAAATGGGCAAATTAACCTTGGAAAATGGTAAGAGTTTAGTAAAGGGTAATGATAATTGGAAGCTTAACATTTAATTGGTTATGTCTATTCTACTAATTAATACAAATGAGGTTCCATATTAAATTCCAGGGATAATAAAATTAATACAGTGCATTTGATTCATGCAAATTCCCCATTCTTTATGAAAGTCATGACTATACCTGCCAAATCTCAGAATTAACCTGTGCTGTAAATAATTGGCTGTGTAAATAATTGTAAATATTGGATGTACCTACTGTCTACCATCACATTATCCTCCATGCCAGCTTCCCCCTTGTGATTTGTCTATGTATGTTGGCAAAGTGCCGAAGTTTTAAGTCCATTTGGTTGGAGAGCCAAGAGTACCTCAAATATATATGCATATTGTGCCCACAACTCCACTTTCCAGTGTGTGCATTATTTTGATTTCTCTGTGCAAAAGTTTTCAAGTTTGTCCTTCTGATTGAACAGGAAAAGTCTAGGAGACTGCTCTTAGAGCAAAATGAAAGAGTGGCTCCTTGTTGAAAGACTAATGAATGACCTTTAAAAGCCCCTGTTGGAGTTATGGAAGAGAGGGGCAGAAGGAGGTGGAAGAGGACACAGCCTAATTTATTTCCCAAGAACTCGACAACATGCAACCCAAGCAGGAATGTATTATAATTATAGCAATCAGCTCTCTGGCTCCTAATCTCACTGTGCCAAACAATGTAAATCTCTGATCATAAATAGCTACTAAGCAAAGATGCATTGACTTTAGTTCCCCTCCTAAAATTTTCTATTAAAGGAAATCACACAGCACATACTGGCACAGATTACCCCCATACTACTACACTGTATAAAGGAGATTTGTTTGTTTGTTTGTTTGTTTGTTGTTTACCATCCATCCATTTCATGAAAAATCCTCATATAACCATTTTGCCCTGTTCCTGGCATAAATTTGCATGACTTGAAAGGCAAAGGAGAAACTCACACACAAAGTGAGTTTAATCTCTTTCAACACACCTAGAACTATATGTACTTTTTCAAGTGTGAAAATTTTGTGCTATGGCATTGTCATGACTTCTGGGAGCAATACCCCAGTGTGAAGGAGTCAATTCAGGCCTGCATTACTTGCCAGGGTCCCTCGACAACATCTTGTTGGACTATTAGAACCATTAGCTGTCCTTAATCACCCATTATTTTTCCAAAGTCTACTGACTGATCCTTCTGAACAGGTTACCCATGACTATGGGAACAGCCAAGATGTTATTACAACAAGTTGAGGGTATGGAAAGCCTTCTGTCCCAGCATGGGGGTGAATATTATCTAAACCTGAGGTTATCATTTCCAAATTAAGGGAGAGGTGGAACATTTCAATCTGGAGACTGGGCAAGTACCTGTGGAGCTCCTGTGCTTAGAATCAGGCTGATTGAGATGCTACATTCCTGAGACTAATTAAACGTGAAGAAAAATACATCAAATTTTTTGAAAAGATAAAAATACATTTAAACATGTACAAAACTATATAGGAAGCTAGCTTATTGGTTATTCATCATCACAGAATTACTCCACTGTTGCATTTCTATTATTTGTCTCCCCAAAGACAAAAAGAGTTCGATAAGAGGGAGATTTTACCTTGTTTGGGTTATTTTTTATAGCTAGATAAAGGAGGTGGAAAACATGAAAAATATTTGAAACAATATAAGAAGTGTTACAAAGTTTTCAGTAGCTATAAACGTAAATGTTTGCAGTGTTATGATTTCATAACTTTTTGCATGGAAAGGTTATGCGGGTAGATTTAATGCCTCATTTTTAATAAGTAAGTCAGGACAATGACAAATATGTAGAAATATGATGAAATATGTTGAAATATGATGAGAACTATGACAGGTAATTGAGCACAAAGACAGCTGTGTTGAAATACGATGAGAACTATGACATTAAATAGGATGGTTGAGAGATTTAATTCCTTTGTCTCAGCAGTTGCAGCTGGTGAAATGCCCTTCTGAAAGTTCATTGTCAAAAGAAAGTAGCAGCTTACTTGCCAATAGTATTTAATAAATAAGCTTGAAACTATTAAAATTGTAGTTAAAAAAAACATTCCATTGACTCTTTTAAGAGTAGGGATTTGTTTAACTTTCATTAAATAATACTATGTATAATTACTTCCATATATATTTTAAATGAGGGATTGGGCTATTACAAATATTTGTATTAATTTTTTAAATGTGATAAAACTATGTCTGACATTTTCCATAATATTCCTGAAAATCTGCAGTATGATAACAAAATACGGTTGGCACCCCTTATCCAGAAATATTCTTGACTCCAAAAGCTTTTCTGACTCCTACGTAACAGACATCATGGAAGTTGCTAGGAAGGAGCCCGTGTTCTAATTTGAAATTAATATCATACAGAGAGGGAGAGAGGATGCTCTTAAGCTGTGCAACATTCACTATGATCACATACAAGGAGAATCTCACCTTGCGTAAAATACCTTTATCTGTCCTGGTACTCCATTTCTGCAGATGTCTGAAGATGGTGAGAAATGGTCTGGAACACAAATGAAGAAATCTTTATTACTGCTGTCTTTGTACTAATGTGAACACTCTGCAGGGGTGTGACTAAGTCCTGCCGCACGATACTTTTGTCCGGAAACGAGTGTGACCAGGATGAGTTCGTTAAGGCCTTCCTTTGTCCCAAAATAGAACCTGATGCAAAGGACACCTCGACCTCTAGACATAGCGAAAACATTGTCCCTGCACACAAAAGTTTATGGAAGTTAGGTCAAACAAAGAGGACGTAGTGTTTACAGAAAAAATGTGTGCAGCTAAACTGTCATGCCAGACTGCATAGTAAGCGAGAAACCAGAGCACCCTAGCACCTACGCTAGAGTTGTCCCCAGAGGCCTAAATACCGCATGATACACCACAGCAGCTGCTTTCCGAGGAGACATCCACTTCCCCCCGACCGAACAAAGCTGAAAGTGCTGCCGCTCCGCCTCGAAGCTCTAAGCAGAACTCCCACATCGGGTTGTCAGAGGTCAGGACAATCTTGCTTGGGTGGTAACACACTCTGGCAGAGTCCGCTAACAGAGTCCCAGCCCTGCACATCATGCGCCGGCAAGACTGCTTTAAATAAACGCAAAACGGACACTGACGCGCTATTGCGGCAAATGCGTCTTCGGACGGTTGCTATTTGGCCTCACTAATTTGTTCTGTTTAGCGTCTTTCAAGTCTCACAGTGGCAAGAAAACAGAGGCTGTAGTTCACATACCAGCAGTTCCTGCAAAAACTTCAGCTGATGCAGCATGAGCGACGCCAAGTATCTTCTTGCATAATGCAAATGTTTATCTCCGGAATTCCACTGACAAAAGATAGCCGAGACATCTAACAAGCTTTGCCTGGGTATTTCCGAAGGGCAGCAGTAAGTGGTTTCTTCAAAAAGTGATTTAACCTTGGCTTTTCTTCTCCTAAAAGCCCATGTTAAATCACAAATCTCCTTTCCGGCAAGTCATTATATAACAAGAACGGTGTCAAATCTTTGTATTTAATCGGTCAAATCTTTATATTTAATCAGGTTTTATTAAGTTAAATCCTGAAACTTGAAGAACATTCCGAACGGGTTTAATTGTACGAGGCCAGTGTAGGAATTTTTGCTAATGGTACAGATATCCACCATCATTTCCAATTTCAGTAATTACGAACATCTGGTGGCGTCCATCGGGATCCCCGCTCTCAACATGAACGTGCGTGGAAAGAAATGGATAAAACTGGGCTGAGGGTACTCATAAAATCTAAATGATTTTAATTACAAACTTGCTTGGAATGTTTCAGCCAGAACAACTTAAAACCTCACAATTTTACCTATTTATGCAGACGGGTATTAGGGGATGTACTGAAGCAACTTTGGTACATTACGCAAGGGAACAACATGAGTGATCATTCTGGATACAAACTTCTAATCTTTCAGTCACATGTCAGCTTGCAAATTCCCGCACCAGTAACTTCTTGCTATTCTACAGAAATATTGCAGATTGGATATGGGTAAAGTACCGTATGGTAAGTTACACTTTTGTACTTTTCCATTTCTGTGAGGTGCAAAGGCTAAGAAATTTCTTCCTGATTCTTCTGGCAAGGAGACATGCTAAGCACAGACTTAGGAAAGACTTTAGGTTATTAATCGGTTTAGGAAAACAACTGCAGCTCGGGGTCAGGATAAAAGAAGGGAGAGGCATGTAAATGTCCCAGCGAGCATTGAGGAAGGAACGGAATTTGTGTGCATCACCCCTTTAGCTGCTCACAGCTCAACATCAACAAAACATACCACCTTTCCGTTTCTGAATCTAGGCTGTCCTTGCGTTTATAGAAATGCACACACACACACACGCACACACACACACACACACACACACACACACACACACACACTAAGTGCAAGCTAAATGCTGCCATGCATTATTAAAATAGTGCTTGCATACCACAGCTGTACAAAAGGAGCGGAGCACATTGTCATCTGTTACTGCAGTTTTCTCTGCAGCCATAACCAGACAAATGGCAGCCTGAAATAACTGCTTTTGCACTGCAGAGGTCTGAGGGCATTAAATGCATCAAAGCCCTTTTTTGAGTCTCTCTTCTCTAAAAATAGTTCTTAACCCTTTTTTCAGCCACTGTTTGTGTGTGTGTGTGTGTAAATGTAATTATTGAAAATGGCCAAATTATTATTATTAAGCTGTTTAATTACCTTCATATTTTATATTTGTTGAAAAATACTGAAATGTCCCATCCACTGATCCTCAGACAATTATGTAGCAGGATTTCATTGTGATATTTTCTTTGGATTTCAATTATTTGTTCATGGTGATATTACATCCATAGGTCAGTATAAATGTAGCTGCAGAATTATGTATCTTCCACTGTGAAAGTACAGTAGCAGTGTATACTAGAGCTGTTATCAAGGCATGATAAACAGAGTTGGAAGAAACAGACACCTATTTTCAAAAAAAAAAAAAAAAAAATCTGATGAAATTAGGCTTTCTAATTTTGAAGCTCACTGGAAGATGAAAATGAAATAATATGTAAAGTGATAAAAAAAAATAAAAAATATACGATATATTTAGAAATTGATTTGAAAGCCTGGAAACAGGCACTCTTCTCAAAGACTGATAGCATTAATTAATCAGTTTTCAATAACAATTTACCCAATTAAAGCTACAGTGATCTCCTGATTATAGAAATAATATTCATAATCTCAAAATACATTTCCCTTTCCCATACTCTCTTGGACACACCTCCAGAAGGATTCAAATGAACCCTTTAACCATCATGTGTCAAAGTCAATTTTGTACCTGAGCTAAATGAACGGTGAAGACGAACTTGAGTCGCTCCACATTACAAGTACTGTTTCAGCAACACAAGTAAAACACAAGTAAAAACATTGATTGTGTTAATGATCTGCTTCTGAGAATAGCATAGCGTCACCCTCATAATCTACCGCTTAAATAAATATGGCAAGTGATTATCCTTAGAAACATTAAATTCACTGAAATCAATACAGCACATGGATTTGACTGTTTCCACACGTTTACAGATGTCTTACATCATGAAACAGGTTATTTCAAACACGCCTTGTGCGAGACAAAGACATGTGTCATCGATCAGCGTAAACAGAGCATGGCCCAATTCCTGCATGTGCTGTTACCTGACTTTATGGCATCCTTACCTGCCTTGGTGCATCATGTCTCTGTTTCACTCTGTTTCCACCCCCCCAGTACTACTCATCACCTTGCATCTAGTATTTCCCACTTTGCATACTGTTCTACTTTCTTTTTTCTGCAGAATACTTTTCTGCAGTTTTCAACACTTTGAAAACAATGGTACAGGTAGACCGGTGAAACAATTAGGCCTTTTTGTTCTATTAAACAGTATCTTGTATAACAAACGTGGTGTCAATTTACTGTGTTGAACAATCTGATTTATGTATCTCTCCCTAAATGGATGACAAGTCTGGTTAAATTACGCTTACAGTTATGCACAAAATTATGCACCAAAACTGCGGTTGTTATAAATCAGAAATGGAGAGAATGTTTAGCAGTATTTGTTGCGTTGTCTGATCCCCATCTTGCAGAGAACAGCTATGCTCTCGAGGCCTAATGAGAACAATTAATATCATCTTATTTACTTGTATGGTAGACCATACCTCAAGTAGTACACTTCAGAAATGTCATTTCTGGTGGATTTACCCTTAAGGACAATATTCATGTCAGAAGGCTGAGAAGACTGAGCTAAGATTGCTAGATACTTAGAATAAATTAAACATATATTCTTGACTTCTTACTGATACCCATGACTATTACCTCACTGCTGTCTGACCTAGTCTAGATATTGGTACCTAGATATTTGTATCCAGTAACTGAACTCTCCTACTAAGTGGATTTGGTCCAGATCACATGTCTGGAAGAGTCACACTTGACAGACACTTCTTTAACTATGTAGGTGACAATACTTAGAACAATAAAAAATTCAGCAGTTCTGACTGGTGGGAGATGCAACTTACTACAGCACACATTTGGAATAAGAAGGCAAACGTATGCAAGCAAGGTGGTGATTTTCGAAAGTATTTTTTCTGTTTTTTTCTTTTCATTTTACCATTCATTAGAAACAAACTAATTCAGTTATACAGGCAAGCATAAATTTTTCTTTTTCATATTTTTTTTGCATTTACATTAAAATTTATTAATTTAGCTGATGCTTTTCTCCAAAGAGACTTACAGTGTTACCTACTTACAATTATTTACCCATTTATACAGCTGATTTATTTTACTGGAGCAGTTTATGGTAAATACCTTACATTTTTATATTTGATAGTATACTTTAAACATTTCTGTTCTATTAATGTTGTTTTTATTAGCAAGATTATTGTTGGAAAAATATATGCTGAATAATTATGAACGTTTATAGACTGTTGTGTTAATTAGTAATTACGTATCTTTGGTCTGATTTCATATAGTTGTCTTTTATTCACTGATAATGGCATCAGTCACAACGTTCCTTTATAACATAAAATGGATTTTAATTCCAATCATTTTTTCTTTTACAGTTATATTTTCATAACGGGTGGCACGGTGGCACAGCACCCAGGTCGTGTCAGAGGACGTGGGTTCGATCTCTGCTCAGCCTGTATAGAGTTTGCATGTTCTCCCCATGTCTGCATGGGTTTCCTCTGGGTGCTCTGGTTTCCTCCCACAGTCCAAAGACATGCTGTTCAGGCTCCCCATAGTGTGTGAGTGACAGAGAGTGTGTGTGTGTGTGTGTGTTCCACTGATGTATGGAGGAGTGAGCCGGTGTAAGTAGTGTATCTAGCAGTGTAAGTCACCTTGGTGAATAAGGTGTGTGGGCTGATAACACTACATAGAGTTCATTGAATGTTGCTTTAGAGAAAAGTGTACACAGAAAAAGCATATTATTTGTGAAAGCAACCAATCGCATTGTACCTGAGCTGGGAACACGGTACAAAAAAGTAAAATTTGAAAGTGTGCAAAGAGAGGATGCTATGAAAGGAGAGGCTGGTTGGCAAGTAGGTTCTTGTATGCTATGGTTGTGCTGCTCTTCTCTACTTCCTCACTAGGTAGCCCACCTCTGTAGCAGCACCAGCTCCGTAAAGTAAAATGAAGGTTAGAAGTGTCATCTCTGTGTGAATCTACAATAAGTCACTAGAGAAGTGGTAAATGATAATGCATGAATGGATGTCATAAATGTGGGGAAACCATGCAGAGGAAACAGGATAGCCTGAAATATTCAGGTGAAAGAGAAGCGGTTTCCCTGCTTTTAGCAGTTCATCTTGAGTTTTCACGTATAAAGGGATGGAAAAGCAATACTGATTTCTGAAAAAAAAAAAACTGGAATTTCCTAGGAGAGGTTTGAATATACACACACACACACACATTTTCAGAACCGCTTGTCCCATACGGGGTCACGGGGAACCGGAGCCTACCCGGTAACACAGGGCGCAAGGCCGGAGGGGGAGGGGACACACCCAGGACGGGACGCCAGTCCATCACAAGGCACCCCAAGCGAGACTCGAACCCCAGACCCACCGGAGAGCAGGACCGTGGTCCAACCCACTGCGCCACCGCACCCCCTACAGGTTTGAATATATTGACAAGGAAAAGAAGATCAATTTCCCATGCCAAAATGCTTCCACTGCAACAAATGGACATGTAATCAAATAAAAGGTGGGTCGCTTGATGGTTCCACAGCTAAGAGTCATTACAAGGTATGTGATATAAGGAAAAAAATCATGAGCTCCATCCTGATTATGCATAATTGTGTTGATTTTTTAATATCAAATAAAGAGATAGTTATCAAATGTAATGTGATAATTACATAAATTATGGAAGTCCAGTACCAGACAGCAGTATAAATATAAATACTCATCATGTGCATCGCTCCAGGGGGACGCAGTGGCACGGCGAGCAAAGTGTAGCTCAAAATGTTTGTCATTTTAGCCAAGTTTTTGTCTGCCGCAATATTTCAGACAGCACAGTAAATCCAAGAAATGTTGGTAGACAACAGTGATCCAGAGGTACCAACCTACACACTGGCCTTGAAACCGCTGCTGTTAAAAAGGTCTGTGGGAAAGTAATGTGGGATCTGTGACAGGTGGGAGAATGTCAGAATTCATTTTATTGATTAGTTGGCTCTAAATGGCTACAGAGCCCACAAATAACATAATTTTACCAAAAGGAGATCTCTAAGCACATTTACCACTTATGTAATTCTCAGTTTTTCTGACTGGTACAGTTATCCCTATTTATATTTATTTTTCTGAAATGCAGAGGGGAAATTGACTTTCAAACTCAACATAATCCGAGTTGCTATACATGCTGTGCCGAATCGCTAACATGTAATTAAGTTTACAGACTAATTGTCATAAATTTCATAATTATGCAGAAGAATATGTTAAGATATTCCATTAGTTATAACCGATAAATAAATACAGATATAGAAAAATATTGCAAAAAAAAAATTGTGTAAACAATACCCAGTATCTGTATATATATTATCTGATTCTTTTACATTTTTCTGTTTTTTCTGCCCATGTGCTTAGAGAAAGGATAAACATGTAAAGCTAACCTGAACATTTAAAATCTAGTGCTGTCACAATTGATTTTTTTCACCTATTATTACACATTACACATTACACATTATTATTATTTTCCCTTTAAAAGGGAAAAACTCTTCCCGCTGTCAACATCCTTTTTCTGCTTTTCGATGTTTTTATTAAATAATACTCATTTATCCTCGGAATATGGGGATGGGGTCGTTCACATTGGCAGCCGGATGCGGCCATGTGCAGGAGGGACACTGCAGCGCCTTAGACGGGGGAGGGAGGGCACTGCTTATGCATCCATCTGCTCTGTCAGGGTGGCTAGCCGGAGCCACCCTCCTCTGCCAGCCGTTGTGTAACAGGCCACATCCAGGCATGCATGGAGAAGGGGATCAGTACTACGTGGAAAACAGATGAAAGCCTTGCCTTTCTGCTCATGTGGGCCTGCTACAGCAGGAGAAATGCCATCATCTAAGGCTTGTGTCTGTCCCAGCACACATACACAAGGCCATTCATTGGGGCTGGTAAGGTCATCCTTCAGTACCAGGTCCTTCAAAAGGTTTACTTTTAAAGGGTTTCACCTTTAAACCCTGTAATAAAGTGTTTGTCGAAAAAAAGACATACTGTGAAAAGTAGGAACGGACAAGAAGGTTAGGAGTGAAAAGGAAGAAATTTCGCCTGCTAATATGGGTCCGTAGGGATAAATGAATTACTCTCATCCCAGCGTAGCTGTTTGTTCAGGAACAGCACTGAGCGTGCATGTGTGTCAAAGTATGCGTGAAAGGATCATAGGAAAAAGCAGTAGTCCAAACACTCACAACCATTCAAAAGATACACAAATGTAAAGCAAACACACAACAGCAGACAAACACATGGCGCAAGCACACACAATACAGACACATAAATCAATGCATCAAAGGCCATATACATTCCTGTATAACCTATGATGCGCTTCCTTCATTCATCACAAAGGTTTTGGGGGGTTGGGGGGGGGGTGTGCCCTTTTGATGCTGCCGTATCGCTGAGACAAGAAAACTAACACATCCAACCTATATGGTAGAGCACGTGCCCTCTGCTGCTGTGACGCAAGATTACCAAATCACTGCCACCCACTTTGTGACAGCAACTCTGCAGTGTCTCCACTGAGATAAAAGGGACATCATGTGGACACCAGGAGAACTACATTCAGTGCTTTGCCTTCACTCCTGCCATAAAGATAACTAGATAAAAAAAAAAAAACATAATATCGGCAAAGGACAAAATTATTAATATGAGACACAAAAAAATTGGCACAATCTGTCAGACTTTCTATAGTGCATTACTAACAAGATAAATACCAAATGAGAGTGTTCTGAATTAATAGGATTGAATTAATCTGATAACAGTACAGAGATATGAAGAGACCACATTTATTGTTTCCATGTAGTGTGTCAGTTGTTATGCCACGTAAAATTAAATTAATTATAATTACCTCTACCCTGTGATGGACTGTCATCCCTTTCAGAACAGATGCCGGACCGCCGCAACCCTAAAGTGTTTTTCTTCAGCCTACTGAACATTCCATATGCCATTAAGCGCCAAGCCTTTCCATCCTGATAGCAGAGAATTGGTTTTTTATTAAAAACTGAGACAAGTACAAGGCAATCTCCAAGCAAGGTCATGAGGAGGCAGTTACCACCTCTCAGTCTCCAGCCCTGGTAACAGACAGGTCTGACAACTTTTTCCCAGGAGAAGTGACAAAAACAGACTGATGAAAAGAGACTGGCTGTCTTCGCAGGAGATGATGCAGGTGACATTTTAGGGCCAGGTTAAAATAAAGCCTTGACTCACCTCTGAATTACAATTTCTTTCAAAAACTATTTGATTTTGGTTAGAATCAAACCAAAGTGTACATGTTTTGCGGTATCAAAGCTTTCAGAAGATATTAGTATGCTTGATTGCACATGTATACTTGGTGAAATTACCGCTGTGTTATCTTTAGCTTGGAAGCCATCTGGAAGAGGTTGCTGATGCACTTATTACAACATTAACATAAAGGGGGAAAGGAAGTAAAGACAAGTTGGGGGTAGAATGGTGTAAATAGTTGATACGAGACTGAAAAAATGTTTGGCCTCTTTGCATTATTAAAATAAACCAGCTCTGCCAGGACTGTATGGTGTCATCGGGAAACTCTAAACACTTTTGTGGAATGTAAAATATTTTTTTCTTTTACTTAATACGCGAAGACCTCTTTTATTTTAAATACAAAGATCTGGAATGCTAATATACCGACTGGAAAAGATGGCCAGTCAGGAGGGTTTTGTCAAAGTAAAATAAATGAAAGGTTTAATCAACTGTTTTAAAGGGATGTAAAGAAAGCTGAAATAAAAATTAAAAGGCCTATAAAATTAAAAACTGGAAGATGGGATATTAAGATATTTTGCATCAATCAATAAAATATTACCAATACATCACATGAATGTCAGATCAATGCTGGAAGTACTGATAATTAAAAAGTAATATCACTAATGGTACCCACTAATTACTTCAGAAAGATTAACAGAGATTTTCTTGGTCTTCAGACCTCTTCGTTCTGTGATAATATTGAAATGATATTTGTTTACATTCTTATTAAAGCTTCTGATTTTCTTTTTAATTTTATAACTATAGAAATCTCTTTTTACAGGTTGAAATAAAACATGGCATGGAGAGTAAAAGCTGATGTACTTTTACGTTGAAGTCGTTTTGCAGGAGTTCTATGCAGGTGCTCTCAGCCTGGACTCATAAGAGCTATTATTCAGCCATTTCTATTGCAGGAAGAATCAGTGCCATGTGTATTTGTGAAAAAAATGCTCAGGTCTGTTGCCATCGGTTAAATATTTTCATGTTATTCTAAATTTGGATGGAAGAACCCTCTGAATACTTTAAAGAATGTTGTACACTGCAGTAAGATACATATAATGTGTAACCATAAGGCCCCATGAACAGCATGTCAAAGGCGTCAAAGATAAAGATGTCAAAAAAAAGAAAGGTCTTGTCAGAACATAGACAAAGTTCATACCAGAACCTTTCCTGATCTGAATACCTTTCAAAATTTCTTTTTGAAAGAATAACCTTTCCAAAAGGAAAAAACACACAAGGATTGAATAACAGAAGTAGTCAGGCTTAAGCCTGGAGCATAAAAAAAAAAATAAGCAGATGCTGCTGCATCTGTTGTGGATGATTGCAATGGAAATGCCCAAATACCAGGAACCCGTGTAATGCTGCACCTGCTCCACTTTGCTACACGTTTAATGTGATCAGTCAGCTGAGCTCTCCTTACCAGCATGAAGCTTCTGCAGTGGTGAGGAACTAATGACAAACTGCTGATGGCTCTCACGATTCGAGCTTTACCAGTTGGATTATTCACTGGCTATTATAGGCTCTAGTTTGAGATTTCCACCAAAATATATGCATTTCATAAAAGAGACCATAGAGAAGTTTTATATCATGGATTTGATTTAATTTACATTTACATTTATTCACAGCCCACACACCTTATTCACCGCGGTGACTTACACTGCTAGATACATTACTTACAATGGGTCACTCAGCCATACATCAGTGAAACACACTCTCAAATCTCTCTATCACTCTATCACTCTCTATCTTTCAAATGTTTATTGTATTTAACATTTATTTTACAGTTGCTCAGATTTATTGCATTAAGTCAATGTTTCATCCCTGTAAACCGTTCATATTTCAGTATATGTATGCATGCCAAGGAGGTGCGGTGGCGCAGTGGGTTGGACCACGGTCCTGCTCTCCGGTGGGTCTGGGGTTCGGTTCCTGCTTAGGGTGCCTTGCGAGGGACTGCCGTCCCGTCCTGGGTGTGTCCCCTCCCCCTCCGGCCTTACGCCCTGTGTTGCCGGGTAGGCTCCGGTTCCCCACAACCCTGTGTGGGACAGGCGGTTCCAAAAATGTGTGTGTGCGTGTGCCCATGTAACAGGTCACAGGGTAAGTAATGATTTGAATATTCCTCACTCAAAGGACCCATGTTTATATCCTGCTCCTGAGGAAGTACCAATGAACAAGGTGTGTACACTGGATTGCTCATTTAAAAATTACCCAGCTGTAGAAATATGAAAATAATTGTATGCACCTTAACACATTTTCAGACACACTTAGTCTAAAATATGACATTCTTCTTTACCGGGTTATTGCTGCTTGTTTGGGGGTGCGGTGGCATAGTGGGTTGGACCACAGTCCTGCTCTCCCGGGGGGTCTGGGGTTTGAGTCCCGCTGGGGGTGCCTTGCGACGAACTGGCGTCCCGTCCTGGGTGTGTCCCTTACACCCTGTGTTACCGGGTAGGCTCCGGTTCCCCACCACCCCGTATGGGACAAGCAGTTCTGAAGATGTGTGTGTGTGTTTCTTGTTCACAATGTAGGAAGAGACATCATTAGAGAAAACAAAAAAGTGTGTTATCACCTAATTGTGGTTCCCAAGTTTTATTTCAGATACACTCCTAGTGAAGCAAGCTGAATTATTCAGTGCAGCAGTGTAAGTCACCTCTGTGAATTAGGTGTGTGATCTGATAACACTACATAGAGTTCATTGGATGTTTGTTTGGAGAAAATTGTCTGCCAAATAAACAAATGTAAACCAATTAATGCTTTTCAACACCCAGGAATAAACTCATCACTTGTAAAGCCATTTTTCTCCTGATATCCTATCAGCTCCATAAATTTCCATTAAACCTGTCACTATCTACAGTAATTTGTTTTTTCAAGTCAGTTCTACATGCAGATGCTTATGAAGAGTATACTGCCAAAAACTGGTCCCTTCTGCTTGGACAGGGGAGATTCAAACCTGCAACTCTTGGCTCCAAAGGCAGCATATGATGACTTTGACTGACTTATTGTCTAGTATATGGGGCACCAGTCCTCTCTCTGAATAAGACATTCGGTGCAAGATATTTGTGTACAGGGATGTGGTTCTAATTATGTGTGGTTCATGTGGCATTATTAGGGGTAACAATCTGCAGTCTTACACATAAAGTTTGCATTTATTCACTTAGCAGATGCTTTTCTCCAAAGCGACTTACAATGGATGCTATGTAGTGTTACTAACCCACACACCTTATTCACCGTGGTGACTTACACTGCTAGATACACTACTTACAATGGGTCACTCAGCCATACATCAGTGGAACACACACACACACATACACACACACACACACATACTAAGGGGAACCTGAACAGCATGTCTTTGGACTGTGGGAGGAAACCAGAGCACCCGGAGGAAACCCACACAGACACAGGGAGAACATGCAAACTCCACACAGGGATCAAACCTACATTTTCTCGCACCACCCATCATGCACTGTGAGGCAGCGGCGCTACTCACTGTGCCACCCAGTAAAAACTAGAAAATCTAATTATGTTCATTTACATGGACTCTGAACTTGCACCTTCAACTGCAAAGTAGCAGCACTCACGTGAAATAGTTTTACACTGTCAGTAAGTCACTTCTTAAAACAACAGCATGTGCTTAAGTAGCGTCTTGCTTTCAAGTAATTTTTGAAAGTAAAAATTCCCGTCATAAAATATTGTCAGTGAAAATATGGTTTTATTCCATTGCATGGGATTAATACACTGTAATAAAATTCAAAACTATCAGTAGATGGCAGCAGAGACGGTTTGCTTGTTTCCCAAGCTATTATAAGACTGCGTTTTCCATAATAAAACTACAACGGCACACTTCGCGTGTTTCCTTTTTCTGAAAAATCGTTTAATATAAATAAGTTGCTTTTCAGCCTAATTATTTTTACCTGAAAAGACGCAGCTGCTGTCGAATTTAGGCATAGCATTTTGCTTGACAACACTGAATTTCACAAAGGTTGCATGTATGATTCATTTAAATGAGTTTGTCATGGTTAAAAAACGTTTGTCATCAGTGCCAAATTTCCCATTAGCCGTTGTGAGAGCAGTGCATTTAAGAAAAAAAAAAATAAGAAGCAGAAAAAATATGAGGAAAACGTTCTGAGACGTGAACGTTACGGAATATTTCTCAGAAACGCGAGCGGCGCACGGTGGAGCAGCGCGGAGCGCCGCCGCAGGCGCGCGAGCCAATCGGTGACAGCGGGGGCCGCGTGCCCAATTTGAAGCGCAGCACGAGCCGCGCGCGACAGCCGCGCTGCCTTCCCTCCGCGCGACGCGACCCAGCCGGGGCGATGGTCCGCATGAAGGAAAGGCTCGCTCTGAGGATCCTCTTCATTTCCACACTCTTCGCGCGTGGATTCCTCTGGACGTACAGGGAAGAGGAGCGTGACGCAGACAGGTATTTGAGCCGAGCTCCGCTGAGGAGCAGAATGATGAGCAACATGAATGATGATCATCATGTCATGAGTCATCATGTGTGCACCGTTACAACAAGCGTGAAGCGAAACAAATCAGTTTCGGCGCTTTTTTTTGTTTTCTTTTCTTTCTTGTGCAGTAGAGCCTGTGTAACTAAGTAACTGTGTCACTTTGCTGAAAATCGCTTTCTTGTGTTTTTTGAGATTGTGCCTTTTTTCAGAGAGGTCTGTTCAGAAAATAAAGTCGTCACAGCTAAATATCCGTGTCTGAAATCTACTGGAGAGGTAACGACGTGCTACAGGTACGTCTATCTATCTATCTATGAATCTGTATCTATCTCTCTCTATCTGCATAATGGTTACTATGTATTAAAGGTGAGTAGATTATGCAGATTTCAAAACTAAATTGTCCTTTATAATTAAGATTACAATTTTTTTCTTACCTATTTCTGAATCCAAAATTCTCTTCTGTCTGTTAGATTGATGTTCACTGGTACACATCTGGCAGCATGTGATACATAACCTTTCTTATTTCGTTTCTTAATATCTAAATCCTATTTAATATTAAGTCTCTGTATCCGGTTTTACTAAGTTTGATTACCTGTTTATGAAAACAGAAATTCTCTCCATTAACCCGATTTTTTTTCAGTGCTGCATCTGTTGGCGTGTGATGATATCTTGCGTTAAATGTCTTATTTTATTAATTCAAATTTAACTTATTATTTATATACTAAGACTAGAAAGGCAACATTAAAAATCTTGACAACATATGGAAAGGCAGTATTCGTAAAGAAGCTACAGCGGCTACATGTGCCACGTTTATTTACTTTTTCATTTTTTAGTTTAACATAGGTGATAGCAGCCAAGGAATGGACAAAGGACAAAGCTGTGGCATGGAAAAGGTGCAGCACCGTCATGAGCCGGCAGGCTTGACCGTAAAAGGACGTAGTACTGACAATGAACAATGCTGTCACAGTTTAGGGGTCATCATTTTGGTGAGTTGCACTGCTAGTAAGCTTGTTCTAACAGTGCATACAAGTGTTGATTGCTTTGCCCAAGGGAATCCCTGAAGAGCGCACAGTAGCAAGCTTCCAGAATTTTGAAAAGCACTTTGAAACCGCAGATTTAAGGCTCCGGGTCTGCATATGGAGCGGGCTTTTGGCTTTGTAGCAGTGGGTTTGTGAGGATCCGGCACCCAACCCAAGGGAGTGTCCTAAACTCTCCCATCTACAAGACCATTAGAGTTGTAAACCTTCACCTTAAAGAGAGGATTTCCTTTGTCAAAGTGATTTAATCCGTTGAATGCGAAGGGATGGGCCCAAGTTTGTGTGATGAGCTGTTCCTCTAAGGAATAGGGCACTTGCCACTGCTATTGCTACTATCATTGTCCTGAACATGATCATAAAATCATTTTATCGTCAAATAATTTTATCCGCAACAACTGTGCTCATTTTGAGATGCAGCCAACAATCGTGTGAGACGGTGTCTGAGAGAAGTATTGAAGCAATAGTGTCTGCGGGGCCAGACGAGGAGATGAGTTGCTGTGTGTCAAAACCATTGCTACAGCCAAGGTCATGCGTCTCTTTTAGTTTCCTTCAATGATTCATAGAAATCTTGACAAACAGACAAAACAATCATTCTGTGATAAACTTCCCAGGAGGCCTGCAGTAGACAAAAAAAAAAAAAAAAAAAAAAGTTAAAGTATTGCCAGGAAACCTGCTATTGTCTGTACTCTTTTTTTGTGCAGTCGTACAAAACAGATTTCATTATGTGCCGAATCACATATAACAGGGTCAGGATAGTAACCCAAAATATAATCAGGATGCTGGGTTTTTTACAGAGCAGGGAACAATCACTGCATCCTCCCACAGTGCTACTATTCTAACACACACACACACACACACCATCTGAAACCGCTTGTCCCATGCAGGGTTGCAGGGAGCCAGAGCCTAACCCGGCAGCACAGGGCATAAGGCTGGAGGGGGAGGGTACACACCCAGGACAGGATGCCAGTCCATCATAGGGCACCCCAAGCAGGACTCAAACCCCAGACCCACTGCAGAAGAGGACCCAGTCAAACCCACTGTGCCACTGTGCCATCATGCCCCCCTGCTCCTCTTCTCATTCTTATTAATGATGGAGCAGCTTTAATCTGGGAAAAATCCAGTTTCACAATGCACATTTCAACAAAGCTATATTAAACTTACTGACCACCTGCCCTATCATGGAATGTGCTCAACTAGCCACCATCTCCCCCGAGTAGTTTATAGTGCTTGATTTGTATTCAGTGTATGGTAACACCGTTTCCTTCTATATTCTGGCAAAGGTGAGTCGTAATAAGAGTGAATTGGAGGGCACATGTATTTTACCTCTTATTTGCAGCTGCTCTGCTGAACCTCCAGTGCCTGTGCGTACACATGCAGATGAAACATAACTGACTTTTTCCTTCATTTAAAAGGTGGGTGAACAGCCTAAATTGTGGGCAGTACAGCTGATTGGTCTGACTCTCTGGCATTTGATATCTAGCCTCTTCAGAGCTATGGTTTATATCCCAGTCCTGCCAGAGTTTCTCTTCAGTACTGTTCTGTTTAACATTTTCTTTCTGCACTCTTCCTCCTAGTAATAAAATAGATCAACATAAGGCTGTAATTTCCATGTCTTCAGTAATGCACTGTGCTTTATTTTCCTTCTGCACTCTCCCACCTACCAGTTAAGGGGATCCAGACAAGGGTGTAATTTTAATGACTCTTTTATACTTTTGGGGTTTGCAGGTAGCATAGAGACATTCTGCAAGCCATTAATCAAATCAGTTTTATTCTTCTGTTTCTGGCAGAAAGGGGGCATGGTGGCGCAGCGGGTTTGGCCTGTGCCTGCTCTCTGGTGGGTCTGGGGTTAGAATCCTGCTTGGGGTGCCTTGCGGCGGACCGGCGTCCCGTCCTGGGTGTATCCCCTCCCCCTCCAGCCTTGCACCCTGTGTTACCGGGTTAGAGTCCGGCTCGCCGCGACCCTGTACGGGACAAGCAGTTTCAGTCAATGTGTGTGTTTCTGGCAGCCCTTGTATTGAAGTTCTTGCCTACACGTTTTCTTTCAGTTTGGCAGTACATTTCACTTGCATCCCAAATATGTTATCGTTCTAAGAAAATTCTCTTGGCAGTAGAGGAATGCGTGCAAGTGATTTCATTTTTTGGATTTGCGCATGATGTATAGCCCAAGGTATGGTTTTTATTCGAATTCACCGGTTTTTTGGAAATCATCTAAAGTAAAAGATTTTAAGATGTGTATTTGCAGCCATATGGAGCTGCAATTAGAGTTTTGTAAATTTCCACTTTTTCCCCTATGCTGTTGATCATAGTATAATGTGCTGTAACTATTATTCAGTTACTAATAAGCCCTCCTTGATTTCTGAAATCAGTATTTTTCCAATACATCGTACTGTTTTCCGTGTTTCTTCACTGGACATTCCTGCATACGATCCAGCAGAAACTACGAAGTAAGTGCGTCTAAAAGTAAGAGAGTGACACAACGGTGTGGCGGAGGGTCCTGTATCGTACAGCCCCTGGGCTGTGGATTTGGACTTGGGCTCAGTCTGTGTTTGCCAGGTTTCCTGTGAGTACTCTGGTTTCCTTCTGAAGACTTGTGTTTCAGGTGAACTGGTGACTGTAATTTTCCGCTAGCATATATGGGTGTTGCGTTACATTGTGTACAGATGGCTGAATGACTGCAGGGAGTTCACTGTAGTGTATGCAGCATTGTAAGCTAATCCTTATATAAAGGTGTCTGCTACACAGTAATTACAGCACAGTAATAATTCTGTTCTAGGTCTCATGAGGAACTGTAGATTCAGGGGCACCTGAGGTCTCAACACCCCATGTCATTAACGCCTGTTTGTGTCTTCGATATATGCCGTCTCGGTAAATTACTGGCGTGCCATTGCGTAGTTGTATTTATAAAAGTTGCAGAGTGGATAGAGTTGCTGGCGGCCAGTTCAAATCTCACCCACCACTTTGAAAGCCCTGAGCGAGGTAATTACCCTAAATTGCTCCTATAAAAATTACCCATATGTACAAAAAGAGTAAGCAGTTGTAGGTAGCTTACCATTGCAAATTGTTTTTGAGAGAAGTCTACAAATGTAAATTGGGATTACCCACCTTACTGGGTGACTGGTTATTTGTCAAGCTCCATGTTGAAATATAAAGTGTTACCTGCAAACTTCATGAGACCAGTTGCTTTCGACTCATGATGCTTTGATACCGTACACAATATTAGTCAGAAATGGGCAGGCGTGGTGGCGCAGCGGGTTCGGCCCGGACCTGCTCTCTGGTGGGTCTGTGGTTTGAGTCCCGCTTGGGGTGCCTTGTGATGGACTGGTGTCCTGTCCTGGGTGTGTCCCCTCCCACTCCAGCCTTGCGCCCTGTGCTGCTGGGTAACGCTACGGCTCGCCGCGGCCCTGCTCAGGCCAAGTGGCTTCAGACCGTGTGTGTGGTCAGAAATTTTCCACAAAAGCAGTGGCTGCTGTTCTCAATAAAATGTCAGTATTCCAGCTCTGGGCCCCCAACTAAGCTAAGGAGAGCTTAGACATTTTTGCAAAATTGGTGCTTTCTCCATAATTAATACATGGCATGTGGCGACTATTGCTTTGTTATTCTTCCAAATATCCTGGTGGTCCTTTACCATTTATTGTGCAATCTGCCGCCTGCCTCACCCCAGATTCAAAGTGCACATTGTAGAATAGTGCACTTTTCATTGTCTCAGCGCGTTAGAATAAACAAAACCGGCCATTATTTCTGTTCTGCTTGGAGTAAAACCTATTTAAGAGAAGATTGTTCAGTGCTGTTGTGATTTTAGGTTGAGGTAATGGATAACAGCTCATAGTTTTGTGTCCTGCTTGCAGAGAGCCACTGTGTGTGTATTTTACTCTACCAAATAAAGGAACTAATTATTAGTAAGCTCTCGTGGTACTGAAGATATCAGTGGTTCAATGAAAGCTCAGAAAGTGGCACACGCTTCGGCACACCGAGATCACGGTTCGGAATCCCACGTTTCAATGTTCCTCCGTCCCCTAAGCCCGTATAAATTTTGCAATTAATTTATCACCGGCTTTTGCTCGCTGTTCTTTTGTACTTTGTGTTACAGCAAAAGCGCTGACTGATGAGGAGACCCTTCAGCCTAGTGTTTCAGCGATTCAGACTGCTGTACGTAACTAATTTCACCTGTGAGGGGCTGTGGAGTAGAGCAGTTCTCTTTAAAACACAGTAAAAATTAATTGGGTATTAGAAGTACGTAGTGAGGAGTTACAGAGATTCTTTATACCTGGTGTGAGACACTACTGGCAGTGTAAGGAGTGAAGTAATATGATCATTTAAAGAAGTTAAAAACCATTCCTGCAGCTGCACTCTGTATGTCCCAGAGCTGTCTGGTTGCACAACCAGGGAGGTCAGCCAGAGGGGAGATGCAGTACTCTGGTTGGGGGGTGGGCAACGGTAAAAAGGCCTGGGCCGCAACTTGTGTTGCGGCAGTTCTGTACAAGTATTCCACAGGCATTGTCAGCTCTTGTTTTCGTGGAAGATGTCCAGGGTCCTGCCACTCTGTGCGGTTAGCATGGATGTCCAACCAGAAAAAACAGAGAGAGCTCATTATTTGAGAAAGTGAGCTTAAGGTTGCAGTGGCATGTCCAAGATGTGACGCCTGCCAGCTATTCGGAAGTAAAGTGTGGTGGCATGGTGGCACAGTGAACAACACTGCTGTCTCACAGTGCTTGGGTGGAGCGAGAAGGCGTGGGTTTGATCCCCATTCAGTCTCTGTGGAGTTTGCATGTTGTGTCTGTGTGGGTTTCCTCCAGGTGCTCTGGTTTCCTCTCACAGTCCAAAGACATGTTCTTCAGGTTCCCCATAGTGTGTGAGTGGCACAGAGAGAGTGTGTTCCACTGATATATGGATGAGTGACCCAGTGTAAGTAGTGTATCTAGCAGTGTAAGTCACCTTGGTTAATAAGGTGTGTGAGCTGATAACACTACAGAGAGTTCATTGGAAGTTGCTTTGGAGAAAAGTGTCTCCTAAATGAATGTGAAATTGTAGACTGGAGAAAGGAAAGGATTGTGATCTGTGCCTTCAATACAATTTTTTTAATAGTTGATTGCTTTGAGTTACACCTGTTTTATAGTATAAAAGCATTTCCTCTCAGTGCAAAGTATGACATTTTTGTACATACAGGGTTAAGGAGGAATAATGAAAAATATCACAGGTGTGTAGTGGTCACATTAGAGTTAAACAGTAATTACTTCTTCTTACAAAAGTATTTGCAATATCTTAATATAGTAACAGGTGCAATTTAATGTAAACTTTCACCGTAAGTATACAGTGTGTTACACGAAAAAATTTGACCTTTGACAAGTGCCATGCGGCGATAAGCTGGGGATCTGAATACTTGCTCTGTGGATTTTAGAGGAGGAGCATGAAAATGTTAACTAAATGAGAGTCAAAAGCCTGAAACACTTTATAGTTGGAATGATCAACTGGTGTGGTCAAGCATGTATTTCCCGTTCAGTGTTTGTATTACCTTGAGATATGACATTTACATTTATTCACTTAGCAGATGCTTTTCTCCATGGCAACTTACAATGAATATTATGTAGTGTTATCAGCCCACACATCTTATTCACCGTGGTGACTTACACTGCTAGATACACTACTTACACTGGGTCACTCATCCATACATTAGTGGAACACAGCCTCTCTGTCACACACACACACACACACACTGTGGGGGAACCTGAACAGCATGCCTTTGGACTGTGGGAGGAAACCAGAGCACCCGGAGGAAACCCACACAGACACAGGGAAAACATGCAAACTCCACACAGACTGAGTGGAGATCAAACCCACATTCTCTCACACCACACAGATGCTGTGAGACAGCAGCGCTACTTGCTGTGCCACCATGCCACCCACATGAGATCAAAATTGTTACAGAAAAATAGTTACTGCTGCTTTATAGATGCCCATAGTGTAATGCATTCACTCACAACTGTGGGCAAGTACGTTTAGTCCAAAGACTAATCCCAGATGTACAGGGTACACCCTGGGCGGGACACCAGTCCATCACAGAGTAGCCACACATGCACACATTCACACACAGTCTCAAGCACTGAGAGCAGTTTTAAAACATTAAGTATAATTCCCATTAGACCATTTTACATCAGGTTACCGATGAACCTGAAACATGTCTTTGGACTGTGGGAGCATACTGGCACACCCAGAGGGAAACCACACAAACACAGGAGAACATTATTCTATTACTGTTGATAGAATTATGTTAAATTGTTTGCTGTAATTACCTTGTGGAAAACCTAAGACTGTATTACAGAACATTATCTCAGAGTGCAATTTCTATTGCATCATATCACAAACACTTGAACCGATCTCAGTTTATTTTGCCCATGTTAACATCCTTTTGTTTTGTAATTTAACATTTTACTGCTGTTTATAATATATAGTTAAATGGATAAAGCAAATAAGAACAGCTCCTGCATTTCGAAGGAGCTGAAATTACTTAAGACAGGTGCTGTCATGCAGAGAGGTGAGCATGACTGAATAATGACATTCTTTTATACTTTTCGCTTGCAAGTAACAGCATTAGTCATAATATATATAATTAGTCGCCAACAACAGCCACAGCTCCGATCAAGTTTGAACTAATGCCTTTTTTACCGTTTTAAACCTGTAGCACATGGTGTAATTGTGAAAGAACTTTTGACTGACAACTTGCTGAATAAGTTCCATGAGGAATGAAGGATGAAAATGCAAGTTAAGTTATTTTGGGCCAAATCTTCCAAACTGTTCTTGGATTCGTTAACTTCCTTTAGTTGTTCTTCATTATTAGCGGGTGGAAAAGGTACAAAAAAGTTCAAATATATTTTCAAAAAGAAAGTAGATCTTGACGAACAAATTTCATTTTTTGGAACTGGTATGGAATTAGAATACGTTGCAATACTTTCCAGTACTCCTCCAATACTTTCCATTACTTGTTAATTTTTTCCAGTGCAGCATTCAGGTGCAAACTCAATTATGATATGTAAAGCTGCAATAAAAGCTAAAAACAAGAATCTGCAGTTAACAGCAGCAACAGGAAGAAATGACAGTCAGTGATGACTCTCTTAAATTCATGTGGAGTTTTGTTTCAGTTCAAAATGTTGCTCAGATAAAGGCTCTTTACATACTGTACCTGTAAAAAAAAAGATATGCAATTTTAAAGAACTGGATGTCATGCTGCATTTTTGGATAAAAATCTAGATTAACTTATTTGCACTGAATCTTTCATCTTATTTTTTAGATTTATGCAGTAATTTTCTGTGAAATGAAGTGCGTATAAAATACAGCTTTCACACTTTCACACTCAGTTGAGGGATACATGCCAGAGCTTGCTTTGCCAATGAGACATGTCATATATCAGCACTTTAAGGAATTAAATATAATAGCTCTTAACACATATCTTGGAAACATCCCCATGTATAAAGTGTTTCTTCCTAGTTTCTAATATCTGTCCAAGTAATAAATTACATAGTCATATGACACAGTCATAACTAATTCAAAAAGCAAAGCTCTTGAAGCAAAACAATGAGCCTTTTCCTGATAAGATATCCAAAACTCGGGGTGATTTTGAAATTTCTCGATGATCTAATAACAGTAGCTTGCTAAGGAAATATATGTGACATCCTCCTTGTGAATCAGTTTTCTCAGTGTGCCGGTATAGGGATGGAATCAAGGAGTTATGGAAAAGCATGTATTGCTTATCTTGGCAAGTGTAAAGGGGAGGATATTGTTTTTGTTTCCAAGAATTCCTAAGTGATGCATGTGGAGCATCAGTCTACTTTCCGTAATTATTTCACAATCCCGGGCCATGTGTCTTTTCCTGTCATTGCTCAAAACCTGAGTATTTCTTTCAGCAGCATTTAATCTTAAAATTGTAAAGAAAAAGATGTAAAATGGTCTAATGGGAATTATACTTAATTTTTTCAAATGATTACTTAATTCACATTTAATGACAGACAGGCAAGCTATATGATCTGTTGTATGACGTGCCATGAGTCTAGAAGATACTACTGTACTGTAACATGTGGAGAAGCAGAAGATTTCAGATTTTTTTCAGAAATTTTTTGTCTTTTTATTTTTGTTTTTTATTTATAAAATTTTCTAGATACATGTCTTCAGGTGCGGGGGGCACGGTGGCGCGGTGGCGCAGTGGGTTGGACCGGATCCTGCTTTCCTGTGGATCTGGGGTTTCAGTCCCGCTTGGGGTGCCTTGCGATGGACTGGCGTCCCGTCCTGGGTGCGTCCTCTCCCCGTCCGGCCTTACGCCCTGAGTTGCCGGGTTAGGCTCCTTTTCCCCGCGACCCCGTATGGGACAAGTGATTCAGAAAATGTGTGTGTGTGTGTGTCTTCGGGTTGCTTTACAAATCACAGTCTTTCAAAGAAAAATACAGCATATTTTAAAGAAACTATTTACAAACATGTTATATTAATCCAATTTACTTTTTTCCTGTGCAAATGAATCACAACCAAAGAAAAAGAACAATAAGAATAAAACGAGCTGTCCTAATAGAATTTTATTGTAGATTATTATAAAACATTCAAATATTTTGAGTAATTCTAAGTTTGCGTTTACATTGTCAATCGGTTTCAGGGACAATTCACGAAATTGAATTTATGAGTCCCACTGGCACAGACCCCTCACATAGGACTCTCAGTAAATTGTGAGACCCACAGCTGGCCAGATGCATTGTTTTTATAGATGTAGAAGGGCATGTTATTGTAAGGATGGCAAAATTTGGAACTGTGTAATTTTGATTTGTTCTCATTTTACAGTCTGGCTCATGTTTCAGTGAAACAAAGAGGCTCAGTGAACAGGCAGCAGAAACATCATTCAGACACTAACCTGTTTAGACATAAATGAATGGCCTTTCTTCTGACATTAATAAAACGCTCGTTATTAACAGCCAGTTCTTATATTTGTTTTTGTATAGCAAACTGCAAGCAACATTTGACAGCTGTGCATGTTTAAATTTATTTATATACGTTATACTGGAAAAATGTAATTACTTGACTTTGTCATAAACTTTATCTGACCTGGAGTCGGTTACTATACAGTATTCTACAACATAGGCATCAGATCGATTGATGATCAAGACACAATACACGCCTACACGCATACATAAATACAATGCATGTATACATTGGCAGATACATATATATGTGTAGCTACTTGTGTAGCTCCTCGTGCAACGGGGGGTGCGGTGGTGCAGCGGGTTTGGCCGGTTCCTGCTTTCTGGTGGGTCTGGGGTTCGAGTCCTGCTTGAGGTGCCTTGCGACAGACTGGTGTCCCATTCTGGGTGTGTCCCCTCCTCCTCCAGCCTTGCGCCCTGTGTTGCTGGGTTAGGCTCTGGTTCTCCACAACCCTGTACGGGGCAAGTGGCTTCAGTGTGTGTGTGTGTGTGTGTGTACTTGTGTAATCTGCAAAAATGGTAGTATTGGAAAAGTGACTACTTTGAGAACTGGGTGTTGATCTGTATCTGTCTGTTTGCAAAGTGCATTCCTGTTTACTCTTTTTTGTCTGTCGCTTTGGAAAAAAGTATCTGGTAAATTAATAAATGTAACTGGTACACCTCTGTCAGGTGGAAGTCACAGTAGAGTTTTTGGAAACCGAGATCCATTGTGGACTCTCTCGTGCACCCACCTGAGCTCTCAGAGTCCCCTGGCAGGAATACACACACACACACACACATTTTCAGAACCACTTGTTCCATACAGGGTCACAGGGAACTGGAGCCTACCCGGTAACACAGGGCATAAGGCCAGAGGAGGAGGGGACACACCCAGGATGGGACACCAGTCCATTGCAAGGCACCCCAAGGGGTACTCGAACCCCAGACCCACCAGAGAGCAGGACTGCAGTCCAACCCACTGCACCACTGCGCCCTCTCGGGAATATTCACTACTATGTAGTAAATAAGAAAGCCCAAGGAAGAACCCTAGCCAAATGTCACTCATGATGCATTCGTGGGCTTAACTTAGTCAGCTGAACTTTTAGTGAAGAATGAATGAGTTTCCTGCAGACACTTCAATGTGGCGGACCTCCTCTGTCACAGTGGGATGTGGGTTCTCACCTGTGGCTCCACAGTCCCTTCTTTTACCCTACATATCACACGGAATTCACTAATAACCAGAACAAGGATAATAAGAAATATAAGCAAAATTATAGGAATTTTTAATATTGGTTTTATGTACAGGGACACAGCAACATACAGGTGGACACTACACTGAGACAAATATGTCCATTTTCAGAGAGCAAAGACAAAAGGTCGTTGCATGTTATTTACCTTAAAACACAGACAACAACAGCATTATCACTTCAAGGCCACAGGTATTACTTTGTGGGTGGAGGGAGATGGGGAGACAGAACTTTCAATGATGACGCAAAACCAGTAGATATAGAAGGTATGGACCGTCTATAGCTGGTTCTCTCTTTTCCACATTCTCCACTCTTTCGAAAAACTTAAGGCAGCACTTACTGTTCCCAGTGGCTATCTGTCAGCACACCGGGTGACACTTTAGTGTGTGATTGGAATTGATATAATAGCTCAGTTTTCACAAAAAAAGTACTTCTCAAAAACGTTTGTATCGAGGAAAGGTTTGCTACTCAAAACTTAAGTCAGGCACCAACTATAACACAAAATTCGGTTGACATCTTTAAAGAAAGTAAGAAAATCAGAGCTTTTACAAAGGGAAAAATTACAGTGATTATTATTATTATATCTTAATGCATTTTTTTACTATGCAGACTGCCTGATGTTTTAACCAGGCTTTTAAAACAATATATAACATAATTGTTAAAAACATTTTAAAAACCTTTTTATATATCACAGTTTGTGGTTTTTATCAAACTACATTTGGTTGCTGTTTTTGAGATACAGTGCAATCTATTCCTGCGAGACCCTTCTCTAGATGTAATAAATTTTTTCCAACATATTTTGAGAAGGCTCGATACATTTTCATTCTGAATGTTGAAAGTGCCTCTGGCAACTCAGTCTTTTCAGTACATTATACCTTTGGCTTTAAGCCATGAGTGTGTGGATTGAGTTAAAGTGTATGGAACAATGTTTAAAAACATGAAAATGAGCAACAAGTAAAAGACAGCCAGGTTTTCAGCAGATTTTCTTGGCCTTTCAGGGAAACAGCAGACACTGAATTTGAGGAATGCCTTTTTTTATTGTGCCTTTTCAGTAGTAACCAAGCATATTAGGAAAACCAGCTTTTTTGCATTTTTTGCAGTTCTCCAGATTACTTTCTTGTGCCATAAATCTTCAGATTCATTTCCAGAAAATGAATTAATTTATTACAATATTACACACACATGCACACATTGTCTGGAACCGCTTATCCCAAGCGGGGGTCGCAGCGAGCCGGAGCCTAACCTGGCAACACACAGGGCACAAGGCAGGAGGGGGAGGGGACACACCCAGGACGGGACACCAGTCCATCGCAAGGCACCCCAAGCGGGACTCGAACCTCACCGGAGAGCAGGACCCATCCAAACCCACTGCGTCACTGCACCCCCTATTACAATATAAATGGAATCAAAAATTTTTTTTACGGATTTTATTTCAATGATGTCATGTTGCCAAGGTAGTTGAAATTTAATATGTGAAGTCCCGTTGTTGAGACGGTTGGGTTCCGCTTTTCGTCATTGCCAACATGATGGCCTACGTTCAGCCAAATGTGATCCAGCGGTCCACAGCTAGCCTTTTTCTGTTCAACAAAATGTGCTTAACATTTTGACAAAAATCATGAAAACTCCAGCTTCTTCTCAACTTCAACATTAATAGCCAATATCACATTATTTCCCACTATAGAACAATGACATAATGATTAGAAGATGTTCCTCTGCTGTGTCTAATGAAGTAGAAATAACATTCATGTACACATCACACCTTATCAAGATTTTATACCTTTTTTAGTGGGATAAAAGTGTGGCATTTCTGATGAAAATTTTATCAAAGGGGACTGTGACAAATAATCTGAATAATAAAACTAAATTTTTCCATGAGTTAATGACAAAAATGTCTTAGACAAAATTCGATATGAATGTTTGATTTTGCAAATATAGTTTTTTTCTGCCAAGAGTGGCCACCTGCTGGAGTCAGACAAACAGTGTTCTCCTCCAAGAGTGTTACTTCACATTGTCAGGTATCTTGTTCAGAGAATGAAAAGAAACTTAAGAAGAGTATGGCTTATAGCACTGACATTAGAGGATATGTCTGTGTTCACCATGAGCTGAAGGGGGTATTTCCTTTTAAAGGTACATTAAAAAAAACTTCCAAAAGCATCACGATTTAACTAGGTAAACGTTGCTCATTTTTTAAAGCCGAAAACGCATTATTAGTGACAACCTAGAAAGGGTCTTGTGGCACTGTACAGCAGGTGACGCTGAATTCAGAGTAAATCAGGAAACAAAACTGAAAGCAGGTATGATGTTTCAAACAATACCACAACAAAGTGGGATCCAAACTACATCACCATGGACTAAATCACTGTAAAGGCAGTCAAGTTAGTGTAGGAACATTCAGGCTGTTGGGGTACAAGGGGTACTTTTGTTCATTCTTTCTCACAACCTACAGAAAAGCAGGAGACTTGAATTAAGTAACAGCATGTTCACCACATTTATTCTGTAGCACATGTACTAATTCCAGAAGCATCTAAGTTCAACTCTGCAAATAAGTCCAGGTTGGCCTGTCTATACACTATGAGCACAGTGTTGCTGCTGCAAGTGTAAACCTCTGTTGGATGTTTTATCATTTGCAACACACTCCAAGGCCTTCATCAGAGTTTTATTTACATTTTCGCTGATGCTTTTCTCCAAAGAAACTTGCAGTGTTGAGGTTACAATTATTTACCCATTTATACAGCTGGGTAGTTTTACTGGAAAAATCTAGGGTAAGAAGTACCTTGCTCAAGGGGACTATAGCCAAAGGTAAGGCTCAAACCTACAATCTTTGGGTCCAAAGGCAGTAGTGCTAACCATGACACTACCAGCTGTCTCCTATAGTTAGGCTTTGATAATAGTTTGGATGAACAGAATAATGAAGGTATTTTGCCAGCAGTAACCTTGTGAAATTTGCAGCAGGAATAACAGTGGAAGCTGTTTTTGTAAAATACTGCAATTGTTCAAATACCCGGGTGAATAACAAGCAGATAACATTAAAACTAATGCCAGGTGGTTAAAAAGATATCTCCAAAGCGCAAATAAACTGATAATAAAACATACTTGTTCAGTGGATCTATAAAATTAATTCTTATCTGTTATTTCTAGCACTTGAACACTGTTTTACTCCACTTTATTTTTCCTTAAAATTATTATTACAGCTTTTTTTTTTTTTTTTCAGAACCGCTGAGAATGTTCCCAAAGCATTGCTAAAATTTCTTTCTTCTAAAACAAGTTAGTGCTGCAGCCTAGTTGAGAATACCAAGGTAATAAGGTAGGGTGAAAAGCTGAATGGGAACCAAACTTTTCTCACACAAAAATGCAGATGTCTGAATGTAAGATGGAATTTCAAAAGGAAATTGTCCATATAACTCTAAATCCAGTCCCATCCTGAAGGCAGCTGGTAGTGTGCTGGGTTAGTTGCTGCCTTTGGATTCAAAGGTTGTCAGTTTAAGTGTCATCTAGCTCTGTAGTACCTTTAAGCAAGTTTTATGTAGATTGTTACTATTATCATTCTTATTGTTGTTGTTGCTTTGTTGTTCTGTTGGAGTGTTGGTCTTTGTGGTGTTTTTGAGGTGTTTTAGAAAGCTGGACTATATTTGATACTGACGTGACAAGTTGTTGGGTATTGGGGAAGACCCAAAAATATATTAGAAATAGTATTCCACTGAGTTATACTCCAGGAGATATATTAGGGTTTTTTTTAGCATTGAAAGGAACACACCCTTCTGCCCCTACCCTTGCTACACATGTTGGATTTGTTATAATAGTAAGAGACTTTGCATGTCAAGTTGTGCAGGATTATTGCTATTGCTATGATAATAAGCAATCCACTGAGCTAAGTTTGAGTGATAAAGTGGTCTTTTTGCATTTTTGGGGGACTCAGAAATTCATTGCAATTTTTAAAATTTTAATTAATGGTAATTTAGCCACTAATTCTCAGGAAAACATTGTGCTTCTCAATCTCGGTAGATGAATTCTTTTTCCCCACTTTGGCAGGTTTTCCACACCAGGTTTGCGAAATCTTGGAAAAGTTTCAATTACTCCATCACTGTAGTTATTGATGAAGGTTAATACTGCCCAGCAGGGTAACTCAGAGTCAGACTGAACAGGCCTGGGGCCAATGGTCATGAGAGCCTTGATTCTGCTCACACGCCAGGCAGCACATGAAATGTGAGCAAATATGAAACTGATTGCAGCGAATGATAAGGCATTCAAAATGTGAGCTTTCTGCTTATGCACAAATAAGCAGGATAAATGTTGTCAAGTTAAACTTGACTAAAAGCAACCCCTCGAATGGCTTTCATGGTAAGGGAGTGTGCAGAAGTGATTTTCTTTGCCTTCCTCTTCGCTTGGTTTTGCACTACAGATATTTCACACTTCACACATTCTGTGCCAGTGTGAAACGCACAGCTCAACTAATGATGCACCAGTGCTGCTCAGCTCATTGTCCTGCATCAATATCCCCACATATGCACGCCAATGAAACTTGAACTTTTTGAAGTTGAATAAAACTCAAAAAGACCCTTTTTAAAATAGACTTTTTTTGGTGAGGGTGTTGCTCTGCTTGTAGAGGTATTTTCTTACAAAATGCTTACCTAAGGTTAATAAATTACCCCCACCTACTTAGCTAATGCTTTTTTCCAAAGTAACTTACAATGTTAAGGTTACAATTATTTACTCATTTATACAGCTGGGTAGTTTTATTGGAGCAATTTAGGGGAAATACCTTGCTCAAGAGTACTACAGCCAGAAGCAAGGTGCAAACCTGCAATCTTTGGGTCTAAAGGCAGTAGCTTTAACCACTACACTACCAGCTGTCCACCTCCCTTTTTCTCCAACACATACATTGGTACAGTCACAATATATGAGTAAACCGGGCAACTAGTTGTAATTGCTGGAGGAAATTGCAGTTGAGCTCTGGTTTCATCGTGCCACAGCGGTCTGCTCAGAAATGCACATGACTTCACAGACATGCTCTACTTGATGCAGCAAGTTATGCATAATTAGCTGTAGTAATTGCTTTTGTCTCTTTGTCAGTGGCTATGTGGAGTAATATCAGTAAAAATGTATAATCCTTATGCTGACAAAATTGTCTCGGTAAAAGAAATTATATTTTACTCACATTCTTTCATAAATAACACAGACTTTTAGATCTCTAATTAAACAAGGATAGGTTGCTGACTGTACATGTGAGCAAACATCTGACTTCTGAGATTAATGCTGGTGCAGATCACAGTACCATATAGTTCATTTCCATTAAAGATTTCTCTTCAATACCTGGCGACTCCTTCAGGAAAGAATTCCAGAAATGCATTGCATCCAAGTTTTGATACAAGTAAGCGTGCTTCATCTTTTTGTAACTCTTCCTGTTTATATTTAAATTAGTAAATACGAGCTTGTTGTTTTCAGGGGACTGTTTATCTCGAGTTATACAGAAGGGAATGATTAAGCTGGCAGGAATCCTTGAAATGTCCTGGTTTTAATTTTATTGTGTTACATGTGTTAACACTTGCATTTTTGGCTCATTATAAATCATATAGGAAAAACACATAACACTAAACAGATGAATGATCATTATCATGTTAATGGTTGTGTAATGAGCTGGAAAGAACATGCTGGTTGCATGTTTTTGCGAAATATCAAAAATGTCTGAATTTTTATATTTTTAGAAATGTGTCAATTTCCATTGACCTCTAAACTGTGTGTGTATATGTGTTTGCGTATACTGACTTATATGTTCACAACTTTGCTCATGCAAATATTTTAATGTTTTTGAAAGAAATAATACTTTTCATCAAGGTACCTTTAGATTGATTTAAAAATATAGCCAAGACATCATTACTAATGTTCTAACTGGCTGTTACTGCTTAATATATCAGATTGCCAAGAAACTCAAATTTCAAGCCAGTTGTTACAAACTTTCTTCTGTCTATCTTTTAATGTTCTCGGATTGCAAACTGCAATACTGGGGTCTCTCTACAAGGGCATTCCTTCCCATCACTGTCTTGTGAAAAGAGGGAAAACCGGATCTCACCAGGGTAGAAAAAGCGGAAGGCCCAGATGCACAAGAGGATAAGTACATCAGAGTCTTTAGTTTCAGAAACAGATGCTTTACAGGTCCTCTCTTGGCTGTGTCCTTAAATAGTACACAACAAATTCCAGTGTCGTCTGCAACAGTGAAAAGTCACTCTGGGGTGCTGGCCTTGGAGGCACAGTTTCGTGGAAAAAGCCGAATCTGAAACTAACAAATCAAAAGAAAAGGTTAAAATGAGCAAAAAAACAGACATTGGATGATGGATGAAGTAAAAAAATAGTATGGATGGATCAGTCTGTTTGAGGTGTTTGGCTCAAAGAGGAGAACATATGTGACACATATCGCTATCATGTATCGGGACTGTTGGTAGTATAGTGTAGTGGTTGGTGCTGCTGCCTATGGATCCAAAGGTTGCAGTTTTGATCCCTACCTCTGGCTGCAGTATCCTTGAGCAAGGTACTTATCCTGATTTGCTCCAGGAGAATTACATGGTGCAAATGACAGTAAGCTTGTAAAAATTGTACCCTTAACATTGTGAGTTGCTTTGGAGAAAAGTGTCACCTAAATGAGTAAATGTAAATATAGCAAATAAAAGGATGCTGGAGGAGTGCACGGTGCCTTCTGTCAGAAGAATTGTAATGGTATGGGCCTGCTTTAGTGCTGCTAAGGTGGAACACTTACACAGAGTGCAAGGAATAATGAACCAGAAAGGTTACCACTTCCTTTTTTCGGATCCACTTCGCCCAAGATCTCTCCAGCTCATTTACGGTGTAATTGTTCACGCATCGTAACTTCATGAGCATCCCCGATACAACCTTTATTCAGCCACTAGGCCTGCATTGTACTTGCTTCTTTGTGTATCTTAGAATGTTTAAAAAAAAAAAAATGGTGGGAGGGTATGAGGATTTGTCTATCCTGTGTTTTATGCACCTACTTGAACGATAAACCTCGGTGCAGCAAGTGGTAGGGAACAAACTAGGTTTGTTTGAGACTTTCATGTCTACAGCTATGTCTCCTTCTCTTAATGTAATGCATAAATTGTACTTTTGCCGAGATGTACGTCGCTTTGGACAAAAGCGTCTGCTAAATGAATAAATATAAATGTAAATGTTTTACAATGCCATGCTATCCCCTGGTCCAAATTTCATTGTATGGTTGGACAACAATCCAAAGAATCCTTCTAAGCTGTGCAAAACTTACTTAGTGAAGAAACGGGAAGCTTGAGAATTGTCTTTGATGTACTTGCCAGGACATGAAGGTATGATGCATAGAACGGCTTAAATAAATATGAAATAAAAATTTTATGACATTGTCAACGTATTGACTATCATTTCTGATCAATTTAATGCAACCTGGGTGAATGAAAGTATAAATTTCTGTAAAAATTTTGGGTGATTTAAAACTTTTGAACGTGTGTGTGTCTAATTATTGTTTAAAAATTTTATGGGAAAAATATTAGCAAAACCAGTTCAGACAGAGTCTAGACTGCATTAGCCCTTTATCTCACAGTAGTGTTAAACATTTAAATATTTATGTCATGGTTTAGGATCACTGTCTGAAAAATTTTGATTTGTTTGTTTTAAACATCCAAATGTTTCTGTCTAGGGTGATTTATTGCAGTTACAGCTGAGTTTATACAGCAAAGAAAAGGGAAAATCTCAGCGGTACATAGTGTGAAGGAAATATTTCCATTCTGCTCATTTTTTTCGTGTTTCTCTGTAAAGGAATTTTTTTTTTGTTTCTAGCCTTAGATAAAACAATATGAAAGCAGAAAGCATAGTTTCTGTATTGTTTTCCCTCTTGTTTTCCTTTTCAAAGTCATTGCTATTGTCACAATTTTTGCTTATTTTTTAAATGTTATACGTGTGTTTTTGCATTTAGTTAATATCTAGCTTCAAGCAATTTCATGTTAGTGCAAGTTTAAAGAACAACTTAAATTTATGTTGACAAATCAATGACTTTTATTAACTTGAAAGGCTTGAAATTTTGATTTGCAATTAGAGTTTGCAAAGGTATTATCTGTGTTATATATTAAAATAAAACATCAGTTCACCTCATTTAAACAATTTAAACAGATAAGTGTTTTCTTATGTGACATAGTGTTTTGTTGTAACGGTAGATAAGAGTATCTGCAGTTGGAAAATATGTACAGTACATATCCATTTTTTCCGCTGCTCACAGGTCCAAGTTTTATACTCACTGCTCCAAGGTATGTGTTTTTTGTACACTCAATTTGAGTTCCAAGACCAGGGTGAACAGGGTCATACTGGATAACCAGTGCAGTCCTTAACCCTTATCTGCTGCTACCATTCACTGCTTGTTTTCATATTAAAACAACTAGACGTTGTTGAGTTAGCATGGTGTGAGTTATAGTTGCATTTTTGTAAAGCTGAACACTTGAAACCCAGTGATTTTTTTTTTTTTTTACTTTAGCTGTACAACTTTGGGGGTGCAGTGGCGCAGCGGGTTTGGCCGGGTCCTGCTTTCCGGTGGGTCTGGGCTTCAAGTCCCGGTTGGGGTGCCTTATGATGGACTGGCGTCCCGTCCTGGGGTGTCTCTTTCGCCTTCAGCCTTACATCCTGTGTTGCCAGGTTAGGCCCTGGCTTGCCGTGACCTCACTCGGGACAAGTGGCTTCAGCCAGTGTGTGTGTAGCTTTGAAGTCGATGTTGCACGCTTCAGATTTAGAAGTGCATTTTGCTGACATTGTATTTGGTTTTAGATTTTGTTATTTTTTTACATGTGTCCGTGTTATAGCTCAACACCCAGCAGGGTAATTTGAAGTTATAATCAGGTGTTTTTTGTATACTGCATGGAGATTTTGCCATTGTCTCACAACACCTGGACAGCAAATAAGGGCACAGGTTCGATCCCCACTGTGTAGACTGTGTATGTTCTCCTGGTTTTTGCATGGCTTTCCACCCTCTATCTGAAGACGTGTGTGTGGGGGAAGTGCTGACTCTAAATTGCCTACAGTGTGTGTGAGTGTGTTACCTTGATCTGGTGTATGAGTGACTGTAGGCAGCGCACTCCAGTGCTTCTAACACTCTAAGGCCCCTTGGATAAATCAGTGTCATCTAAATACTACATGCACCATCGAGTCAATCCTGACCCATAGCGACCACTCATGTGGTTCTCATGGCAACAGAGGAGCAGAAGTGGGCTGCCAGTGCCACCTTCTGCGTGGTGTGTGGGGGGACACACAGGGAGAAACAGAGAACTGCTGTGCACCTTGAGTAGGACTTGAACTGCACACCTACTAAACAGCAAGGTACCGGTCAAACGGGCCACGCCACCACATCCCCTAAACGCTACATTGTAGACATTATAAGGCACTTCGGAGAAAAGCATCTGTTAAATGAATAAATCTAAATATTGTTGTTAGAGTAGCTATTTGTTCTAAATATTGTGTAATATTTAGACAACTGGCCCTTGCTTTAACAGTTCAGGCTTTAGGAATGCCCTTGTAGAGATACCCCACTATCACAATCAGAGAGTATTAAAAGACAGATAGAATAAAGTATGTAACAACTGGTCTGAAATTCAAAAGAAAGCCTTAGAAAGAAAATGTATTCCTTATAAGAGATGTGTGGGGGGTATTACTTGTGAAGAGAAACCATCTGGCCCCAGAGTGCAGGAATGTGAGCAATGTGTTGTGTTCAGAGCTCTTGATGGAGAGTCTTGTCAGAACCCCTTGAGCATTAAAGCAAGATTAAGTGGCTCTCACACGCCGGTGAATTTAAAGCTGATCTGTTTATAAGACATAAAAATGCAATTAGGCAGATTGTTACTACCTCACTGAGATAGGAGAAGGTGAGGTTGAGATTTATGGAAAGTGCATTTTCCATTGAGCTGTATAGTTCAAAACCATAAAATACAAATCAACATTGACTCTTACTTCCAGACCCAGTAATTGCTTTTCACCATAACTTTCTTCATGGGATCACATATTTTTCGGATAGGTTAGTCAGTGCTTTGTACTTTTGGCTTTATTTAAATTTTAAGAGGTCTGCACTCTGGATAAAGATATCATATAATGTTCTAAATGGTGGGCTAAATCAAAGCATAGTTCCATTTATTTTTTCCCCAAAAGGGCTTATTGCACTTTGTGTTATTTAATTCTGTTTTATAGCTATAAACCTACTTCAGTCACATTACTGACAGACAAAGAACATTCTTGGCAAGATAAGTGTGAGTGACTCTTAGACTGGAATTGTCTAGTTCAAGTGCCGCTCCAGTCTTCAATGAGTTACATGAGGCACAAATAAATCAGAAACTGTTAAAGTAGACTTATGATTAAAATTTTGCAGTATAGGCTGTTTTAATAGGGATCAACAGTTTGGAAATAAATATGCTATTTAAAATCTGATTAACTCATGGACTCATGCAATTTCTACACTGCACAAGAGGTTCCCATGGAAACCACAGTACCACAACTTGACCACTGAACTCTTTTTAGAGTATTATAATGACACAATAGACAAAGGATTTGGCAGTGTTTTTTTGATTGTGGTGTAATATGTATGTGTCAAACATTTTTGTTTCGCTATGTCATAGGATATTAAATGTGGATAAGAAATAACTGGGAAGTACTGTAAGTTTTATTATGACTTTCACATTCCTTAATACAGTTCCAAGTTGAATTTCAAGTTGGAACAGCACTCTCTGCTTTGCTGGATAAATTGCGCATAAACAAACATTTCGAAATTCCTTTACGATGAGATAAAGGCTCCAGTTGTGCAGAAAAACGTAACAGGTTTCATTGATCTGGAGAAACTGGAGCAGGCTGCTAGAATGCATTTCATGGCCACATATAAAATTTCCTCTAATATTACCGAATGCCTCATATGTAGTCGACATTAACTTTCACATATTAGAAACTGACTTTATGTGTCAACAAGAAATAATTCTTTCGCGGTTGTTTGGCCAGCTAACTATTTTTGCACTGCTTTTGTGAGAACGGTAAATAACTAAACTACAATTTTCTTTTTTTTTTAATTTAACTGCACCAAATTCTTTAGTTTTTTCTAATTTCCTGAAATGTTTAGCTCCTAAAAATTACTCTTTCAGTTCAGTATAAGTCAGTTAACAAAGGAGGATTAATTGGTTTAATTTCTTTCAATCACTAGTGGGGGTGATGGAAAAAAATTTTGTTCTCTGAGGTCGCATAAGTACTGTTAACATCTCTGAGATTAGGTTCTAAGTTCAGTACGATCAGTATTGTAGTTGTTTTGGTGTGTCTTGTAACTGGCTACCTTACAATTAGACATTTACATTCTCTATCAAGTTCCATGTCCCTTGTGCTGCTGCTTGGTTGGAAATGCATCTGACCCCCACCTTTCACCCTGTACATGATGAGCTCACAATGTAGCTCCACCTCATCGTTTTGGGTTGAGCCTGACCAGGTTGTGTGGGTCACCCAGCCACCACACACTTGCCTGCAAACACCACCCCCAGGCTTGGCTCCAAGTGTGGACCCCTAGATCCCTGATCTGGGTGGGGTACACTTAGTTACTTTATTTACAATGTATACCAATACAGGTCTTTTGTGGGTTATTGTTCACCTGGTGGATTATCTACATTTATTTATATACACACACACACACACACACACACACACACACACACACACACACACACACACACACACACTCTGAAGCCACTTGTCCCAAGTGGGGTCACAGCGAACTGGAGCCTCATCCGACAACACATGGCGTAAGGCTGGAGGGGGAAGGGACACATCCAGTATGGGACACCAGTCTAATACAAGGCACCCCAAGCAGGACTTGAACCCCAGACCTGCTGGAAAGCAGGACCTGGTCAAACCTGCTGCGCCACTGCGCCCCCTACGCATTGACTGAAACTGCTTGTCCCAAGCGGGGTTGCGGCGAGCCAGACCCTAACCTGGCAACACAGGGCACAGAGCTGGAGGGAGAGGAGAGACACCCAGGATGGGACACCAGTCCGCCACAAGGCACCCCAAGCAGGACTCGAACCCCAGACCCCCCCCCCCCCAGAAAGTAGGACCTGGCCAAACCTGCTGCACCACCACATCCCCCTGTACATACGTTTACATTTTACCTATATTCATTTAGCAGATGCTTTTCTCTTGGTGAATAAGGTATGGGCTGGTAACACTACATAGAGTTCATTGGAAGTTGGTAGTAGGTCTTAAGATGAGAAGTCCAAAACAGTCCAAATATTTGCTGAGTACCAAATCAAGTCTTCTTTGAGTGAATGGGGTATAAATTCCTTCAGGAGACTTACTGCCATTGTCCCCATCTAAACCACAAATGCCATCACCACATCATTTTGTTTTTGAAGTTTGTGAAAGGACAGGATGTGGGGAGACAGCAGAGAAGCCGTGGTAATGTGCACTGAATGAAAGGGTGACGCAGTGGTGCGAAGGGTGAGTTCAGTGACCTTTGCGGTGGCAGTGAACACAGACACTGGGTAGTATTCTGTTTTCTGCTTCGTAGTTGCTGAGCTCAGGGTCATAAATGTTTAAAGTATCATAAAAGTGGCTTTAATTAGCAAGGCGCATGTGAGGTCATTCTTAAGTAACAGGAGACCGGTTTCTTCAGAAAATTAAATAAACCAGAAGCAACAGGTGAAACCCAAGCACATTAACAACTTGTGCCTTGCCCACTAAAGAATGAATTGTTTGTTACCTTTAAGCAGGAGTGATTGTGCTATGAATCAAGTATACGTTTAGACTTAGTGTTAAAAAATGTAATATTGATTCTTTAAAAGAGGGGGGTGTGGAGGCACAGTGGTGTACCTGGTTTGGCCTGTGCCTGCTCTCTGGTGGGTCTGAGGTTCGAGTCCCACTTGGGGTGCCTTGCAATGAACTGGTGTCCAGTCCTGGGTGTGTGCCCTCCTCCTCCAGCCTTGCGCCCTGTGTTGCCAGGTTAGGCTCCTGTTTGCCATGGCCCTGCTTAGGTCAAGCAGTTTCAGACTCTGTGTGTGTGTATGTAAGTGAGATTCTTAAGAATTTTGGCTTCAGTTGTGGCATTAATTTCTCCTGATAACTGTTAAAAGCTTCTTAAAAACAGGTGGCACAATAAGTAGTGCTGCTGTCTCACAGCACCTGCGTGGTGCAGAGAGAATGTGGGTTTGATCTCTGCTCAGTGAGTGTGGAGTTTGCATCTTCTCCCCACATCTGCATGGGTTTCCTCCAGGTGCTCTGGTTTCCTCCCACAGTCCAAAGACATGCTGTTCAAGTTCCCCACAGTGTGTGAGTGACAGAGAGAGTGTGTTCCACTGATGTATGGATGAGTGACCCAGTGTAAGTAATGTATCTAGCAGTGTTAGTCACCGCGGTGAATAAGGTGTGTGGGCTGATAACACTATATAGATTTTATTGGAAGTCACTTTGCATAAAAGCATCTGCTAAATAAATAAATAAATATATTTTAAATAGGCAGCTGCTACAGATGTACAGAAATGGATTCATCTGTTCTGTACAAGACTCATTCAGTATGGAGGTAACTTTCGATTAATCATAGCGTAACTTTCGAAAAATCATGGTACTGTTCAAAGCTATAATCAGTAACTAGTTCCAAAAGAGATATTTTCCAAAGTGGAAAATTATATAATTTATGGAGTTCCTAATCGATTTCATTTTGACAGTTCATTCAAATAGCCTATACTACATTGTTCTATTAGGTTTTATTAAGTTTTATTAAGAAAAATCAATACTTGTCCAAAAATTTACGTGAATAAAAGTAAAAAGTAGTAGGTAAAAAAAAAAAAAAAATGCTTACTATCAAGTGACAGATTCAATTTAGGCTTTTTATTGTTCTAAACCACAAGTAACGTTAACAGCTGAAATGTACAGTTTTAACTCAGAGAAAAATACATAGCTAAATATATCTTTTCCATAAATTAAATCGGTTATACGAATTGCACTACATATCGTTTCATTAGTTAGATGATGAAATAAATAGAAAGCAAAAAAGCCACAGTCTGCTAAGTATTACTCACTCTTGATATCCTCTTATGCACTTGTCCAGTGTTACAGTGGGTTTCCTATGGGCACGCTCTGGTTTCCTACCACAGTCAAAACCAGAGCACCCGAAGGAAACCCACCACAACACAAGGAAAAGCATGCAAACCCCACAGAAACAGATCTGAACCGACATTTGAGCAGAGTCCAAGTGGTAAGGTGCAAGTGATTATCCCTTACCACTCTGTAACTGCTGACTCTAGAAAAAACAATAAGACGACCCATATGCTAAATACACACACACACACACATTTTCAGAACCGCTTGTCCCTTACGGGGTCACGGGGAACCGGAGCCTACCCGGCAACACAGGGCGTAAGGCCAGAGGGGGAAGGGGACACACCCAGGACGGGACGCCAGTCCGCCGCAAGGCACCCCAAGCGGGACTCGAACCCCAGACCCACTGGAGAGCAGGACCGTGGTTCAACCCACTGCGCCACCGCACCCCCCATATGCTAAATAAAACTATGCAAATAAGTAACAAATGAAAGAGGCCCAACATTTCAGATGCTCAGTATTCAAAGCAAGGGATTCTGCCCTCGGAAGAATATTGCCCTGCTTCCCCCCCATTTGAAATACAAACACACACACTTTCTGAACCGCTTGTCCCATATGGGGTCGCGGGGAACCGGAGCCTACCCGGTAACACAGGGCGTAAGGCCAGGGGGGGAGAGGACACACCCAGGACAGGACGCCAGTCCGTCGCAAGGCACCCCAAGCGGCACTCGAACCCCAGACCCACCAGAGAGCAGGACCCGGTCCAACCCACTGCGCCACCGCGCCCACCCATTTGAAATAAAATAAAGTAATTGCTGCTGTATTTTATGTGGGATGTTGTCCAGATGTGGACCCAGAGAATCGTCACCGCTTTTCACCCCACTAGCTACGGCCCTGTGCGGGAGCCCTGCCTGATTTGATAATTATCTAGCTAGGCACTGGGTCACTTCGGACATCAAACATATAGCCTTTTTACTGCGGCCAGATAAGTGGTGTCTAACTTTAATATCTAAGTGATATTCCATTTGCTAATGTTGGCATCTATATGTTCGTTAGAAATTATTGTACAACTACAGATGTCCCTCCTTACAAAATGTACACACATGCTGGAGGAGGAAGGCATCTCACCGAAACCTGTCCTTTCTGTACGAATTAAAGAATTTGTTTGGCGTTGAAGTTAATATGTAATAAGTGTGACGTTGAAGCTAATGACTCAAGCTATACTTAACCCACAGGAACACAACCTTTAGAAAACCGCAGATTGAAAGTGCAGTTAGTTTTCAGTGTTTCCACAAGGAACTCAATCAGCAGCGCTATTCCAGTAATGGGTTAACTTAGTCACCGGGCTTTCTTTTCAGACTTGAAAATTTCCAAATGGCAGATCGTGAATTGCAGGTGGTTCTTATTCCCCTCGATCCGATTTGTGAAATAGGCATCAGCTATGCTGCATTAAACACACAACCGCTCTGGACCCAGGTGAAGGGTGGAAAGCAGTGGACCATGGATGGGTCTCCATGACCCTGAATGACCCTTGGTTTTACACTTGGAAGGTTTGCTTGATCATCCAAATAAATGTCTGTGATGGTGCCCTCTTCTGTTTGGGGGAGGCCACTGCATCATTTCCTTCCCTCAACAACATTCCGTTGCCCCCAGGAGTCTTATTTCAGAGTACTTATTCCAGCTCTCAAATAGAAGCCTGGCTCAGCAGTATCAGAGATCCTACATCTTCTGTTATTTTTGGCCCATCAGTTGGCAAGCTGGCATAATGAGTGCAGAGTATTTAATAGCTCTATATATACAAAATAAAAATCTACATACATTATTGCCAGGTTGTGCTGTAAATGAGGGTCATAGTCCATTTTTGAATTCTGAGTACATAATAAAAGAAATGGAAGGGGTGATGAAAAGATTTTGAAGTGGTTTGGACATGTTTTGTCTTAAAGGGAATAAACACTAATGTATATTCAGAGGATGAAGAAATTCAAGTGTTTAACAGCTGACATTCTTATGATACGATACAAAGGATTTACATTTTACCTGTCAAGATTACATCTGCATCCTGTAAAACTTCCATAGAAGTAGAATTTCCACATTCCTTAAGAATATAAAGGTTATTTAAGGTTTCTAAGTGGTGCAAACAAGGCAAGCACTTATATTGCATTTGGTCAAGATAAAAGATTTTAAAATTATACACAGGGAAAATCTGAACTGCTTTTGCATGGTCAGTATTCCAGTGGAAGATCATATTAAAGTCAGATAGTGTTGCCCTCAGAAATAGGGGAATTTTAAGTGATATTTTATAACAAAAAGCAAATGTGTGTTATTTTTTTTTCCTTTTCTTTGAAATATATCCTGCTTTCCCTTACAAACATTTGTATGAATTATATGATATTACAATAATGTAAAACTACTGAAAATGATTCATGATATCTTCCGTTAATCACAGACCCATCTCCAAAGGAATGTGACTGAAGAAATAAACATGAAAATAACTATATGATACATTTTACATCTATATTATAACATGTTGCCAAGAGTAACATTATTTTTTTTTTAATTCAGATTCTTTTTTTTTTATTTGTCTTCCCAGAGTCATTTTGCTTGCTGATTATTTTCACGAGCTCATTGTTTGCTGTTCATACACAATGCATTCATGAGGGATGTTATTCTGAGATTTAACAGGAGGTCACTCTAAGGCTGTTTTTGTTATACATGAGAATAAAAATATGAAGAGTTAAGAGGATGCTGTTCTTAAACCATAAACAGACTAGTGTGATCCAGTCAGTGTTTATGAGATGAGTTAGTTATTAGTTTTGCTCCTGGCAGAAGGTGGCACATGAACAAAGTGATGTTGTCACACCTCTCTGTGGTTGTGGACAGAGTCACTGTAGGGGCTTCAGATCCAACAAATGCATTTAAATGGGTTTTGACTCTTATAGTTTAATCACTGCAAAGCTATGTGTTTTTCTTTTCTTGTTCTTCAGAATACCAAATATTATCTGATTTTACCAAATTCCAACGCATATGCAGATGTATAATGAAAGGTATGTAACTGGGTAAATAAATGAGTAAATATTATTATTTTTTTAAAATTGTTCACACCCTTACTTCACTGAAAACAAATAATTATAACGTATTTCAGAACTTTACGGTTCTATCATAATTATTAAATCTTTTGTAATTAATTTCCTTGGTTTAAATTATGTAATTTGTGGGATGGTTTGATTTAATTACACTAGGATGATCTGAAGACTTGCACTGCCATTTTATATTAGGAGTATTTTTATGTTTTATTCATTTTTTTTGCAGAGAATGTACAGCAATTATATTATAATGTTGCAGTCTCCAAAGCGTAAATTTATACAGCTTCAGGGCTCTAAAAGACTGAATTGTAAGTCCGTGAATAGCCTTTTGTGGCCAGCATGTGAAAATGTCCATGGGATTTTGTGCCATTAGTGTTTCTTTCTAAACTAAACAAATAAATGATTGTATCTGTCAGTGACCTCCATCTCTATCCCAGAGGAACTGCGGGGGGTCGGGAAGGTTCTTTGTTTTTTTTCATGGGAATCTAAAGAAAGATTTTTCTCAGTAAAGGTAGTAAATGGCGGGACTAGGTAATTAATGCAAATTTATTTTCCAGATGTTGTCAGTAATACAAGAAAAAGGGGTGCGGTGGCGCAGCGGGTTTGGTCAGCTCCTGCTCTCTGACTGGTTTAGGGTTCGAGTCCCGCTTGGGGTGCCTTGGGACGGACTGGCGTCCCGTCCCGGGTGTGTCCCCTCCCCCTCCGCCCTTACGCCCTCTGTTACCAGGTTAGGCTCCAGCTCACTGCGACCCCGCTTGGGGCAAGCAACTTCAGTCAGTGTGTGTGTGGCTAATACAAGAACTCAACCTTACCAATGCACTGATGCTCTCACCATATTGAGTACCTCAGTAGTGCTCACTAAGTGCACTAGAGAGCTTGAGGTGTAGTAGTTAGCACTATTGCCTTTGGCCCTTAAAGGTCACAGGTTTAATTCCTACCTCCTGCTGTAATACCCTTGCGCAAGGTACATACGGTAGAGTTACTCAGCTGTATAAATAGGTAAATGAGTGTCAGTACCTTAACATTAAATGTTGCTTTGGAGAAAAGCATGAGATAAATAGAATGGAACAAATACCATGTTTCAGTAATGACCTGGAAATCTTGTCTGCTGCTATTTTAATATTAGAAAGTCCCAATCGTTCTGTTCATAAAATGCCTATGCAAATATGCTTCTCTGTTGTTCGTAGGGGTTGGAACAGTTGTTCGCCACTAAATTAAACTCACTGCCTCAATTAGGTACTGGGAACAAATCCAAGCCTAAATTGCATGGTGTTGGTGCCGCATTTAAGAGTGTTTTTTCTCCTTTCATGCACGGGCCACATAGTAACCCAAACACAGGATGGAGCTTTGCAGAGTCCTCTAGTCGGCTCTGATTTGAGGGAATTGAAAAGAAAAGGTTCGCTTACTGTGGCAGGCTGTTGCTCCAAGTGCTAGAAGAGACCTGGTAAAATATTCAGCAATAAGATGTATATTCTAACATGTTAAGAAAAAAATATTTAATTTTTTACAGAAAGAAATAATTTGCCAGTAAAAGTATCACAGAATCTGAAAGTTGTTCTTTATTTGTATTTTTAACATGTTCTTGGTTTGTCTACTAAGGTATAGATACAGGGGAACCTTTGGGCTGATTAAAAACTATTATAGTTCATATTAAAACTTCTTTTATTTCACTCGTATGTATTTCAGTGATGGTACACCAGGCATTTTTTGTACGGAAATCTTTCCATCGCACTCATCTTGAAAGAGGTTGTTGAGGTCGATATACAGTATTTACAGGTATTGTAAGGCTTCCAAAGTAAAGTCTGTGGGGCAACTTGAGCTTAAAAGTACAAAGAGCAGGGAAAAGGTCTGATCCAGTATCCATGGTTGCTGGTCTTCGGAGACTTGTAGCATGGAGCAATGAAACGAAGCACATCTGAAGAGAATCCACCGTCGCAGGCCAGAAAAAGCACCAAATCCTGGCAACTGCTTCTATTTGAGTGATTTTATGATCACATGTTTTTGATTTGGTTGAAAAAACGTTCCACACTCGTAATTAATTAACCATGTTAAGAGATCGTAATTCTTACTTATAACAATATCTTCTTTTCTTTACAGAACAAGATGTTGTGAAGGTTTTAAATTTGTTCTTGGACAGTGTATCCCAGAAGGTATGTGTTGTTTTCATAGACTTATTGTATTTTGTGCAAACATGGCTTCTACAGATTTTTTTGGGGGGGTAAAATTAGTTTTTGTTTTTTTTTTTGTCAATTTAATATTAGTGCTCACTCCATTACTTAAACTATTCTTACACTAAATCACTTTTCAAAGCATTTAATCACACAGCTGACAGTCTCACCTGTGAATCTGTGGTAAGGTTAAAGGTTAAGCGCTCACTTCCGACGCATTGAAAGGTTGACGATTCTCTTTTCTCTCCTAACTGAAAGGTCATTGTCGGAATCTGCAGCAACTCTGATTTTTAATCCTGGCAAATCTTAGTTTGCGAGCAGTCTTAGTTTGGGACAACTGGTAACATTGTGCTCAGAGCTGCTGCCTTTGGACCTAAAGGTTGCAGGTTTATATCCCACCTCTAGCTGTATTTTCCTAGAGGAAGGTATTTACTGTAAAATTGCCCAGTTGTATAAATGGATGCATAACTATAGGTGGTTTGACATTGTAGGTTGCTTTGGAAAAACGTGTCACCTTAAACAAATAAACGTTAACAGCTCCTCAACTGCCATAAAGGCTATGACCTATTGCTAATATTAGTGCATGACTATGTATATTTACATTTTCCAGATTATGATGTGTGCTCAGGAGCTCCTTGTGAACAGCAGTGCACTGACCACTTTGGACGGGTGGTGTGTACCTGCTATGCCGGCTATCGCTACGACAGGGAGCGCCACCGTAACCGGCAGAAGCCTTATTGCCTCGGTGAGACTGAGCGCTGCAGTTACAGTGAAAAGGTTCCACCAACTGCACCTGGATATAAATACACAAACAGCTGAGCCACCCATCCATCCACCCACCCACCCACCCATCCATCCATCCATCCATCCATGCATCCATCCACCCACTATGAAGAGCTGCTCTCCTGCAGGGTTGTAGTGGTCCAGAGCCTCTCCCGGAATCATTGAGCCTGAGGCCAGTCCATCAGAACCCAATTAGGCAGTTCTATTTTACTATTCTCATGATTATTTAGTTGATACCTTTGTTCAAGGTGACTTTCAGAGTCTCCCTGTGCAATTGTTTTGTAAATTTGTTGACCATTTTGTAACGTTGCATTTTTTGACAATGGTAATCACTATGAACATTAAACTACAGGTACTGTATAATGTTGAGTACATAACTGAATGATTCATAAAAATAAAATGCATAACACACAGAAGATAAATCTCTCGATTAATAGAAAGGAAACATGATTACATGGGTACTAAAGAACTGAAATATGCGGTTGTGTATTCCTTTTGTGTCAGGAAGGAGTGTATCGCGGTGCCTCTGACATCACTCATGTATTTCCCCACATCACGAAAGAGAATGCACACATACGAACCCATTCTAGTTTTAGTGGCAGTAGTTTTAGGTTCAGTGTGTGAGGAGTTTGCACGTTCTCCCTGTACCTGTATGGGTTTCCTCCGGATGCTCCAGTTTCCTTACGCAGTCAAAAGAAATGTGTTTCAGGTTAATTGGTGATTCAGAATTTCCCTTAGTGTGTGTAAATGTGTGTGTTTGGCTACTCTACGATGGACTGGCATCCCATCCAGGGTGTACCCCTATTAACCCAGCTCCCAGTGGTTCTGGGATAGGCTCTGGACTACCACAACCCTGACAAGGACAAGCGGTTAATGAAAGTGAGTCAGTGAGTAAAAATGTTGTGATCAAAGAAAATTAATGCGACCAAACATGCCTTTAAATATAGTCCCATTTGATGCTTCATACTTTTTAACAGTTATGTAATTCTTTCGCATAGTTACGATACATCTGTCCATCAAAACCTTAATCCAAAGTGTGAAAGAGTACACATAGCTAAAACATGCTGATCCACAAAGTATTGCAATTAAAATTACATCATTATCATGATATTAATTTACTACCTCCCTGATGTTTTAACCGGAGTCACTTGCTGATTTATATAGTTGGGTATTTTCAAAAGTATTTTCCTTTCTGCCTTCAAAACGTGTTTCAGTTAGTAAGACTCCAATGTGTGCAGTGTTTTGCAGGAAGATTTGATCTCACCTGGTGAATGAATGTGTCTTTTCTGTCTCTCGCACTCCACCATGTAGACATAGATGAATGTGCCAATAAAAACAAGACAGTGTGTTCTCAAATCTGCATAAACACCCCAGGGAGTTACAGATGTGAGTGTGAGAAAGGGCACTTCCTGGAGGATGATGGTAAAACGTGTACAAAGGGAGAACAAGGTCAGTACACTTCGAATACGCTTTCACGGATTTATTTAACAGATGGGCTGGACATATCGTACACAGCAGTCGGCATCGACTGCTCGGGCTTCTGTTAAACATAAAACAAACCTTGCAAACATCACAGAAAACTCATTTTGACTTGGTTTTAATACCTTATTCACATCAGCCTCTTTACTCAATGTATGAATACATGTGCAGTCAATGAGCACAGATTGCATGTTGTGATTTACGCTCGCTATATCCCCAAAAAGGAAAGTCAGCTGCAGCATGAAAGGGAAATGATCATATTTAAACGATTAAACGCCGTTCATGAGCCAACGTAACTGTTTAGTAATTCGGTAAAATCCAGAGGAGAAATTTTGCTTCCAGGATATATAACTGTATAAAGGTTTCTGCATAAGAAAGAGGAGTAGGAAATTCAAACTGTCCTGTGATACTTTGGGTGAGTGAAAGCCTGGTGTTCTCACCCTCTCATTGCTCTCGGTAACAGCTGCAGGCAGCCAGGAGCCTGCAGGGCTGCAGGTGGAACCTGGTAAATAGAGCTCTTTTCCAACATTGCTATGTCACCGAATGGAGGCGGCAGCCCACTGAGTGAAAAGAAGCAGGCAGCTTAAAGTGCACATATTAGAAAACGTGCCTTTTTCATCCCTCCCAAAATGGCATGCTTGTCATGCTCAGAGCTTCGGTGCTTTGCACAAAATGCGTTTGGAAATTATAGATATTTTTTGGCGTGGCCTTAAGGCGCTCTTGAAGAAGGCATCCATCCAATGCCCCAAGCCTGTCGGGAATGTGTGATGTGTCAACACAATGCAAGCTTTTAAAAATGATGCTTTAATATCTGTCTACCACACACCTCGAGTTAACCATACGGAAAACATAACAGTTGGCAGCTGAGTCCATTGCTTGAGCGACATGCTGAAGATTTCATATAGTATGTAGTAGACAACTGAATGTTCTGTTATGAATGGGAATAATATGCTGTACTTGTTTTTTCGCACCTGCAGTGAGTTACTTTCAAAAGTCAGACAACGTGATGAATGCCGGCACGTGTTCGGCCACATGCGAAGACTTTCGTCAGATCAAGATGGCAGTTATTCAGCTCAAGCAAAAGGTGTTGGAGATCTGTTAAAATGTGCTACCAGGATTACATGTCAGCTGGCTTTAAGCATGTATAACACTGTTCATTTAACTTTTTATTTTATAGACCTTTTTTTGGTTTTCGACAGGCAAAATGTTAGGAGTGACATGGAGTCACTTTTTACGGGTCTCCCTAGGTGCACTCCCATGTTCATAAAATGATAAAAGTGAAAGAAGTAAATCTAGTTTTTGACTTCACATTCTTAATAAAAATGCTAAAGTCAGGTAAAACCCAGGTGTGGTACACATGTACTGATGAAGGTTAAACTATGTCCATCGGTGAGAAATTGTGACATAAGAAATTTCAGTATAGCTTGTTATATTATTTTCAGTGTTTGGTACAGGTTTTGCAGAAGGAAAAAAGAACAAGTTGTTTTTTAGTAATAATAATAATAATAACCTGTCACACAACAAAATGACTGGCATAGTCACCTAAGAATGGACATTGTTTTTGCCCTGTTGCTGTTTCAAATCTTAGATATGCTCATGCTTAAACTAGTGGATGCTCAACTGTTAACAGGGTAGGATAGGGTAATATGTTATTAATCCCTGCTGGGAAATTCCAAAATAATTATTATATTACCCAGCTGCTCCTTTGTGAGTTTAGAATTAAATAAATATTTCATCACACAAAATATATTACACGAAAAAACAAAAAAATAATAGTGTTTACAGAGTGTAGTCATTGATGAAATCTCTGGATGAATCCAGACAGAGAACAAATCATTACAAAATACCAGATGAATTAATACCAAGGTGGTATTAATCACTTGCACATCTTAAAAGAATGCACACTTAAGATTGTGCAAGAGCCTCAACTTTTGTACATCCAGAGTAACTGTCTATTATAAAAGAGTAAAGCATTACATTTCCTTTTTCGTTTATTTTCTCTTTAGAGTTAACCCATTGCAGTTATTTTTATCGGATCAGTTTTACTCTTTTGAGAGATCTGTTTTAAATTTTACATCTATTTTCCACTTTTAAAGTTTAAAATTTGCTTTTGCTTTGTTAGATAATAGATCAGGCAACAAAAGACTAACTATTGAACACTACAGGGATTCCTTTAGCCGTTTCAAACAGTGTTTGAATTGCAGTAGAATTAAATTAAACATTCATAAAGTACTAAACACCATGCTGCCTTTCCAGATCGCTATGTTGCCCAACAACGCTGAGATAAGTAAGCAAATGACCAGCGAGAAGATGCTGACCTCACACTCATACCTGCCTGGACCTCCTGGACAGCCTGGCCCACCAGGTAAAATGTGGCAAAAGCCCAGCTTCTCCAAATCAGAACTCTTTACTCCTGCTTAATATTATTCCCTTGCACTCTCCTTGCTCTTTTTCAGGGAACCCAGGGCCAAAGGGTTCCCCTGGACATCCAGGACAGGTGGGGCCACCGGGTCCTCCAGGCCCAAGGGGACTCATGGGCCCTGTTGGTCCGTCTCCCGATTTGTCACACATAAAGCAAGGCCGACGTGGCCCAATGGTTGGTATGAATGCAAAGCCTAATGACATAAATAGTCCATTGTCCATCAAGGAGAATTTTTTCTTATTGGGGATATCAAAAAATATTTCTCAAAAAGCTCTCGGTCTAGGCTACATAGAATTGCAGTCTGCAGTCAAGTAATTGTTCTGTGGTGCACATAACACGTTTTTAAAATTTATTTTTAATAAATCCGCTCATCCATCCCTTTATCCGTTTTCTAAATCTCCCATCCTGGTGACAGTTACGGTCTGAAGTAGTGACGTTATTTGGATTATAAAATGTATCACATGTTAGCATTTTTTTGTCATAAACATCCTCAATGGACAGATGTTTAATATTACAGTAAAGTATTTGAGGAAAACTTAATGTTTCTAGTTTTGTTTTTAATCTTCCCTCTCTAGGGGTGTAAAAAGAACTAGAAAGGTCCTTCACGGTATTGTTCCAGAACCGACTGGGGCCTGCTGTGTTAAATTATGCTGAAATGTGTTACCTGGTTTGTCCTGTAGGGGTGACATTTGTCCTGACTATCCTCGTGATTTTTTCGCCCCACAGCTGTGTTCTGTGGGGGGGTTGGGGACTAGAGAGAGGTTGGAGAGGGGTTGGATGGGGGGTTGGGGTTGTGTGTTGTGGGAGTTCACTGCATCTGCTAGGAAACTAGAACCACAGACAAAATTGCTAACACAAGCCACGTTCTGGATTTGAACTCCACTGAGTATGATTTATCTCTGAAGAGTGGCTACATTTACCAAAAAGCATAAGTGCCACCTCTGTCATTGCACAATAGCGTGAAAGGAGCACATAAGGAGTAGTGTGTTTCATAAAAACCCAACTACATGGATTCACAATTTCAAGCTCTTTGAGGTATACAATGTAAAGGATTTAACCAGAGGAAATGCTGAACGAGTCAATAACTTATTACCTACAGTGAGCAAGTCTATTTAAATTCCAGAAATATTCTTATTTTTATTAATATCATGAAATGATCTGAGGAGAAAAATATTAAATTAACCATCACCTGAAATTTCTGAGTGTTGGATGGATGTATGTAACGTATCCACACGCACTTTCTGAAACCGCTTGTCCCAAGTGGGGTCGCGGCAAACTGGAGCCTAACCCAGCAACGCAGGGTGCAAAGGACACACCCAGGACGGGATGCCAGTCCATCACAAGGCACCCCAAGCAGGACTTGGACCCCAGAGCTGCCAGAGAGCGGGACCCGGCCAAACCCACCGCACCCCCCGAGTCTCCCTGTAACATATCCAACGGGGTTAAAGAAGATTTCATTTTCATTTTGTAATTTCAGACAGCTGGTAATGTAGTGGTTAGACCTGCTGCTGTTGGACCCAAAGGCTGCTGGTTCAACTCTCACCTCTGGTTGTAGTATCCATGAGCAAGGTACTTACCATAAATTGCTCCAGTAAAATTACCCAGCTGTGTAAATGGGTAAGTAATTGTAAGTAGATCAATGTTGCAAGTGGTGCTGGAGAAAAGTGTCAGCTGAACAAATAAATGTATGCAATGTAATTTGTTTTTTTATGTATATAGTGCAGAGGAACATTTCAACTTGTCTGTAAAAAGCCAGGAGGCAAAAAAGGTGCTCTCTCTATTATATATATGTATATATATATATATATATATATATATATATATATAGAGAGAGAGAGAGAGAGAGAGAGAGAGAGAGAGAGCGAGAGAAAGAGTCAATGTTATTAATGAAAAAAGAAACTTCTGTGATTCCACGGCTAACCTATTGGCCATCCAGGGTGACCATTCTACCGCTATACATACAATTAAAAGAAAAGTTAGTGTTCAGTCAGCCGAGGCTAGAATGCTGAGGTGATTGTCCAGATATGTGCAAAACTAATCTTAAAGTCAATAAGGGCAATTAAAATCAACCATATAAAAATCTGTACCAGCATAAGTGATCAAAGATTAAACTTCCACGACAGAAGTTTGGAGACTTCATTCCTATGCAAAGACAAGACACCTGATCAGTTTAGTTTACCTGAGCCTAACCTGTATGAATACTGTGGCATGATCTAAGAAGATCTTAGAAGACTTTGCTGATATCACGGCCTCCTTCCTTGCAGCATCAACCCATTTAATAGTTTACCATACTTCCATGCTCCTCTACTTTGCATATTCACCCCTTGTTCAAGTGGTTTTTCTCCAGGTGCTACAGATTCCTTCCACAGTTCAAAGACATGTGTTTTAGATGAATGAGTGACAGTAAATTGCCCATGATGTGCGAATCTGAACATAATTGTGTCTGGCTTCCATGCAGTAGACTGATGTTCCATCGGGGGTTTACCCTGTCTGATCTAGTGATGTGCTTCCGGGATAGACTCTGAACTGCCATGACCTTGTTTTAGGATAAACGGTTATAGAGAGTGAATGAGTTAACTAGAAAATCTTCAGGAACATCTGTACCGTACCCATGTGATTTTGAAAAAACTAACTCTCCAGATATGGTGTGTGACTTTTTATGTTTCTGCCTCTATCAGGGATCCCCTGGAGCCCCTGGAAGAGATGGCATGAAGGTACATATTTTAAGCACTTTTATAATGATCTTTTGTTTATCTTAGTCCAATGTTTTCATTTACATTTATATTTATTCTTTTTGGCCGATGCCGAAGTCAGAGTAAATGTTTTGTTTCATAAATGCTGAATTTACTTGATTGGAAATGTTAATTTGGTCTATATGATAAATAATATGTTTTCCTTTATTTACAAAGAGTAAATGAATAAATAAATTTGGTCCTAGGAGACTTTTTCCATATAATGTGGTATAAATTATGACACATCCAAATGGCCTTTTTTTATTAACCTATCCATATTTTTTCCAGGGAGAGAAAGGAACTCCTGGACTTCCTGGACCCCCAGTAAGAAAATGTCTTAAGAGAATACACACGCACGCATTTTCAGAACCGCTCGTCCCATACGGGGTCGCGGGGAACCGGAGCCTACCCGGTAACACAGGGCGTAAGGCCGGAGGAGGAGGGAACACACCCAGGACGGGACGCCAGTCTGTCACAAGGCACCCCAAGCAGGACTCGAACCCCAGACCCACCAGAAAGCAGGACCGTGATCCAACCCACTGCGCCACCACACCCCCGGCATCTTAAGAGAATAATTTTAATTAAATAATTATAAACTGCGTGACACACTGAGGTCTCGGGTCCCCTTTCATTCACCTCTATAGATGCATGGCTTTCATATATGGCAAAACAGAGATATATTCAATTCAATTCAATTTATTTTTATAGAGCGCTCTTCTGACAGTGACACAGAGCGCTTGAATACAGGCATAAAGCAGAGAAACAAATACATCAGACAAAGGAACAAAGAAGACAGTGGACTATAGACTAGTGTAATACATTATCAATGCTTTATAGAGCTATAAGTATGCCTACTGGCCACGAAGGAAAGGAACAAAAACTCCCAACTGAAAGTCGAAGGGAGAAAAAACCTCTGGGGGTCCAAGTGCCAGTGACTGCCCACCCCTCCTGGGCATTCTAGATTAAATAAGATTTCTATGTCAGTTTAAAGTGAATAATAACATTGTTGCTGTATGGTAGCTTGATTTCCCAGTTCACTAAGGTACGTCTCGTCCATCATGGCGGTTGCTCATCATCGTCAGTCAGCATGGGGTGCTTCTGTAACGGTCGGCCGGCCTCCTCAGGTCTTATTGTAGGGAAACAATGCTCAACAAGAAGAAGCTGTTAGTAATTTATAACTTAAAGAAGTAAGTTTAATATGTTTTGGTACAGAGGTGGGAAAAACAGGAACACAGCTAAATGGAATTACATTTTGTGGTGATATGCCCGAGTGAACATGTCAGTCCTCAGTCTGGGTTTGAAGACTGAGACAGATGGGGAATTTCTGACAGTAACTGGTAGACTTTTCCACAGTTTAGGCTCTCTATAGCTAAAGGTGTGCCCTCCTACTGAGGTCTTATTGATCACAGGTACTTTAAGGTAACCCGCATCCAATGAACGAAGATATCGTCCTGGAATATAAGAATCAATAATCTCACAAGGGTTAGCTGGAGCAATGCCATGTATTGCCTTATAGGTCAAAAGTAGGATTTTATAATCGACTCAAAGTGTAACCGGGAGCCAGTGCAGCGATTTCACTACCGCTGTTTTATGGTCATACTTCCTAGTTCTAGAGTCTAGAGTTCTCAGAGCAGCATTTTGTACCAACCGTAGCCTGGATACAGTCTGGTATGGACAACCGAGTAAGAGATAATAGAATTGAAAGCTATTGTAAAAATGACACTATATACTTCAATACCCTGTACAGTCATCCTATGAAGCATATAAACATGTAGATTTCTCTAACCTATTTTCGACTGATTTCTGTTCTAACCATGCACTGTAGTTTTGTGAAATTAACAACGATAATATAAAATACTGCAAGGAATTGTTTCAAAGAGAAACAGAATGGTGATGATTCATGAAAGAGAAGAGAAACGAGTGCTTCATTCTGCAGGTCTTCAATTCTCAAACATACTGTACATATCCTTAACAGCTGGATGTGACATAACTTTCCTCTCTACCTTTTTGGCATTCGTTCTCCAATTAGTCTTTTTGCAAATACCACTGTATTAAAATACCCTGTAGTTCTAATATACATTTTTTGTTTATATAATGCTCAAAATGATGGATGAAATGTGTCACTATAATTGGTCTGTCGCTCTTGGGATCTACGTGAAATACACTGATCCTGCAACTGAGTGATAAATGAATGAGGGTTCATTCTTCATGAACATTCAAAAAATAAACGGAATGTTCTGCTGTATGAAGGAAAACACTCTGGATCCTTCAGTGGCATCTGGCCCAAGTAAAAACTCAACATATTTAAACATTACTTAGACTTCAGGTGGTCATCCATTACAGGGAACACATTGTCTCTCTTTTCAGCAGAATTCACACACACGCATTGAAACCACTTGTCCCAGGCAGGGTCGTTGTGAGCTGGAGCCTAAACCGGCAACGCAGGGAACAGGGCTGGAGGGGACACACCCAGGACAGGACACCAGTCCATCACAAGTCACCCCAAGCAGGACTCGAACCCCACACCCAGTAGAGAGCAGGACTCGGTCAAGCCTGCCACGCCACATTACCACACCTCTACAGAACTCCTAACAGCTTTCGAATACAGAATATATTCAAGTAATAAAAAATAGAAAGCACTGAAAGGAATTTAAACCATAACTATAAAGTTCACAATATTTTAAATGTTGCTTTTTCATGTTCTTGAGCTCTCCAATTAATATTGGTCACCTCACAATATTCAATGGACTGTCAGATCCATAACTAATCATCAAGGCTGCATTGTTTATTCCGAAGGGCCATAAAAGTTAAGCTTCAGATTTACTCTAGATAGCTTAAGAATCTATAACTGAAAAGATTTCAGTTAAGACGTACTCAGACCAGGTCTTGGTCTGCATGAGCAGGAAAAGCTGGAATGTCTCTGAACTGTACAACCCTGCTGTGATGCACCAGCATGACACCTCTACTTGTCATCCCATAATCATCAAGCCTTTTTCAGTCTCATATGTAGCAGTAAACATGTATGTTCCCCGCTGCCTTTCAGAGCAAGTTCTGCTCTGTTTTTGAAATGCTATACTTTTTCATGTCCACCCCTCAAAGGCACGCACAACAATGAAGGCTTAAAGCAGTGTGATTGCCTGGGGTGAGAAGGTAGTTCAATGTCTCATCATTTGCCTGTGAAATCTCGCTAAAAATACACTTGCACTCAGTTTACAAACACAATATGGAATTAAGGTTCAAATGAGATATGCGAAATAAACAAATAATAAATCATAAACCTGTGATATAATCTTATCCAACCCATCCACCCAGGGTCCACCAGGCTCCTTCGACTTCCTGCTACTGCTGATGGCCGACATTCGCAATGACATTGCTGAGCTCCAGAACAAAGTCTTTGGCCACCAAATGCTCCCATCCGGGGAGGAATTTCCTGTGGATCCAGAGAGCTGGAGGGAGAGTCAGGACACCATGGATCTAGGGTCAGGAGAGGACTACAGGCAGCCTGGGCCGACCAAGGACCCGAAGAGGAAAACAGAACACATGATAAACAATCCATGAGCAATGCTGATTGATTGTGACTGGAAAATGTGGGACTTTTTAGTCACATTACAATATGATTTTTACCAAAAAAAAATAATCTTTTTTATTGTAAATATTGGATTTTCTCAGTATATTGTATTTAAAACCACATCCAAAATAGTTTTGTCATGAAATCTTTATTTTTATAATATAAATAGGTGTAAATATTCATGATTATATTGTTCTCTAATTGCAAATATGTTTAACAGACAAATAAATGTTTTTCAAGACTCTGCCTTTATTTCAGTTTTATTCTTCAGCGGAACACACTGGCACTTACCAAGGTCTAATAAGAAGTTCTCTTAAAATCTGGTGATCAGTTACATTACTGAGTATGTCCCCAGGTAAGTCTCAAGATGTATGATATAAAGAGAATATAATTCAGGCAATAATTTTCTGTTTTTGAAATTAACTATATGCAAAAAAAGAGACAGCAGCGGACAGTGTAGTGGATATGGATCCAAAAATGGACTGAATATTACCAGTTAGAGGCACGTTCCCATGAGTTCTATAGTACCTCTGCTATGCCTGAGTTGCTCTCGCTCTGCTGGCAAAATGCACCTTTCTGTACTCTGAACTGTACATCACTTTGAAGAAAAGTGCCTTCTAATGGAATAAGTGCACATGTAATTCAGGAAGAAAGGAGTGCCTGGGATGTGTATTAGGACATAAGTTTGAATCTGGCTCAGGTGTACATGTTCACGTGGGTTTGCTCTTGTTTCCTCTCACAGTCCAAAGATGACTCGTGATTACAAACTGCATTTAGTGTGTGTTGCAATGTTGTGACATCTACATGGGTGAAAAATCATAGGAACTTCAGCACAGTGTATCCAGCATTGTATGTAACCTTGGGCAAAAAGTGTCAGCTATGTAAACACTAGTTAATAATCACTGAAAGTTGTTTTGCTTTGCAGAAAAACATCCAAGAAATGTGTTCCATTATTTACTTTTTAGTTCCTTTCAGATAAGCATCTGGTGTACTGATGTGTAATGCCAGAGCCACGTATTAAACACATTAATAGTAACTTACCTGTGAGTATTTCAGTAAACGGAAGACGGCAAACTGCTTGCGGTAAGGAAATAGCACCACAATCAACTGAGTATAATGTGATAAAATGACCATAGAATGTTCTGAAGTTAATGGAGTTTTGTGTATTTGGAAAATGCAACTGAAAAAATTCTGCTGAATTGTATTGAACTTATTTCAATATTTATTGTAATTAGTTCATGCTATGTGTGATTTCATTATTTTCTGCTGAAGAATTGTCAATACTATCAATAAGTAAGGCACAAAACAACAAAATGCATGAATTCTAAAACCCAGCAGTCTGTAACAAATGATAGTTAGTTAATGTTTTCAATAAAAGCTTGTTCATTACTGCAACTGGTCACACATTCAGCACTGACTCTTCCAAATCTGTCTCACATTTATTTTCTATAATTCTCAAGTTGCACACGCACTGTCTGAAACCGCTTGTCCCGAGCAGGGTCGTGGCAAACTGGAGCCTAACCCAGCAACAGGGTGCAAGACTGGAGAGGAAGGGGACGGGATGGGGACGGGATGGGGACACACCCAGGACAGGATGTCAGTCTGTCGCAAGGCACCCCAAGCAGGGCTTGAACCCCAGACCCCGGGACCCAGTGAAGCCTGCTGCGTCACCACAGCCTCCAACATTCATGAGTATAGTAAATATCTGGATATTAATGTCCTCTGTAAAAATACATCTCAGTCACCCTGAAGACAAACAAGCTGTGTAAGGAGATAAAAGACAAAAAATTGCTCCTGAATTGAACTGAAGCTGGTTGGGTTGGGTTGGTGTGTGTTTTGGGGGGGATGGGGGGGTAAAGGGGTGCAGTGGGTTGGACCAGGTCCTGCTCTCTGGTGGGTCTGGGGTTTGAGTCCCCCTTGCAACGGATTGGCATCCTGTCCTGGGTGCGTCCCCTTCCCCTGTAGCCCCTCCCCCTGTGCTGCCGGGTTAGGCTCCAGTTCACCATGACCCCGTATAGGACAAGTAGTTTCAGATGGTGTGTGTAAGTGTGTTTTCCTTCAGATCAGATGTTGTCATTTTCCCTATTACAGACCCCTTTAAGAAACAAACAAACAAGCAAGAAAGCAAACAAGCAGCCAAGGAAGAGCTGGTAGTGTAGTGGTTAGTGCTTCTTCCTTTGGTCCTAAGGACCATAGGTTTGATTCCCATCTCTAACTCTTCATGAGGTTACTTGCTATTAATTACCATATCTGTATGAGTAGGTACTTAATTACAAGTATCTCAACAATATAAGCATCAGTTAAGTGACTAAATGAAGATAATCTTCAGCCTGTTACCCAGTGCTTCCAGGATATGCTCTGAGTCACTGTAACCCTGTTCAGTTTATGCATATGGGTAGATAAATAAATTGATCTGGCTTGTTGGAAAACAACAGGAGCTATTTTAAAACAAATACTATTTTAATCAAAAAGTTATATTCAAATATAACTTCATTATATCATATCAAATATATTTTGATTTATTATAATCGATATAAGGGGGTGCGGTGGCGCAGTGGGTTGGACTGCAGTCCTGCTCTCCGGTGGGTCTGGGGTTCGAGTCCTGCTTGGGGTGCCTTGTGGCGGACTGGCGTCCCGTCCTGGGTGTGTCCCCTTCCCCCTCCGGCCTTACGCCCTGTGTTGCCGGGTTAGGCTCCGGTTCCCCGTGACCCCGTAAGGGACAAGCGGTTCTGAAAATGTGTGTGTGTGTGTGTATAATCGATATATATAGCTTTCCTGCCTCTGGATCCAAAGGTTGTTTTATTCTGGCTGTAATACCCTTGAGCAAGGTACTTACCCCAAATTACTCCAGTAAAAAAAAAAAATTACCTAGCTCTATAAATGCCAAATTCCTTTGTAGAAAAAATGTAAGCCAAACAAATAAAGGTAAGAGAAGTGAAGTTTGTTAAAACGTGAAAGTTTCAGCAAAGCAGAATAGCTTATTACTAAGTTGAGTTCATACAGAGGAGGTGCAAATTCTTCTACACATTGCGCTTAGGACACAGCAAAAGCAACTCAATTAAATCAGCTCCAAGAGTCTATTTCACCTCACATGTGTCCTGTGGACTGGTTTAACTCTTAGGAAAAAGATGTTCTTGCAGGAACATGCAGCGAAGGAGAAGGACTACAATGCTGACGACCCACCACCAGATGATGCCACTAGTTCAGGAGTTGTTCTGAAACCCACCCAGCCGCCCACATTAGTTTTCAATCAATGCTGTGCTCAAGAGGGCGCAATTGAGTGTTTTAAATGCAGAAATTGGGCTCGGAAACAGGGTTGGGGGGGCGGTGTGAAATACTGTTTGCTCGATCACACACACACACACACACACACACACACACATTTTCAGAACCGCTTGTCCCTTACGGGGTCACGGGGAACCGGAGCCTACCCGGCAACACAGGGCGTAAGGCCGGAGGGGGAAGGGGACACACCCAGGACGGGACGCCAGTCCGCCGCAAGGCACCCCAAGCAGGACTTGAACCCCAGACCCACCGGAGAGCAGGACTGCGGTCCAACCCACTGCGCCACTGCACCCCCCGCTGTTTGCTCGATCATTTAGACATAAATAAAACTTAAAGCCTTTTTAAAAAAATAGATTTTTTTCTTAAAATTTTGAAAATTTTGTACAATCGTTCACACCAGACAGGTACAGCACATAATATGATATTGTTAACGCGCGGTGAACATTAATGTAAACAGTGGGAGTCCATTCCACTACGAAATAGTAGTTAACAGATAGTAGTCACGGATTCCTGTAGTCCCGGGTTCCCCTCTGACTGGCTGTCAGGTTGCTGACGCTCAGTCTGCCACTAGGGAATTATGGGGGATTCAAGGGGTGACCTACTAACCGTTGTCTAGAGTAAGGGGTCTCAGAGTGACCTGGAGACTTTCATAGAAGTTTGGTAGTGTGGTTCCTTGTTTGTCTTTGTTTTTATGGGGGCAATATTAAAGAAGCTGTACATTTGTTAATTTATAGAGTTTTTAAGTGCTTTAACTCACTGAAGTTGAAGGGGAAAAAAAAACATGTATGTGTTCAATAAAGAGCACTTTTCTAGAACCCTGCTTCTGCTAGTTCCTTCTGGGGGTTGCTGTAATATTTTATTCTGTGGTGTTTGCATGTTGAATTAAGATGCACCAGAGAAATGTTGGACAGATTATCTCCAACAGAAGGTAAAACAGGTTTGGCGAACTGAACTGTTAGCACGTCACAATTGTTTCATACTGAGGAAACATACATATATAAACTAGATATGGAAAACACTTTACATGTGAAAAATGTCAATTTTATGTTTCATAGGAAAACACGGTTAACAGAAGAAGTCAAATCAGAAATTTGATCTCCATGCCTTCTGACAAATTTTTACAGACCTCTTAATTCATATTCTGTTTACAGTGTTGGGGACCAACACTAACAAACTAATGTTTTCAATAAAGAAACAATTTTTTTTTCACTTGAACTCCAGTGTATATTTCCTCTAGGTCTGTAAGATAGTGTCCAGGATTCAATCCATGTTTAGACTTGTGAAAATGTTTACTTGCAAAACTACATCAATCCAACGAATCACGGACAATTTTAAAAAGCATATGAGACTACATGTTTTTTTCTAAGCTTTCATAAAAGGCTGTAAATGTAGTTTAATATTTTGTTGCAAGAATTTTATTATTGAATTCAGTTATGACTACGTAATGATTTTATAACACTGAACATGGCATGCTAAATAAAAACAATACAAGATTTTTCAGACACTGTCATCTGGTTCATAAAATTAAAATTTGCTGCCCTTATGCCTTTTGGGGGATTCGTGAATATGCTGCCAAACTCTGGCCCATCCGAAGTGCACTAACTAATAAATAAAGCTTTGAGTACAACTTCAGTACCAGAGATTCAAACCAAAAACCCTTTTTATTCAGGCAGTTCCTTTGCTGAAGGGTCACCTGACAAATGTTGGGGTAAACATGGTTCTACTTTCTTTTTACCACAGTAAAGATGATACACAATACTTCAATACATAATATAGATGGCAAAAATAAATGTAAGAAACAAGTCGTTAGAAGTACAGATGAAGTCATGACACTTCTACACTGTATGAACATGGCAAACTGCATTATTCAACCTCTTATAACAGTCAAGTTACGTGAAGACATGCAGACCATTTGCAGGAATCTCAGTAGAGCTAGAAATTGACCATGGCAACCGTGGACTTTGTCATGGAACAAGTGTACCTGTAACCAATTTAAAACACAGAAACTAACTGAATCTGTGTATTTTTTCCAAAATTATGTTTTCATAAATTAATTAAATTTTACTAATGGAGTTTATGAAGGTTCTACCAGGAAGAATGAATAGTGTTTGCTCATTTCACTCTTAGACATACTTGTTTTTGCCACTGCAATATTCATGCACTGCTCCCTCTCTCTAAAGTCAATGTGAAAAATGTACATCTGAGCAACAGCTGAAAATATGACAGAATATATTCACTCTGCGGGGGTGCGGTGGCGCAGTGGGTTGGACCACTGTCCTGCTCTCCGGTGGGTCTGGGGTTCGAGTCCCGCTTGGGGTGCCTTGCGACGGACTGGCGTCCCGTCCTGGGTGTGTCCCCTCCCCCTCTGGCCTTACGCCCTGTGTTACCGGGTTGGCTCCGGTTCCCCGCGACCCCGTATGGGACAAGCGGTTCTGAAAATGTGTGTGTGTGTGTGTGTATTCACTCTGCCTCTGAATTCACATCTGAAATTCAAAATCCATAATAAATTTTATCAAGTTACAGAAGGCACTGATTCGCATTATCTCCTCTTCTCCATTAGCACTTGCTTCCAGCCCTGACTCTACCTTTTCCTGTAAAAAAAAAAAACAATTTAGCTTCATTCAACACGTTAACACGTTTATCTGCATTCCAGCTATATTGTATCGCATTAGTGTGTTATTTGCCATCAGTGTCTAATTCTCGCTCTTAATATTTTCAGCCAAAATAGTTTTACAGAGCGAGGATACAAAAGGAAAGCTTGTTAACCACGAAAACATGAGTAATAATAATAGAGAGCGATATATTTCTCACACATACAGAGTTAACATAGTAATTCCAGTGGCCTCCAACATTCTGGCCTTCTGCTCTGTGGTTGCTAAGAGAAGCCATTGCTGCGCTAAGCTCCGTTTGTCAGGAAATCTTATCCATCCATTATAAGTGCCAAATGAAGCAGTGGAGGAGACGTGCTTCTTAAAAGCTGCTAATAATGCAGAGGTAGTTCTTAATTATGGCAGCAGAAAGCATGCTTATTGACCTTATAATGTTCAGGGTCTTTTTCCAAGACGTGGAGCTCAAGCAACTTAAACTAATTAGGGGCAACACAACAGGAGGGTTTCTTGCTGCTCTGCTCACTGCTCCATTTGGCAGCTTTTTGATTTAAGGCCCATTGAAAAAAAATCAGTTCAGAGTCCTGATGTAATCACTTAAAACTCAAATGCACATGCAGAACTTGCCAGATGTATATGCATTTACTTGTTATTTTTGTGTTTCATGTACAGTGTATTGCACATATAAGAATGCCACTTTTCAAATGTGATCATATTTTTATACATAATTGATTTAATTGATTTATTTTATGTGATTACATTGCCTAAAGTTTTGTTTTAACATGTTTGTCTGTTTTGGGCCTTTAACTGGTATGCCAGAATAATTATCGGCAGAGCAATGCAGTTGTAGGTATAGCAAAGAGAAAAGCAACATGACAAAAACTGTCAAGTTTTCTGCAATACAAAATTCATAATTCTGAATATAATCTGGAAATTGCTATTATGTTTCTGTTAAATAGTTCTACCTTAATTTCAGTAATCTTAATTTAGTGATTTTCTGTTTTACCTTGACTCATTATCAAACTATCAATGGAGAGCATTTGTTCTATGGGAAATAGTGTTATGTGTTTACAATTAGTCAGTCACACATTTATGCATAGTTAGTTTTGGGTTGATTCCATTTAAACAATTCCAGTTCAGTCCTGTTCCTCGCAAATGTGGGTCGCAAAAACATGCATGTTTGACCATGCGATGCTTTGCTTTTCCTTATCCATCTTTATTATTCAGCCTAACTGATTAAAACGACAGTTAAATCAATCCATAACCAAGAAGTCATTAGCTGGACACATGTTCAGATAGCAGCATACCAAGATTGTGCATGAAGAAAGAACCAGTTTCTGTCACCCATCACTTTGTATGCTCAGCTTTGGAGCCACCAGTAATATGAACAGTACCAGAGCTAATTCAGGGACTATAGGATGAAAAAATTGGTGGATCCAGTGTCAACTAAGCTCTGTTGTTCAATTCTTGGGTGATACCTGGTAGTTCAAGAGTCCTAAAATAGGGTCAACAGCTGGACTGCTCCTGGTACAGTTGACTATGGTATCAGATTGGTCCTATTGTTCTTATGGATGGTTACAGCAACAGAGTCACCAAAAAAGCAGACTACACATGGTTTAGTCTGGCTATGACATTATTGCTTCCTTCTTAAAAACCAGCCTTGCCGTCTCTGTTGCACTGGATGATGGCAGCAGCTTCTCAACTACAGACTCTTCTCAACTCAGAGACTCTTCCAGTTTCTGTGAATGTTACCGGAATGGAAGTGTGCCTTCATGACAGAGCTCGAACACCATTGACACATCAGGAGTGGTGCCTGTCCATTTGGACAGAGCAGGCACAAGCGCTCTCTTCAATTCCCTAGAGTGGCTGACAGGTCTGGGACTATGGCAACCTCTTTTGCATTGTCCTGTTTTGGAGTAATAAGGGGTAAATACTTAAGATGTATGAAAACGTGTCACAGCAACAGCTTTTATACAATTATATACTACTTAAAATGAAACAAACAACGAAACACCGTCTGAACCACTTGTCCCATATGGGGTTGCGAGGAGCCGGAGCCTAACCCAGCAACACAGGGTGAAGGGCTGGAGGGGACACACCCAGGATGGGGCGCCACTCCATCGCAAGGCACCCCAAGTGGGACTCGAACACCAGACCCACCGGAGAGCAGGAGCCAGTCCAACCGATTGCGCCACCGCACCCACCTTAGAATGAAACATACAATTATTTTAATAATTATTTTAAAAGTTATAACAATTAAAAATATCAGACAGTATAGAGTTTCACTTTATTTTTAAGTCTTTGTTCTGGTCACATTTTGGTCATGACTTTGGCCTTATAACACAGGTCTGTAAATAGTATCTGAAATCTTAAGGATTATTTTTTGCATGAAAATCTGATCAACTTCTCAGCTGGCAAATTCGGTATTACTGGAAAAGCCGTACTCAGAAAATTAGCTGTGAAAACCTGAAAAAAAATGCTTTCTGCCTAAATCTACTTCCATTGTCTGCCAATACTTTCCACATGTGTAAAACAACACAAATCATGATTCATATTAAACTGCGTAAAATTATTTTTCCAGATTGCTTCCTCTTCCCCTGGTTGGATTTACTGTATATTGCATTTAACTTCTGTTTGATTATTTATTCTTCACATGACCGCTATTAACCAGAACGTGTCTCCGCGACTCATTAAGCACTAACAACATTATTTACATGTCAGCCATTTGTCCCACAATGAAATTTTCAAACGACATCATCGACACTGGAGGTTCAGAAAAGTGGCATAATTTGCATTAGATTAAAAGGAACTCCGAAAGAAAGGGCTGAACACGTCTCTTTTTCTCGCGGGGTTGACAAAAAAGTTGGCAAGAAATTTCAGCGAAATCCCATCTGGAAGTAATTAATCGACAGAATACAGGGGCCAACCTTAAAAGATTTCAAACATTTGCTGAAGTGCTCCTTGTTCCTAATTATATCTCACCGCCTGTATTCCTCATTATTTAGAACTGCCCACTAAAAAATGTGAACGTTCCTCCTTCCTCAAACAGCATCAAATTAATGCTTAATGGCAGAGAATGAATGAGTTACTGTGATGGAATAAAGACATTAATGAGGTAATTTTATTAGAGCAGCTCATCCAACCTTGGATGAAAGAGAGGGGAGTAAATAGACAGAAGCTCCATGGAGGAAATTAGGGTTTCACTACGCACTAATTAATGCTTTTAAGGTATTTAGTACAAGCACCAAATTAACTGCCCCAAAAAACCGTCATTGAAAAAAATACATTGTTGCCCTCCCACGTAATTACAGAACAGTACAAATTCAATTTTAATGAGGCGAAAGCCACCCCTTTAACATATTCTGCCCAAAACTGCTGAAAGCTCGCTCTTGTTGGGGCCTAAGTTTAAGGAAGCATTGAGCGAACAATATAGGATTGTCAAGCCCCAAGTGCTTTATGTGCTGTAAACAGGTAGCCCCTGAATAGCTCCCCTTCTGAGACTCCTGGGAGGCCTGTCTTCCCAGCACAACAAAACTTGGCCCTGAAAAAGAACCCAGAAAGGAGACGGAGGTGAATGGGCCCGGTGCGGCTAGCCGGGCTGAATGGCTAGTGGTTCTTAAGTGATTACACTATGTTGTGCCGCCCCCCTCTCATTGAGTTATCTTTACACAGGCTTTGTCTCCTCTAATTGGAGCTGATGAGGGACTAATTGGTAGCTTTTTTACAAAACACGGTACTTAAGCAATGGCAAGCTGGGGAAGACAGCATGAGTGGAGTTAATGAGAGGCTTTGCACAAATAAAGGCTTTAAAATAGGCCTGTTTTCACAGAAAGGAGGAAAAGAAAGTTGAGGATGGCCTTTGTTTCTTACATATTTTCCTTACGTGCAGGTATCTCAAAAGGGGAGCAAGGTGGTCAGAGAAATGTTGAGCACTGGCTTAGATAATGGGTGCTTTTCTACAATGTTTGCAGCCTCCATTTAGCGTGTCTATAAATAATGAGGGAGAACAGTTCCTCCAGTGAAAGCCTATTAGTCCGCACACACAATGCAACTGCACTTCTCTGAGGTGCATTGAGAACCATGTTGAACCCTCTTTAGGAAAGTCTTTGAGACCTTCCTCCAAAGAGCTGTTTTTTTTTCCACTTTACATGCGCCTTTGTTTTACAGAGAAACAGTATAATACCATTAAAGTTGTGACATGAATTGAAATATGTTTTGCAAACGTTTACATTTTTCCGTTGCAGAACCGCAAGTCCTTTTGTGTTAAAAGTAGGGATAATCACAAAAATTCATGCACTTGTTCGTGCATTCAACTAAAATTAGATAAGCAATTAAAAACACATTTTCATTTATACAAGGTTAGAGAGAACGGGCACATGCTCGCTCGGTGTAATAGGACGTGACTCGCCTGCGCGCAGCAATCTCACGATTTTTCCCTATGATGATACTCTTTGTTTTTTCTACTGTTGCGTAAATGACTGGTCTGTTGGTGGCCGAGTGTGATACCCCGCTATGAGGCATCCTAAGTGAGCTAAGCTCAGTCACACTTATAAAGTTAACCACTTTCTTTTGTTCTTGGATTGTGGTAAATATCCATTTTTTTTTCCCCCCAGAATTCTTAAATTGTACAGAGGATAAATGTTTTGCGTTGCAAACACAGAGGCTCTCATCATATAAGTAGAAACTTAATGGCTCTTGGCAAACCATCAGTCATGTTCATGTTATCTTTTCTTTAGAAAGGCTCTAATTGCCTGACCAAATATTTTTGACAGGTCATTCGTAGCAGTATTTATGTTCTAAGTGATCCATTCGCTTCCTGCAGACCATATTGTTTAAGCCCACAGGCACTATTTGCATTTCTTTTGTAATGAAAATGTGAGTTTCCTCCTGATGGAGACAATTATCGTTTTAATGGACTCCTCGGAGAGAAAGGAAAACTGCATTTGAACTCTTTTTTAGATGACATTAATTATCTTCATAAAAAAGAAATTCACACCAATCAGTAAATACATCGGACACTATGGGCATTTTGTGAAAAATGCACCGCTTTCTTTGAAAAAGTGTTTCAGCACTATTTTTATTTTTTACACAAGATGTTGGCGAACAAAGTATGAAAGTCACAGTGGAATAGAGAATTTCAAAGTATGAACTAAGAAACTGTGCTCGGAGCACATTAGTCACAGTAGTTGAGATTTTATATAGTATCTAGTATGCATATGTTATTGTTTTATATAGGATATAAAACAGTGTATAAAGCAATTAACTATGCATTTAACAACAAATACAATTATTGATATTGTTGTATTGTTTAACTTCAGACATTTTTCTCAGTGTGACTTAGAAAATTAGATTTGAACAGATTGTGGACGATTTGAGGAAGATGTGTTTTAGTGCTCAAAAACAGCAGATATATTGCTAGATGGCAACACACAGCAGGTGCGTACTGTAAAAATTTGCATGCACCTTCAACTCACTGTGCCATTTGTGCTGTTCAAGGATATGATCAAACAAAGAAAATAATTTTATCGATGTTGTACGCTGGTAGTCATCTGTGCAGTAGAGGCCAGTGAAGAGTGCAGTGGAACATTTCTTCCACATCTTCCCTTAGCAATAAAACCACTTGTGCGATTCACTATATCATCTTTAAAAAAGTTTATTTTAAGAGAAGTTTCCCTCCCTATCAGTTGTACATGCAGCTATTTGAGTTTTGTATGCTGGCAAAACCAGTGGATTGCACTAAGTGACTGTACTTTATTTTTAGAATCACATGTCTGAATCTGGGGGGGTGCAGTGGGTTGGACTGGGTCCTGCTCTCCGGTGGGTCTGGGGTTCAAGTCCTGCTTGGGGTGCCTTGTGATGGACTGGTGTCCTGTCCTGGGTGTGTCCCCTCCCCCTCCAGCCTTATGCCCTCTGTTATGGGGTTAGGCTCCGGGCTCCCTGTGACCCTGTATGGGACAAGCGGTTCAGACTGTGTGTGCGTGTGGAAAGATTGCAGCAAATGAAAGGACAACTTTAGTTGTGCACAGCATTGTTAAAAATTGCAACTGTAATGAAATAATACATTAAGCCCTCTTATTAAAATTTCAGTAAAGAATTGCAGTCAGTTATTTGCAGTCAGGTACTCCCCCTATTGGTGTACTTAACAGCAAACTGTTAAATACTGCATTAAATGTTGAATTAAAGATTGTAAGAGATATTGCTGATGTTCACAATCTGTATTTCTTTAATAAAGGAGACCCTTTTGTAACCAGGCTAACATTGTCAAAGACAGGCAAAGTTCTTTGCATCTACTAGCCGGCAACAGAAAGAATGGGACTGGAGAGGGATCGAGATGAACAGTAGGAAAGCAGCGGTTAAGCCCCCTTGCATAACTTTGCGTACCCTGGATAATGACAGTTAGTGAGTGCAATTATGAATTTTCACGTATTACAACAGCCTCTGCTGGACAGAGCAGCTCAGTAAGAGAATGTGCTTACGCAGGGAAAGAAAAGAGTACTGGGAGCTAATGAGAAAAAAAAGTCACAGTACTCCAAGTGCACCATGTAGAAGTGGTGGTCCTAGCCCACTTCAAGCACTGCATGACACCAATGCACAGCTAACCAGTTTATAACCTTAAAACCAGTTTGACTGGCATACATTGCATTGTTGGTGATTTTGCAAGGTCTAGGGAGGAGATCTGATGCTCGTCAAGTTGTACGAACATATGGAAAAAGTAAGCTTCTGTAAAGGTTGGGAATTAAACCCAGACCTCCTGGAAGGTGGCCAGAAGATCTACCATTAAACCACAAATGTACGGTATGCTTACAGTACGCTGACAAAACTCCGGAGTCAAGGTTTTTCACCTAACCGATCCAAAACTGACATACAGCCAGTTCTACTGGTATACCACAACCAGAAGGCAGAAACTGCATTTTACTACGAATGCTTACTCAAGGTTGAGGAAAGAGGTCTCAAGATGACCAAGTTACAAGCGGAGCCTACACAAAATGGGGACTGCTGCATTGGCCGGGAATCGAACCCGGGTCTCCCGCGTGGCAGGCGAGAATTCTACCACTGAACCACCAATGCGCTACATTTTACAAAACATTTTTTGCATATTTACAGGAGATTTGACAAACACCAGGTGAAAAGTTCCTGAGAACATCAATGTGCAACTGTTGCATGTCCATTTGTTAATAGTATATCACAGCTATTTTGCTAGCCTTTTGATAGACAAGCACTTTAATCATTAACGCTTGGCCAGGGTTTGACCCAGACAACCCATAGTGTGACCAAATGTGTAGAAGGATGGATCTTGTGTATTGGCCAGAAACCAATCCAGGCTTTTCATACATACATACATACTGTAACAACCCCGTGTTACTGTTTTAGGAGGGAGTGTGTGCTTAATGTAAATAGTTGCATTATGGGAAATCTGTAAATAATGTTTGTAACCGCTGGGGGCACTTCAGGGGGAAATGGTGGGTTGACTGTGTCTGCCCCGATGTAAAGGAGTGCTGAGGGGCGCTAAGGCAGGCTATAAGCGCAGGTACTGGAGGAAAAGGGGTCCTCGGACAGAGAGCATTATTTCCCTGGTTCTGGTGTTCGAATAAATCGTTCGTTATGAACGCTATCTCCACGTCCTTCTTCACCCCATCCAAACCCACGGCGCTACGCGCCACAATACATACATAAATAAATAAATAAACATCCACCCATCAATTTCAATAACTACTTGTCCTGAAAATTGCACATATTTATTATGCACTGACTGGAGACCGGATTTGAAAGCTAAATAGTATACACTAACCCCTCAATTTTACAAACAAAATTGCGATCAGAAGTATGTGTGTAACTTGAAAATCACTTACACCATACCGCAGTCCCTAAAAAAATGAATATGCCTTAATAATAAAATCTGTCCATCCAGTTTTGGTCTAATCATGTTCTATAATAAGAAATAATAAACTGGAAGCACAAACTAGACCCCCATATGCAAATTGTCTTATATGCAGCCTATCTCTGTAAGGCAGATCTGAAAGAGGTGGAAACACATCCAGAATCTTCTTTAAGTGCAGCTAATCGAATTTTAATCCGTTTATTTCGTTGATCAGCCACAAAGTAACTTCGCACGCGAAACGAATAAACGTTGACAGGACACGTCGGCTTCCTGCGGCTGGTCACGTGGTCAAACTCTACGTAACGACGTGGCGCAGCCTCCTCCTTACTGCTCGCTCGCGTGTTAAAGTTAAACGCCATAAGTAAATAAGGCAAAGCAAAAGCCTGAAACCTACAGTTATCTTTGCAAAGTTCCCCCATAGTGTGTGAGTGACAGTGTGTTTCACTGATTTATGGATGAGTGACCCATTGTGAGTAGTCATATCTAGTGTAAGTCACTTGGTGAAAGGATGTGTGGGCTAGTAGTAACACTACGTAGTATTCATTGTAATTCGCTTTCGAGAAAAGCGTCTGCTAAGTGAATAAATATAATGTAAATGTTTTAAATGCGTCGCATTTCCTTCAGCTTCATAAACTGGGTTATGTGTAAATGACAGAACTACGTGCACTAAGTGCAATGGTTCAATTTCCTACTCGCTGCCTCAACACGCTCAAGTGCCGTAAATAAAAAAAAAAAAAAAAAAAAGAAAGAAATCAGTGCGTCGCCACAAACGCTGCGGTAAAACGACACGCTGTTATCTCCGTCGCGCGCCTCACTCAGAAACGAAACGTTCAATTACACGGTTGCGCCAGCAGGTCGTCCAATCAGAAAGCGCCCTGTTGGCCATGCTGCGCTTCCCGACATGCCTTTCTGTCAACGCTACGTCAGCACAGGAACCGAATGATGGCGGTGTCCATTGGAGAGCGACAGGCTGCAGCCGCCTGTTTATTAATATTCTCTTTATTTTTCCATGCGACTTACGCGGACATCCCCGCAGGGGCTGTAGGCTCAACAGATGCCCCGCACCGCCGTTTTGAATACAAATACAGTTTCAAAGGACCGCACCTCGCCCAAAGTGACGGCACTATCCCGTTTTGGGTCCACACTGGAAGTAAGTTACAACTAGGAGCCGCTCTCGATGCTTCCTCAGCTGTGCACAGTTTATTAACGCTTTCTCTTCTTGTCTTTAATGAGTGTATTATATCGAGGAATAAATGTCTCTGCAGAAATATGACCGAACTCTATTATACTTTCAACTCAAGCTGTTGCTTTTAGTTAGGTACCCTCTCTTTTAGAGTCTTTCCTCCAATCCAGCCAAAAATTCAACTGTGCATTCCATTCGATCATAACACTTCTGACAGACATGTAATATAAACTGTCACAAAAAATACCTGTTACTGGCCAGTGTCCCAAAAGATTGAATGGCAAATGTGGTTGATGTGGATGGTTTGCAGAAGAAAATACCTGGAGAGTAAATAATAATAGCCTCAGGATAGATGAGTTTTAACTCCAACAACTGGATACATGTCCAGTCTTTCCTCCACTTCCAAATTCCCCACTCTTTGTACAATGAAGGCAAACAGTTTTTAACAAACTTCAGGGGTTGTGGGTTATTTTGCTGTTTTCCTGTTTGACCACACAGATAGGACTCTATTGGTGAGTCAAAGTCCATTCTTGTGTGTTTTTTTTTTTTTTTTTTTATATTATTAACCTCATGATAAGGGTTTTTCATCATCTTGTTAATATTGCCTCCCCTTCGTAGAACTTTTTTGTGTTGTTAAGGGTATCACCAAAAGGTTGCTTGTGCAACACGTGAAGAGCACGGTGAACATTTTGGAGAACCTGTACATTCAGGCATTGCTAACTCTCTGAACACTGTCCTTTTTTGATATGGGATGGATATGATTAACTAAAATTTAACAAACAAGTTCCAAAGGGCAGAGAGGGAGGAACGTGTTTTCTATAGTAGTTGCAGTTTTAATGATATGGAATTTAATGTAGGATAACTTTTTTCCAGACACAAATCAGTTTTCTGTGCTTTAGACATGCCTTAATATTTGTCTTACATTATGCTTCATTTAGCCATAATGTTCCATAATCTAATACCACTGTTTAAGGTTGCTGGCAAAAATTAATTAGCCATGTGAATGTTAATCTGTGAATAACATTTTAATCAAATGTTTACATTTTTTTTGTCAAGTAGAAAATATAACAGTTAATTTATTTCTGGAACAACTTCTTCATGGTACATCCAGAGACAAATTATAGATAAGGCTGCTTCTCTTGTCTGAGCAGGTGAACAAGACGGCCATTCGTGAAAGCTGACACATTTAAAGCTAGTGAGTCAAAGTTCGTTGCCTTCATACCAGAAAACACGCATTTAACAGCAAAATTTAGGATTGCGGTTTACATTGGCAGATATCCCAATCAACTGGTGCAATACTTTTCTTTACACAATACTCTCATTGCTTTATTTATTAAATCAGATGTGCAGAATGGACTGCAGTATGAACAGTCTTAGCAAAAATAGCTTAATTTTCATTTGAAGTTATGAATTGCATTTCTGCAGGATGCCTCTTAAAATGTGGTGGGAATTTCGTCTTAGTCATAAAAATAGTCTTAACAAATAGCGCACACAATTTACATTATCGTATTTGTTGGAAAAGTAGTTTAAACAGTCAAGGTCATTAACCTCTTGAAACTCATGAGACTAGAAAGAGTTGTACATGGATTTCTTAAAACTTCCATCAGACTACAGTCAGGCAGGTAGTTGAAAATGGAAGAAATTCAGCACTACCTGCAACTCTCCCTAGGAATGGCTGTCCTGCAAAGGCATGAAGTACAATCCTGAAACAAGTGACAAAGAGCCATAGGATGACAAACTAAGGATCTTTAAACATCTCTTGCGCTTGATAATGTCTGTGTTCATAAATCTCCTTTAGAATAACACTGAACAAGAGCTGTGTTCATGGGAGATTACCATAGAGGAAATCACTATTCTCTAGGAAAAAAAAGCATTACTGCTGATCTCAAATTTGCTAAAGACCTGATGTTTCACAGCACTACTGATACCACATGGTGTGGACAGATGAGATAGAAGTTGAACTTCCTGGTAAATGTACACAGTTTATGATTGGAAAAAACAAAACACTGCATGCCAGCATCAAAACCTCATCCCAGCTGTGAAGCATTGAGGAAGGAGTATAATGCTGTGTGGCTGCTTCAAGACCTGGATAGCTTGCAGTTATTGAGGATCGATCACTTTTAAGTTGTATCAGGAAAGTTTACAGGAGAATGTCACTCTGTGATCTACAACTCAATACATTTGGTCATACAACATGGTGATGATCCAAACACGGAAGTATATCAAAAACAGAGTGGCTGAAACAGAAGAAATTCTGTGTTTTACAACAGCCAAGTTAAAGTCTTAACTTCAGTCCCACTGAAACGCTGTGATGTGATCTGAACTGGGCCTTGAAGATCAGATCATGTTTTAGGAGCCATTCGTATGGAAATCCAGATATTCCAATGGGTTCACAAATGTTTCCCTCGCAATTGTATGTCTTGAATAGCAGTAAAGAAGCTCCAGGTCTTAGCATCTTGGAGATGTGTTCAAACAGACTACTAGCTGTTAAAACATGAAGTGAGGATAGAGCAGTATTGAGAATTGGTGCACAGGAGCTACAAATGTGACTGGTAAAGAGCATTTGTTGTGCAGTTACTTGGATTGGTTGTGAATCGTATACACACACACACCACTAGCCTGATTGGAATATACTCATTTCAATTTGGAATCATCATTCAGAAGTTATTCATTTTAAGTAATAGAATGTCAAAATCAGGAGTTCTTAACTTGGGGTTGGTTCATGAAGAAATTTACATTTTTTGTTAAAAGGGCATAATAAAAGCCTGTAGTAAAATTATGATGAAAGAAGATGCTGGGAGACCTTGTGGTAAATAGACTGACATGACTGAGGAAGAAGCTATTCTGTGCCTTGATTTCCATCTGAGAAAACTAGTTCTGTTCCAGATGCCATCCCCAGTTCTGACCAGATACGAATCACCACCTCGCTGAAGAGCCAAAGGGGTTCTGTATGGACAAAAAACAAGATGAACTTCGCAAACTGGGAAGCTGAAGTGACGTTCAGAGTTTCAGGCCGTGGTAGAATGGGAGCAGATGGATTGGTAAATTATGTTTCCCCCCCCCCCCAATTTATAGGCCTTATATATATCATATGTGTTTGTGTGTATGCATGTATATACGTGTATATTTATGTGTATTTTTTTTTTTTTTTAAAACAGGCAATCTGGTTCACATCCGGACAAGGTCTTGAGGGGCCAGTCTATGGTGCTGCAGATTCATGGAATGGTGTTGGAATTTTCTTTGACTCTTTTGATAATGATGGAAAGGTCAGTAGATGGCACATTTATGTTTTTATTTATTTATCGGTAGTTAGAATCATGTTTCCAATTTGAATCTTTTCAACTTTAGAACCATTTTTACTGTGTTTCAAGCTATAGAGACACTGTTAGAAAAGTGGATATGGGAACAGATAAAGTTTGACATTTGTGTTTTCATAATATACAGAAATAAACTTAGTGATGCATTGACACTTCTTTCTAGGTTTCACGTTCATACTATACATCTTCCTACATTAACAGTTTCACTTCAAACAATGTTGTTTCCTTTTGGAGTGACGTGAACATTTGTGTATTTTGAATAGATGAAGCCATGGGGTTATTTGTAGCAGAAAGAGAAACTTTTCTTTTTCATTTGTTACAGAAAAACAATCCTGCAATAATTGTTGTTGGGAATAATGGGAAACTTATTTATGACCACCAGAAGTAAGTCACAGAAATCATTAATCTGAATTTTGCTGTTTCAAACAGAATAAATTGTGCCTTGTTTCTGTTTGACTAAGATTAAAAAAGATATGATCTTCATAGTTTTCACTTTTAATATATTATTCATCTTTAATACATTATAATTATTAACTATTTTACTTTTTTTTAATAAAATCTTTTCCACACAGTGATGGGTCAACTCAGGCCCTTGCAACATGTTTGAGAGATTTCAGAAACAAACCCTACCCCATCAGAGCAAAAGTCACATATTACAAGAAGTCACTGACTGTGAGTTACACTTGTATCCATTTCCTTGTTTTCATTTACAGATTAATAAATATTTTTCCTGCTAACTTTGCATTTCGTTTCTTGTGTTTGAAGTCAAAAATACACCTTTCGTGTCACTGTATATACTACTGGCTCCTTGTGTTACGAACACTTGAATTTTTGAGGATGCCGATATTTTTGTCAGATTATTTTTAATTGTTATTAGCTCACGTGTTTTCTGAAATATGTGTCTGTTGCGGAGTCAAAGCAACCTGCTTTTCTGCAGCTAGCCTTTAGCTGGTAGTAACATACTCACAGAATGGGAGTGTGGAACAGTCATAATTCAACTTGCTCCCAGTGCTTACAACTAGTGTACATGATCAGTTACAAGGTTAGGAGCTTTGCATATGTTTATGAGATGAGTCTGTTAATGATCAGCACTAAACAGGAATTTAAGATATTTGTTTTTTTAAATTAGTTTTCATTGTAATATAGATTGAAGATAAAAATATTGTCTGTCATTTTTTTTTATTTTACTTTATTCAGGATATTTAGAGAACAAACCCTATAAAAAAATCAGCTGGCCTCTTTATTATTAACCTTTTGATTGTGTTTATAGTAAAGTCACAAGTGGCCAGAGGCTGCTAAATAAAGCATACAGTTAAGGGATGAATCTGTCAGCCTTTGGGCTTGATTAAGCAATGACAGACAGTGTGACAGTGACACAATTTTTTTTTTGTTTGTTTTATAAATTTTAATACTAATATTTGAAGTTAAGAATCATGAAGTCTTAGAGAATTTATTTTAACTATGAGATTTTTGCAAACCTCAATTAGCGGAGAAGCAGTAAATCGAATTGCTATGTTTTTATTGATTGTGACTTAGTTGTAAAATTGAATTTGAATTTTGAAACAAATCTGCTTACAAATGGACTTCATAATCCCTGATCTTATTATGTTCGTGTGTCGAGCAACCAGTTTATGTTACTGAATATAACAAAAACAGCAATTGCTGAATTAAATGTATACATAGTATTTCCTCTTGCACCGTATTTCCAACAGGTCATGATCAATAATGGCTTCACTCCTGATAGGAATGACTATGAACTCTGTGCAAAAATTGATAATATGGTAATTCCATATGAAGGATATTTTGGAATCTCTGCAGCTACTGGTGGCGTAGCAGGTAATTTTGCAATTTTTCCAGACAGTATCTGCTTGTGTTGTCTTCAAATGAATTTGGTAGTTAGTATATTGAATGTGTTCTGCAGCTAACTTTTTTTAAAAATGGTTTCTTTTCCAGATGATCACGATGTTCTCTCATTTTTGTTGTTCAGTCTAACAGAGCCTGGGCAGCAGCCAGTATGTACTTGTGACTCTTTCATATTATTTATAAAAACAGTATTCCATAAAGGTTTTAAGAGTGATTCGACTTTTAGTTAGTGTTGGCAAATTCAAACAGATTCTGTCATTTTCTTTCCCCAAAGCCACCACCTGAGGCTGAGATTCCAACGGAAGAGAAAGAAAAGTATCGAGCAGAATTCGAGAACTTTCAGCAGGAGCTGGACAAAAAGAAAGAGGCCTTTCAGAAAGAACACCCAGATGTTCAGGGTGAACCGGGTAAATATGTCTATTTGGAATTTAATGTTTTTCCCCAATTTCCTTACTTTAGATTTGTTTATATTTTGGTTTTTTTTCCCCCCTCCTTTAAATTTTAAACAATTTCAGGGATCAAGCAAGTTATACTTTGGCTTCCAAGTGACTCTTGGATATCCTTCTTTAATGCATGCAAGAGCTACAACTGGAAGGCTCACAGGAATTACATTTAACATGTTAAATGACAGGAATTATGTTTGACACTTCTGATTGCTTTGGTGAATTTTCCCTGTTTAGTGGAGGAATTGTACGAGAGCGTAAACGACCGTGAGATCCGGCAAATCTTTGAGGGTCAGAGTCAGATTCACCTGGAGATTAAGCAGCTCCATCGACAATTGGCCGTGATCCTTGATGAACAGCGCCGCTACGTCACTGTAGTGAGTGATGAAATTATAAAGCAAGGGGCACAAGGTCAGCCTGGTCAGGTGAGGCCTGAGAATAATTTCCTGGTTTCTTTGTTTTCTTATTTATTTTTCATCAACGTGTGTAATTATTTTATAACAACATCTTTATCTAATAAATAACCATTTCTAGGTTCCTGGGAAAGATCTTGATATGATAATTAACACACAGCAAGAAGTGCTGAGAACCCTAAATGAACTGAGGTAAGACCATGACCAGACCATTTTTATTGTTTTCGTTCATATACCAAAGGTATCAAATTTGAAAGAAAAGCAAGAAAAACAACATAACAGAGCAGAACAACAAATGTCTCAATCTGCTAGTCTCTTGTAATATTCATTTTATGCAGGTATTTTCATTCAAATAATCTGTCCTAATATTTGTTTGTCTTCCCTGCTCAGTTGCTTCTAGTAAATCCCCCAACCATTGTCTTTCCTTCATCTGACAAAAGAGCACTGTATGGGCACTTTTTTAATATCTTTTGATCTTAGCCTTTAAAACATATTTTGCTTTCTGCTTAACTGTGTAATCCAGCCAGAGGATGACACTCAGTGACTGGCAACAATTTGGAGGGGTGATTTGTGGCTTTTGCCTGTAAAATTGAGGGATTAGCAAATTTTAACAGTACTTTATTTGGTGTACGGCATTGTCGGTAGGTTTTAAAAACTAGTTGTTCATCAAAGGTGCTCGGTCTACAGATAAATTCTTCTTTTGCTTTAAGTATGCTAAATATGTGAACATTGTATATTCATTTTTTACTGCCTGGCAGCTGTTCAATTGACCTTTGAATAAATCAGATTAGGACTTCAAATACTGACTGTCTGTATAGCGTATGAACAAATTTGAATGACAATCTTGTAATAATACTAAGCCTGATTTAAATTTAAAATATTTAAATACCTTTAGAAAATTCAACATCAGTAGTGTTTTGTACCCATTGAAAAAAACATTTATCTTTCTTTTGTTTTCCTTGAAGGTGCTTTATACACTATGAGATTAGTTGTCAAAATGCTTGTATTTAATAGCACAGCTAGTAGATTGCATAGTTATGTATTTACAGAAATATGTAAAATAAAATCAACGCCAGAGGTAGTCTATAAAATACTGTAACATCATTAAATGGATGGGTGCACCTTTTACATTTTTGATTTATACATGCTATTCGATAACTAAAGTTTTTTTTTCCCCCAACTTACAAATTTTACATTGGATAACTTTTATGCTACTTCTCATACATTTCTCATTAAAAAAAATATTGTCTGTACAGTTTTGGTATAGCAAGCTTTTACTTTGAACTATAATCAGTGTGATTTAAACACTTGTTGCATTGTTTTAATTTCTTTTATACTAGGTTCATTACACAATCATTGTTTTTGCAGTTGAGTTTTTTTCCTGGCAGCATGGTGGCACAGCAGGTAGCACTTCTGCCTCACAGCACCTGGAGTGTTCGAGTATAGGTTGGAATTCATCTCAGGCTGTGTGGAGCTTGGATATGAGTTTCCTCTCATAGTCCAATGTATTTTTGATTGATTGGTGACTCTGAGATTGTGTGTGTGCGCGCGCACTCCGAGTACTCTGCAATGAACTGGCATCCCATGTGATGGATGCCATTTCTAGCCTTATGCACAGTGTTTCCAGCATAGGCTCCAGACCGCCATAACTCTGACAAGGAAAAGCAGTTAACGAAAGTGAGTCCACCCCGTGACCTAATAATGTTACTAAAATACACTACCGGTCAAAAGTTTTAGAACACCTCCATTTTTCCATTTTTAATTGAAATTTACGCAGTTCTTGTTTCTTTGTCTCAATAGACTGTGAAATTAAAGCATAGAACAAATAAACAGTTGGACATAAAAAAGAAATCATGGAATCGTTTTGTTTAACAAAATTTTATCTAAATTTTTGACTCATCAAAGTGGCCACCTTTTGCAGGTATAACAGCCGAACACACTCGTGACATTCTTTCTACAACGGAAATCAGATATCGTTTGGAAAGTTCCATCCTTTCGCCTACTCAACGGCGTACAAAAACCCTGGGTGATGAACCGAAGATTTCAAATTTTGATTCGTTGGTCCGTAAGACCTTCTTGCAGTCTTCAGTAGTCCACTGGCGATGCTTCATGGCCCAGACAAGCCTCTTTTTCTTATTTTGCCATTTTAGCAATGGCTTTCTTACTGCCACTCGACCTGTCAAACCTGCAGCTCGAAGTCTTCTCTTCACAGTTGAAACGGAGACTTGCTTTCTTCGACCAGTGTTAAGCTGTGCTTGAAGCTGTTGTCCTGTGAGCCACCTATCATGCAAGCTGTTGACTCTCAGAAACTTGTCTTCCGATTCTGTTGTGGCTTTGGGTCTGCCAGACCTCCTCCTGTCAGAGTTTGCTCCTGTTTCAAAGTGCCTTTTGATGGCGTTGGAAACTACTCACTGACACCTTGGCTTTCTTTGCAATTTCTCTAAAGGAAAGACCTACACTTTTAAAGGAAGACAGCCTATTATAACCCTTGTTAATTGCCTTTTTCCTCACCATTATGAGAGCAATACACTACTTCCTGCAGTACAGTACTGTCAAAGTAAAGCTTAAGAGGGTTGTAGTAACACAGTCTGTTCCAGCACTGCTTTTATAGAGACAGAGGGTTTGTAAGTAATCAACAAAAGTTGGGACACCTGTAGGAATTTTTAGCATCAACTTTCAAGGCTTAATTTACTTCCATTGTTGCAGAACAGCTGTAAGTTGTTAACCCATTACTACTTCCCCGAACAAGGCCTTTTTGTATAACTCTGAAATGTACATTATTTTTCAGTTTTTGGTAACCTAATTTTTTTTTTTTTTTTTTTTTTTTTTAAAAAAAAAGCCTCTGGCAGTTTACTGCTTACCTTTGTACCATTTCACGTTATTCACTGGACTTGAACTGCTTAAATTTCAATAAAAACTGGAAAAATGGGGGTCTCCTAAAATTTTTGACCGGTAGTGTTTATTAGGAACTGTGTCTGGAAAGGTGGTCATGTGTACATCTCGCCACAAATTACTCATAGACAGTAATATGGCATTAAGAATTTCAGAAAGAATGGTTGTTAGAGATGTATGATGTACTTTAAAATTGTTTTTTGAAAGTATTGTTTCAACATAAAACACACACAAATAATAGTGTGTAAAACAAATCACTTTCTTATTGGATATTCCAGTCTGTTCAAAGACAGCGCTTCATGTTTGATGCGCAGCCATGGAAAAAAAGTGGAATTTTACTTGTTTAGTTGTTAAATTATGCTTTGAAGTTGCTTTTTATTGATGTATTTTTTTGGCTGATAAATTGAATTATTTTATCCTTGTAGATTATAAAATAATTTATATTTCACCCTTTTGGGTAACAGTGGCTTTTATTTTCTTTGCGTCATGATTGCTATTCCTCAAGCGGGCTTTGGGTTTCTAAGTAGGTCATTGGCCTTGGATAAAGATTAGATGTTTAATAAATGTTCACTTATTTATGGGAGATTTATTTCTAATAAATTTGTTGGACTTATCTTTTTCTTCTGTGTGTAAGGGGAAAATAAAATTGATTTGGTTTTGGTCTGATGTGTCTTAGGGGATGCGTGTTCTTTGGTTCACGATGTGGTATGGCTTGGAAGAGAAAGCAGCATCTTAGTAGTCTGTATCCTTAAAGGATTAGTGTGCAGTTTTTAAATATATCCTTCATAACAGAGAAGAACACGATCTCCATCTGATTGCTTTCTTGTCATTGCAATTCCCTAAGGAGGGTGTACTTATTCTTTTCAATCAGTTACATTTGTCAAAATCTTTGTGTGTGTTTAATCATCTTAAGATTTCTCAAGAAATCATTACTCCCTCCTGGCAGTAATAATATGCTATACAAAATTGTAATTAAATCAGAAACATGATCTTAATTTGACGATGTGCACTTTATTAAAAAGGTTAAAACCTTTTTCATATTAACAAAAATTCATCAGAACAATGTTTTGCACTGGAAAGTCTGATTGTACATTTAAAGATGCTTACAATCTAAAACGTTTGCGCCATAAATAACTTTCCTTGATATTTTGAAATTATTGCTTGACTTATCTGTATGGTGTATTATGAAAGGCTCCCCCTGCCCACTCCATTTTTGACTGAGAATTCCTGATATATTCTTATGTTAAATTTATATATTGTTAGGCAATTATTAATGCAGTTTTTTTTGGAGGGCCTGATTTACTTAAAAGAAACCACTGAGAGGAAAAAAAATTCTCTTACTTTGTCTTACAGGCTCCAAAATGAGGAAAAAAGGGTTTTTTTTTTTGTTTTTTTTTTTTTGTTCTGGGTTTTCCTAAGTAAGGCGACCATGTAGAATTCTGAAAGGGAAGGAAACCAGGTTAATGATTTTGATAAATGTATTTAGTTTTATCATGGTTAATGTGGACAAGCTCCACCTGATTACATATTGGGTACACAGACAACATGTTTAGTGTGTTTAAAAATTGTATGCCTGAGTATTTTTATGTCGTAAGTACCACTTTTTTCAGTTATTGGTACTTGCTGTCGTATCTGGCCCATTTTAAGGTCTTTTGGTCCATTTTCTCACTTGTGAAGGTGCTTTTAGATTCGTCCTTGTAATGAACGTCCCGTGTGAAGCCAGTAATTGAGCTCGCTGTAAATTTAAATAAATGCATATTATAATAAATGGGTAAGATAGTTTAAATGATAGGTGGATGTGGGGGGGAACAGTATGTTGCAATGTTCTCACTGTGCTGTGCACTTTTGGGCACACACAGTTCATTGAGCACACACAGCTAAATTTTGAGTACATAAATCATCTGTTTTCCAATCATCACAGATTTCACACAACACTCTGTGTAGGGGTCCAGCTGGTAGCGTAGCGATTAGAGCTGCTGCTTTTGGACCCAGTGGTTGCAGATTCAAATCCCACCTCCAGCTTTAGTATCCTTAAGCAAGGTACTTACCTTAAATTGCTCCAGTAAAACTACTCAGCTATATAAATGAGTAAATAATTGTAAGTAGCTTCACATTGTAAGTCACTTTGGAGAAAAGCCTCAGCTAAATGAATAAATGTAAATGTGTGAATTGCCTGGTGACTGCCTGCTCCTGTCAGCCCAGTATATAGTGTTACTGTATCCCTGTTGTGAAAAGAAATGGCATCAGCAACAATCTTATAGTTTGGTTTATTGTTTTGAATCATCTGACTTTGTAGTTATTGATGACTTTTTTTTCTACAGCAAAAAATTTGGTACAAAAATAGTTTACCATGCACACAACAAATAGTAAGGAACATTGCATTCGTAGTCTGAATGCTGTGTCTTTGTAGAGTGACCACTGCATCTGGGTAGTATATTACATACAAGTCACGCTGAAGATCACTGCTGTGGGATGCTCTGATTGTGAAGGACCAAATGAAAAAGTTTGAAATAGTGTACATCTCCTCACGAACTAGTGCTATGAATCATGCTGTAAATTTATTCACTGCATGTTTTAAAAAAAAGTCTGAGGTCTCTTGTTTTGTGTTACCTTGTTGAGGGCAGCATTAAATAAATTAAAACAATTTAATTGTATAAAAGTCAGTTTGGGGAAAAAAAAAAAATGAATACTGTGTAAAAATTGAATAGTCTTTTTGACCACCTGTATTTAGTTTTCTTGGCATTTACTGACAGTAGTATAATTTTGTAAAATGCTCTGTATTTAGGTATTTTTTTTTTATTAATGCAGAAGTCATTTTCAGTGGTACAGCTTATTTAGCAGATGTCACATGGCAAAAATCTGACACTGAGTTCGATACTTTCATTCATAATGCAACACAAAGCTGACCCTTCAGTAACTTAAGATAATCGTTCAAAATGATAAAAATCATGTTTGCATGATTATTATTAGGTTTAGGATTAAAAACAGCATAAAATATGTTTTTATAATCTTTTATAAATCCTGACTGGCACAAGAAAATCAAACATATAGGTAGTGCTAATTAAAATATATGTTTGTGGAGAAAATACATGTCTGGAGAGCAGCTTTATTTTAGCTGCTATTTAATTTTCTTTTCATGACTGTAATGGTCATTTAGTTCCCCCCTTTGACCATGGAAGGATATAGAGCTTTCTAGGAGTGTTGTGATGAAAGTGATGATTCACAGTAATCTTTTTCACTTTAACATGAAAATAGTAAAATGAATTATTGAATTGTTCCTGCAGATTTCTTTTGATCTGTCAGTGCTCTTATGACAGCTTTATATTTTTATTCTTCTAAACTTTGTTTACAGTGAAAGTGTCACTACAGGGCTGTCTGTGTTTTTGTGGTTTTTGGGATTTTACCCAATATGTCCGTGAAACAGGAGCACTACCAAAACAATTGCAAATAAAAGTTGAAGGCTGGAAAAAAATTTCTAACATCACCCATCCTTTGTTTTATTTTTTTCAGAATTAGTTGCTGCAGTACTACGGAGTTACACATAGTGTTTGTAAACCATGGAAATAATTTATACATCCAAACAGATTTATAATTCCTGTTTGCTGTTGTCAGAGAAAGGTGCCCTAAATTGCTCAAGTTTAAAAAAAAAAAAAAAAAAAAAAAAAACTGAATACATGGGTAAATCCTTAAAAGTAACTTAATGTTATCAGTTGCTTTGGAGAAAAGTGTCAACTAAATGAATAAAATGCAAACACAAGTCTGGGTTTGTGATGAGAGGGGGGAAAAAAAGATCAACAGTCATGATTTTGTGTTCTTGAAATATTTCAGTAATGTTTTTTTTTTTTTTTTTTCCTGCTCCTTTTAAGCATATTATAGTTCTGAAGAGAACTAAGAGCATTTCTGTCACTTATTTTTGTGACTTTAAATTCAAGAGCTCTAACAGTAGAATGTTAAGAAACCATCCACTAACAAAAGGAAAAGCTGCAGTTCTGAGTATTAGGAAGGATCATTCTCTTGAGGAGTTTTAAGTATAAAATAGTGAAAGCATGAAATTGAATAATAGTGCCTCAGTACGAATTATGTTTGGTGTTTGTCTTTCAGAAACTCATTTGCAGAGTCTCTAAGGCAAGTGGGGTCCTTGCAACACCAAGGGAATGCAGCTGGGACATATGAGACTGTCCAGCACATCAATGACATCAAGGAACACCTACACATAGTGAAGAGGAATGTCGAACACTTGATTCAACGCAATGTGGTTAGGACCTGTGTACTTTTAAGCAGTAGCGTAATGCAGTCCTTCCATCCTGGAAACTTTAATATTTCTGTTGGAGAAGATCTCTTAATGATGCCAGATTATTTCGCTCTATGATTTTCCTTTTAGAATCCAAGTGAAAAGGTGAAGTGCCCTGAACTGCCTCCAATGCCATCTTGTCTGTCCACTGTCCACTTTGTGGTCTTTATGGTGATTCAGTCCATCCTCTTCATTGGCTATGTCATTTACAGGTGAGTGTGGTAGTATAAATTCACGTTATATTAAGTTTGTTATTCTGTGTTCTGAATTTAAAATTAATCTAATACTTTATTGTAATTATTCTGCTCTTCAGTTTTTTGTTGTAGGATGTTATTTTTTTGGAGAGTAGAACATTCTTTACAGCAAGCTGACTGTTTTCCAGTGGAAAGTTTATGATCAGCAAAATGGTTTTATTCCCATGTTTACTTTTTTTTTTTTTTCCCCCCTATTTTAGAAGTCAACAAGAAGCAGCAGCCAAGAAATTCTTTTGATGATGTGTTTCCCTCTGGAAGGAAATACAATCTGTAAATGAGGGAATTCATAATACATTGTTTATTTCTGGTTGTTTTCAATTTGTAAATTATTGTACTTGAGATCATGTTGGACTTTTTTTTTTTTTTTATTAAAGTTCTTAATTCGACCCTAGTTGTACAGGTTGTAAATGAATGCTTGCCACTAATTACATGTGTAAATCTTGATAAACGGTTCAAAATAATATGCAATACCTTTGCTGTAATAAACCAGTGTAATTTGAATTGTAGTAAGGGTTAAGGCAAAGTGGCAAAATTAAATGTCAGCCACTGTCTTTTCCTGTTTTTAAAGGAATTTGTTAGTTCCTCTAAATGCAAAATTCATTCTAAAACCAGAGGCCCTGAATGTATCTTTTGAATGTTTAAGAACTTGCCAGAATAAAATGTTTTTTCTCAAAAAACAAATGTTACTGTATCCACTTTAGTTACATAATGCTTCTGAATACCTAATTTTTAATTCTTTTGATATTTACACTTACAGTATATATGTAAAATACATATGTAACAATGTTGGATATCAACCATCATAGTACAGTGAAACATCTAGTTCTCATATAATCTGATGTATCCCAAGAATTCCATAGTTTGTTCCTTTAAAATTCCCTGATTAGGTTTGAATTCCATTTGAATCTTTATAAATATTCTTATTCATTTAGTAAACTGTCCTCAAATCCGTGTTGATTGGTCGTGGCACAGAAACACAATGGGTAGTTTTTTTTTTTTTTTTTTTTATTTTAGAAAGTTTGCAAAGGTATTAATGTTAATTAAACCTACATGTAACATGCTAGTTGCATGTCTCCTAAACATGGGAGTAGTAATGGTCAGCAGAATAATTTTTTTCTTTTGGTAAGTTATATATTTAATTTTACTAGAAACACTGCACTCAGGGTTATGAATGTTCCCCTGTGATAATATAAGAAATGTATTTTGTGAAATTGTTTTGCATTCATAACGCTTAAAAGTTGAGATGTAATTTGAATATTGGGGATACATTTTAGTAAGGACAGCTCCCCCCTCCCACTCCAGTGCTGATAGACACCACTTTTCCCACTGGACCCTACAGTATGATTATGTGTTACCCACCCTAGAGAGGTACGGCTGTACATCTACATACACTTCACATGTGACTGTCATACTCTTCTGCGGAAGGATATCGGTCTCACTGTCATTGCTCATGAACTCCACATCCAGAAAAACTCCAAAAAACAAAGCAGGGTGTTGCTCATCTCTGCTCGCGACCAACAGCTGCAGTAACAATCAGAGCTCCGGTTCTGAGTCACCTGTCAGGAATCCGTGCACCTGCTCCTAATCGCAGCACGAGCTATATATAAAAGGCAACCGGGAGGCTGATCATCTTTAATCGAGAGTCCTAGCGAACACGGACTTGGCTTGAAACCTAGAGGTTGTCTGTTTGAATGCTGACCCAGCCATTGCTGTAGTGCGATTGAGAAAGGAGTTTTTGCTGAACTGCTGTAGTATAAATACCCTACCATTTAAACTGGTAAACAGTGGAGAAAAGTATTAGCTAAATGTCCAAAGACATGCTTTTCAGGTTCCCCCACAGTGTGTAAGTGACAGAGAGTGTGTGTGTGTGTGTTCCACTGATGTATGGATGAGTGACCCAGTGTAAGTAGTGTATCTAGCGGTGTAAGTCACCACGGTGAGTAAGGTGTGTGGGCTGGTAACACTACATACAATTCATTGGAAGTTGCTTTGGAGAAAAGCGTCTGCCAAGTGAAAAATGTAAATGAATAAATGTAAATGAAAGACACAACTTCATCTGAGACAGTCAGTATGGTGGTTATAGCTGTCACCTTCCGGTCAGAGGACACCAGTGTGAATACATACTTCTGCTGCAATACACCTGAGCAAGGTACTTACTCTGAATTGCTCAATTAAAAGCTACCCTGTTGCTTAAAAGAATAAATTGTAAAGTGGTGGTGCCTTCAAATTGTTTATAGTAGTTTTTTGGTGCTGTCACTGTGTTTCTGTTCATCGGTAGAATTAGTTACTGTCAATAATATCTGCAACGGGAAGTGTCCTGGTTGGGCCTGTTACCTTACAGGCTGAAGGTTTTTGGTGCAAATCACAGCCCTGCCTTGGAAAAAGGCACGACCTAAATAAAGGATAACACAGTGAGCAAACTGTCTCGTGCATAAATCCGGAAATCATCCGGACAGCTATCTCAAGGATACGAAAGTCTTAACGTACGTTGACGTGGAGTCTTCGGCTGAGCGCTCGGTGGCAAAATACGGTATTCGTGGTGTCGACCAGGGTGTCAGCGAGCGGTTTCGTGAGCAGTGGCCTACTCAGCGACACAGGTTGCCTTCCTCTCCCATGGTTCACCCGAGTTCATGGAGGAATCCAGGCAGGTGGCACACCTAATGCCATCAGATTAGCCCAGGGCTGCGAGAAAAGAAAGGTCTTTAAATAAAAAGACTTTAGGACTTTGTGTCTAGGTCCTCCTCTGCTCTGGCCGTTCCGTTCGCACCATCTGCCGATCCGTGCAGGTTGTCTCTCCTTCCTGCGCTAAGAGGGAGGCGCAGCCACACACACTGTGACACACCGTCCGGTGCGCGGCCGCCCTGTGCGCGCGCTCTCCTCCTGCATCGTGTCCGAACCGCCGCGAGCGAAGCAGCAGCAGCAGCAGCATCAAAGCTCGGACTATGGAGCGCGAGAGACACGTGAGTTACGGCGTCGCCGCTTCCCGACAGAGCGAACGCAACAACGTAGCTCTAAAGTGATGCTCTCGGAAGTGTGTGGCACGTTCTGTACGCACGTACATGATGATCATCCATTATAGTTTATGATTATGTGCGACAATGTTGTTTCATTTTACAATAATAACTAACTGTCTTCGAAACACGCACACTTCACATTTCTAAAAAAGCAGTACAGTTTGGAGAGTAAACTGCAGGCGCGTGCAAGTGGTTTAATTAATAATTTATGGAGCTTATTAAAACTGCAATCAGTGTCGACCAGTCCAGTGATTATGCTTACACAGGAAATACAACAACAACAAAAAAATCCACTAAAATTATATTGCAAACCGATCACAGAAATATGATAAACCCTTTTAACAAAGTGTGCATGTATAAATAATACAGTTTAATTGTAATTAAACTTTTGAGGGATACGCGCTCACATTTGCTCACGTAAACAGGTTTTGTTCCATGAAATCACCCCGTTATTCAAAACGTGCTGGTTTAATATATATATATAATACACACACACACACACACACACACACACACACACATTTTCAGAACCGCTTGTCCCTTACGGGGTCACGGGGAACCGGAGCCTACCCGGCAACACAGGGCGTAAGGCAGGAGGGGGAAGGGGACACACCCAGGACGGGACGCCAGTCCGCCGCAAGGCACCCCAAGCGGGACTTGAACCCCAGACCCACCGGAGAGTAAGACTGCGGTCCAACCCACTGCGCCACCGCACCCCCTATATAATATTACCCGACAAAAATTGCCATCTAAAATTGATTTTAAAAATACAATAGTAAAAGGTGTTCGTATCCATAATGATTCATTATTAATCAATGTATAACTTTTCTTATAACCACTTGCTGCTCACCGTGGGGGGCACCAGCGGCTCATCGCGGGGCATAATCATAATAATTACAATTTTGTCCTCTTTTCTCTGCAGCCTTTCCCGCTTTATTATTCTGCACTTTTTGAAACCTTTCAGGAGATATTTTAAGATTCTGGCTCACAGATTTTATAAAGCAGAGAAGTTCACTATGAGTGCCTTGCAATTACATTGTGCAAACTACGCGGACTCTGCTCTTGTTGTTGTTGTTCACTTGGTCGAGAGAGTAAAGGCTTGTTTACCCCAGCGACGGTCATTGTTTCTATGGTAATTTAGAGATTGACACATCATGTGACATCACTGTGTGGCAAAAACTTTATGGGTTTAAGACATCTCATACAAGTGGTGAAGCCATAGATAGAATAGATTCAAGATTCAAGAGTTTATTGCCATGATGTGTACATTAAACAGTTCGTTGCACCGTACAATGAAATTCTTACTCTGTGAATCCTCTCAGCAGCATAATGACATAAATTGTAGGGACATGAGGAAAGAAAAACACAAGGCATAAATCACAAATTTACAAAAATTACTATTAGTGCAAAAAAATCCAAGAAACGACGTTATATACGTATATAAAGTGTGCAGTGCGCAATGTAAACATGGAAGTCGTACATGTGCAAAGTCCTGCAGAGGCAGATTGGTCTATTTGCAGTTGAAAGGGGGTGTATATTTGTGTGCGCAAGGTATGCAGAGGTAGTCTGTGGTCGCTGATGTTATTGGCGTTGTGTATGTATGTAGGAAGGATGGGGGGTAGTTGACACCTCCCAGGGCTCAGAGGGTGTTGTTCACAAGCCTGATGACCTGTGGGTAAAAACTCTTTTTCAGCCTTGAAGTTCTGGCTTTAACACTCTTGTAGCGTCTGTCTGATGGTAAGGGTGTGAAAAGGCTGTGCTGGGGATGACTATTGTTCTTGATGATGTTAATGGCTCTCCTGATGATTCTGGCCTTGTATAGGCTCTGCAGTGACGGTAAGGACGTTCCAGAGATGGTTTGAGCAGCTTTCACCACTCGCTGTAGCGCCTTACGATCTTGTACTGTGCAGCCTCCAAACCACCCTGTGATAGAGCTGGTGAGGACGCTCTCGATTGCACACCTATAGAAGCTTCTGAGGATTCGGCTCGGCATGCCAAATTTCCTCAGCCTTCTCAAGAAGTGCAGACGCTGACGTGATTTCTTCACAAGATGTGTAGTTTTGTGAGACCAGGTGAGATCTTCGTTAATGTGAACACCCAGAAATCTGAAGCTGCCCACTCTCTCCACCACTGTCTCACCAATATGCAGTGGTGAGTGTTGCTCCCTCCTTCTCCGTGGATCGACTATCAACTCCTTTGTTTTGTTGACATTGAGGGAGAGAATAGAAGAATGTGCAGGTGAAATGACCACTTAACGTGAGAAAATGATGGTAAAGAATAAATATCCCTTTGCATGACAGAAAATACACTGGGGCATGATGTTATGAATGTTTGAGCTACATATTTTCAGCCAAAAGCAATTTTCCATTTAGAAGCCTCCTGCACCTTATGAAGGTAATACATGGGGGGGTCTCCCAGCACTCCCTCACACACACACACACATCATCTAAAACCACTTGTCCCAAGCGGGGTTCACGGGGAGCCAAAGCCTAACCCGGCAGCACAGGGCGTAAGGCCGGAGGGGGAGGGAACACACCCAGGACGGGACACCAGTCCGCCGCAAGGCACCCCAAGCGGGACTCAAACTCCAGACCCACCGGAGAGCAGGACCCAGTCAAACCCACCAGGCCACTGCACACCCCTTTCTCCCAGCACTCGCTCAGCTGTTTAGTGGTTATTATGCACCACATACTTAACACTCGCAAACAAAATAATAATACATATGACACTCCTCTTAATTAATTCAATCATTAATGCAAACAAACGGAGCAGTAAAGACAGAAATCAATGAAACCCATGCAAATGAAGGTACATTCATCAAACAAGTCAATATTTGGATAGTCCAAATGGGGACCACGACTGCTGAGATTATAACAGGTGAGACTAGCAAACAAGAGCTAGCGGAGGTTGAAAGCTTAATGTAGCAGGAACCAAACTTATAATTGCAAGGAAGAGCACTGTGGTATCTGGCCTGGGTGGCACGGTGGTGCAGCAGGTTGCGTTGGAGTCTTGGGACATCTGGGCCAAGGCTTTTACATGTGTTGTATTCTTCCTCAGTTTATGGAATTTTCATGCCCTTGTTGCGTTTCCTCCATGTGCTCCAGTTTTCTTCCACAGTCCAATGATGTTTCGGGCCAGTTGGTAACTAAATTGTCAGTAGTGTGTTGGTATGTGTGTGTTACATTGCTCAGCTGTATAGGAGGGCGAATGAGTGAAGGGGCTTTAGTGCAGTCTATTAAGTCACCCTGAATAAAGATGTCATGTAAATAATGCACAATAATCATTATATGTTACCTTGGAGAAAATCATCAGCTGAATGAGTAAATGTAAATGTGTCTTGCCTCTTTATTGTCAGGAGGCACTCAAAATCCAAATTCAGTCCTCAGAAATGTGGAGAAATGCTTCTTAAACCAAAGAAGGGTTTCAAATTAAAGTCCTTGTAAAGTAAAATTCTTGTAACTCAAATGGGAATATCTTACGTATGACTGTATTTAAATATTTCAAGTATCATCTTCGCTTATCTATTTAAAAAAGAAAAAAAAAAAACTTGTTACAGGGCAGATATCACCTGTATTTCTGTGCCCAGCCTATAGTTGGCAGTAAAATGCATCCAAGCAGCACAGGAATGTGAAACCAGATTACTTACGTGGGTTTCACAATTTTTTTAGATTGTGTCTGGTGTTTGTGAATGTTGAAGATGAATAACAAGATGATGACTAGTCAGCAACAGTCAATATTCAGCATTAAATAGAAAGACAATGTTTGGAAACAAAGCATTTTTATTATAGCTATAGCCAAGACTTTTATAGAACCTACCCAGCAAATAAATCGAGATATGTTTCTGTTACTATGCTTTTATTGATTGGATAGCTAATAAAGTAAGCTTAACAAGGCCAGATGCTGACAGATGTTGCATATGTTCTTTCAAATTAAAGTTAATAAAATAAAAGCCCTGTGAAAGACTGGTGTACCATTTGTGGAGTTCCCTGCCTTATGCTATGCGTTTCAAGGATAGGCTCAGGCACTCCAACCCTACAATTAACGATTTTAACCCTACTTCTTACCAAACTGTATCCATGACATTTCCACCTATAGCATGTACTCCTTGCGAAGGCGATTTGGTGCTTTCACTACACCAAAAGTCATACTGCGCCATATAAAACAACCAGCACTAAGTCAAGAACAACAGTTGCAGTCAGTACAGTGCAATACCTACTACTGAGTAGTAAATTACATCTTTTGGAGCTATGGAACCTTTTTAATTTCATTTTCAGTGTTTTTGCTGTAACATCTTTGATGAAACTATTTCACATTACAATTTATTTTTGACAAATTTCTGTTTTATTACTGTCTTTCGTATTTCCTGATGGCTGTATGAGTAACACAATTTATTGATCTCTTCAGAGTGATCAAGACAACATGACTCAGGCAGGTGATGATGTGGATGTGCCAGAAGGGCTACTGAAGGTGGTGGATGAGGATGCCTCAGAAGAACAACAGAAAGAATCTATACTTGGCCAAATGCAAAACCTTCAGAACCTGGATGTGGACCAGATCAAGGAGAAGGCCCAGGCAACCTTCACTGAGATGAAAACCAAAGCAGAAGAGAAGTGCTGTATCATGTAGTGGGAGGAGTCAGTCCCACAAATCTCAGGGTTGAAACAAAAATTAAAGGCTGTTTAAGTAGTTCAGTGTCTATTCAATGCTAGTATACTTCCGAAATCATTCATCTTTTTATTTTCATGAATGAAATTGTACAAGTTTTTTTTCCCCCCTCTTGTTTGCTTGGCTCTGAATAATCTCCATGAGCTTGTGAGGAATGTGTATTTATCTTACTTCACTAAACTATTTTCAGCAGAACCCCACTCATTCATAATCACAATGGTTTATACAACTGATGATTGTTCAGATGTACGTCATTAAAAAAAAAATACCACTACTCAACATAGCAAACAATTATTGGAGCCAAGTAAGTTTGCCATAAATAATCCTGTATGTAGTTATTCTGACATTCTGGGCTATTAGGCAACAATTATAGCTACTGGTAAATTCATTCATCATCCATCCAATTTCAATAACTGCTTTCTCCTGAGGAGGGTCACGGTGATTCGGAACCTATTCTGGAAGTACTGTGCACAAGTCAGAGGGGGGTACACCCTGGACGGGATGCCAGTCCATCGCAAGGTAGTCACACACACACAAAATTACACACTCTGTGTGTGGATACACTGCGGTGGACTGGTGACCCTATCTAGGGTGTATCCCATCTAGCCTAGCATGCAGTGATTCCAGGATACTCTCCTCACTGTGATGTGACGTAGACAAAGATAAGTGACTAATGAACATGAGTGAGTCAGGGATCCTTGCTGTGTCATAAATCATATTGTAATAGTTCTGCTATTAAAAGCATCAAAAACTTAGCCAGTAAGATGTGTGTGTGTTAGAAGCATAAAGATTACAGCACTTTGGTCCCCATGAAAGAGAATGAAAACTGACAGCAGAAAAAATTTTGTCTGTTGTGTTCTTTCTCCCAAAACTGGTAACGTGATCAGACATCAATATCGAGAAAACAAAAGAAGCAAAAGGTAATTTTTTTCAAATGCATGATGGAAAACAAGAATTCAGGGTGACTATTAAAAAGTAAATATGTAAGACGGCCAGTATATTATTTCACAGAGAAAAATATAAACTAAATGTAAGACCTTATCATTTTAACAATGAACTGATGCTGTTAAAATTAGTCTGTGATTTATCAGTATTTTGAGCTATTTTTATCTACATTACTTTGTAAATAAAGCAATCGCATAAACCATCTCTGAAATTGCTATACTATTCTCATATTTAGCTCCGAGCTAAACTACTGTAGAGTTGCCAGGGATTAAAGGTTGGTGGCCACTTACACCAAGAACTGAGATTTCAGTGTTTGAATAACTGAATTCACTGAGTACTTATTCAATAGCCCATGCCCTAGGAAGCAGACAACTACTTTGATGTTTGTTCTTCTAATTCATGTCCCCGTAAAACTATTTTCCCATAGCAAATGACCAGTCACCAGGAAAAGTGTGCACCCTATGGAGGAGCACTGATTCTCTTCTGTTCTTTTTAATCACTAGTCAAAATACCCTGAACAAATAATTATTCCCTCACTTAATAGGTGAGGATTCATTCCGCCACCAAAGAATTTCGGTCACAGTAGGCAACTGACACTTTGCTAAACGCAGCTTGACAGAAGTTTTTAAGCAGCAAATTCTTAGCTTGCAGTATCTAAATAGTAAATTCTCCTAATAAAAGATTTAAATTGTAAATGTATGGAAGTTCAATGGTAAAATAAAGTGAACCATTATCTTTTTTCTGTCATTTTAGATACTCACCTATGACATGACTTTCTAATACAATGTCATTATCAATACTACTAATGTTACAAGGAATGAAAGTGACCTTCAGCGCGCAAGAAATATGTAAAATTCCATCCTGTATTAGTTCATTTTTACACATCAAATCGGTGTGAATAATTCGAAGGATGAACAATGCACTTTTTACATTCAGCTCTACATTCATTGAAAAAAATGTATACTTTGTCAAATTCATTGAAGAAGGTACTATAGAGGTTTGGTCAGCCAGGTTTTGATGATTATAAACTAAAAAAGAACTTAAATTGGTCGTTCAAAGCAACGAATATGACACGACCTTGACATTTTATGAGACATGCAACTACAGCATTCCAAAAAAGGGGCACTTTAATGATCCACTGCAAGATTGATGTCTTGTAAGGTCACCAATCTATCCAACAATATAGTGTGAAGGAGAGGAAAGAACAAATGCAGTAATTATATGTTTTGTCAACTTGAATTTCAATTACAGCCATGTCCAACAGGGTAACAACTCTTGAACAAAGCTTACCATTCATTTTTCACAATAGAATAATAAACTAAAGAACAAGGCAGTGGCTATTATTTTTTCCACATAAAATAAGATATTGATTTTAAGAAAGAAACAACGGAGGCTTAAAGCAACCCAGTACTTATCAATATAAGACAGGATACATACTGGGTTGTTTCACCCCAGTTTACTTGGTTTCAACCCATTATTAGTATGTTTTATTATTAGTATTATTATTATTACATGATTTATCATTCTGTACTGCAGCATTTTGGTGTGTTTTTGCACAGAACTATTCCCAGCTATTGAAATCATTTACATGGTGCCCTAGTCTTTCATATAGTGCACTGGATAAGAAATAATATTGGGTCATCTGTAGAACCCAATGAGCTGGGTTGGGATTTTACCTGTCTGTGATTATTCCCATACTGACAAAACATGACCTACATTTATCTTTTCTTTTTATAATTTTTAAGAGTTTATCTTTATCATACCGATATCTTTTAACTGGGGGGATTGTACCCGCACATTCATTCAATATTCCCTCTCCAATGCCTGAATATAACACCTCTGAATACTGTCACTTTTTTCTCTTCCCAATATCTGACAAGATGTTGCCCCACTGATATTATGTATCGTTATTCTTATTTCTTTGAAAAGTATAAAAACTCAATGTTCTTATTTCACAAAAACTTGCTCTGTAGCCTACAATGTAAACAGAGGATAACATCACCATCAGTAATTAGGAAAAGCTAAATAGTTTTATGGGGTATTAACTGTTCTAAAGGGGGGGAGACGTAATCCCCTTAGCAGCGTGTGGGCAAGGGATTACCAAACAGCTGTCACTCCTTGTTTAGTGCTAATTACACATATCCTTTCAGTATTGAGAAAGTTAGGAAATTTTTCCAATTAATTGCACCTAAATTGCAGGCTAATTCTTAAATCTGAGATATCCTGCATGGTTGCACAATGAAATAATGACAAACTGATATAATAAATCTTGACAGAGATTTTACTGTTTAAAATACATGCAGAGTTTTGAGGTTTCATGTTCTTAGCTGAATAAATTTAAAATAAAGTCCAAGTAGCAGTCATCATGACTGACAGGACAACCAAGATGTAGTAGCCTTTGGCTTACAGATATAAATAGGTTTTAGCAGGTTTCAATTATTTTTTTAAAAAGGGTACACTGTCTGAATCAGCAGTAACTATTACAAAAAAAGTCAATAGGTCAAAGAATGTGGTAGCCAATCGCCAAGAAACAAGCTGCTCAAAATTCAGATTGGTTCTTATTTTATTTACTAATAATCCAGATTTAATAACCCTCACTGATTTTAATTACTTCCAAAAGTAACCAATATGTAGTTGACTTGAACTGATACTCAAATATTTATAATCCTCAGGATCAAGTCTAAGCGTTCAATGTCTGGAACAAAGGTTACTATAATCTAAATATATAACAAAAATATAAAGACAGTTCTGTTAAAGTTTGACACATATTTTGAGGTTCAGCTTCATGTAAACCATCGTCATTGGTGCGATCACAACTGACTGCTGTAAGAAATGATTATTAAGATACCAGACCTTAATCTGACATGACATTTTACAATCTATGTCCTCATTGAAATCTTGTAATTATGATTTTGCTCCACCAAATCCCCCCCCCCATTTTGACAGGCCATCAAGAGCCCGGGACATCTGGAAGAGGGAAAAAGATGAGTTTTAAGATTTATATAAGGGTTTATGAAGCTCAGACTGTTGCAATATGTACAATAAACTGAACAAAAAGGCTCAAGGAGACAAACAGTAACTGTGTAGCCAAGAGGGCTTTGAAGGAGGGAGGGGGTCTAACGCAGCAGCAGGGGTTTGTCACTTAGACAAAAGGGGCTTTTCCCCGAGGGCTTCCTTTAAAAACCCCACAGGGAATTACAGCCACAGCAGTTCAAGAGCACAAAGTGAAAGGAAGGCGGCTGCGCCCGACAAACAGCCCGCAATTTCACTGGACACTAGCGGCGGACCTGGACCCGGTCAGGTGTTGGGATAAAATTGCAGTCAAGTCGGAACATCTCACTGGTTTTTTTTTTCCCCTTCTTTTTTCCCCCCCTAAATGACGACCACTTTCGAATAGTTTCACCTTTAAATGACAGTTTAAGTTTATTCTATAAAGGGTTTTGGTATACGAACCAAGGACATCATCATCATCAATGCGGTTTCTCGATTCATCCTCCCAAGACATGGAAGACAGTGTTTCCCCCTCCGGGCCCCCGGTCCGCAGTCCCGGGAACCCGTCGAGGATCCACAGCATCGAAGCGATTCTGGGATTTAAGGAGGAGAACATGTTGTTCCACCACCAGAGCTTCCTGGCGTCGAGCGGCCCCGAGAGACTCGGCAAAGACGCGGAGAGGAGAAGGAGCTGCAACAACAGGGTGTTTCCTCTCAGGAAGGAGCAGGACTCCCAAAGTTTTCCCAGTGAGTGCTTTTCCTACTGACTGGAGACACTTCACGGTTCACCTCAGCGCCCTGTTAAACAGGCTATTTTTAAATTTGAACCGCTATCTGCCTGCAACACACCTGTGGCGTCTTTGTTCAAGCGCGTTTTTTTCGTTAAAAATATGCTCGTCACCGAGCCGTAGCTAAAAATGGTCGTAAGAAATCGGCTCTCGTTACTTTCTTCGGTACCGTGGCGTGACTATCTTTTTTTAAAAACTAAAGCGCCTTGAAGTAATTTCTCTGTCGTGACACTTTTTTTTTTTTCCAGGTGTTTGCTGCACCAACGGCTCGGACGCCTTGAGTCCCGATCTACCCGGCGAAGGCGAATGCAAAGCGGCGGACGAGGAGAACCCGAAGAAGAAGCACCGACGCAACAGAACTACGTTCACCACCTTCCAGCTGCACGAGCTCGAGCGCGCCTTCGAGAAGTCGCACTACCCGGACGTGTACAGCCGCGAGGAGCTCGCGCTGAAGGTCAACCTCCCGGAAGTCCGCGTGCAGGTGGGCTGCGGTCGGTGACACTTGCGGCTGCGCGAGCAGTAGCGCCGCCGCTTTCGTCGCGCGGTCCCTCATGGCACCTGTTTCCCTTTAGATCGTTTTTCGGGGGGGGGCGTTAGGTGTTCGTGGAGACCGGAGGGGGGCGAAAACAAGAGCACACCGATTGGAGGAGTAATTCAGGCTTTACCTTGTCGACGACTTTTATCTGATTTACTTCAGCCGACGCTGTAGCGACCTTCTTCCCTAAACCACAGCATTTTAACCAAATTAAATCCTGCAACAATAGCCATTGTTTTTAGAATGATTTAAATATCAACCGATACATCCGTGATCAATAGATACATATCACTAAAATACTGTTGTTTAACGCTTTTGGTAGTTGGAGTGGTGCTGAAATGACGGCTTTGAAGTACAAAAATTCAATTTGGGGGAGGAGCGTTCTTATACGCCAGGTTCTAAAAATGTCAGCATAAAAACTTAAGATCTAAAGTAACAAATGCAAAAAAAAAAAAAAATCAACGGGAAGCGTTAGTGAAATTAGTTTTTAAATAAATCTAGGAACTCAGTCCCAAAACAATTCGTCAGCTCAGTAGTCCGCAATACACTGACCGAATTCAGAAAAAGTAACCTTAATAAGCCCATGTATAAAGTTACAAAAAGTGAAGCAAATAACGTGGGCAAATGCTGTCCGGAATTTTATAGTTTATCGGCTCCAATACTGAAAATTTCATTTTAAAAACTTTTTTTAAATAAAATTTGGTTGCATATTATTACAAAGTAATGTTTTAACTGCCGGAAAAGAATTTGCGCATGAACATCTATATCATATCCGATTTTTATCATATTTAAACAAGTCAGCGAGTTACCACTAGATGAATACAATTGTTTAGGAAGAATCTAATAACTAGGAGTAATCGAATGGCAAAATGAATTATAAGGGTAACATATTTGTAAACATTTATAACGTGTTTTAAAGCATAGTTTAAAATTAATCGTGAAAGTTTTTTTTTTTTTTTTTTCGTCGACTTTTATAAATGCTACTTTTCACAAAAGCGACGGTACTTGCCAATGCATGACTAAATACAGTCTTTAATTATCAGATGCGTTTTTATTTATTTTTTTTTTTTTTAAATCAGACATTCTTCCTCTGGGTAATAACTTGCTATTCCTGTAAGATGCAGAGATGTAAATTTTATTTTCCATATTGCCCTTTTGATGTGTAATATTTAAACTTAGAAGCTTTAGGGTAACTGTAATATTATTAACAGCAACTTTAATTTAGGTGACACATTTGTCCAAGGCAGCTTAAAATATTTTTAAATCTACAGCTGGCTTATTTTATTTTTTTTTTTTTTAAACTCTACTTACATTAGAGGGGGATTGAAGTATATGCATGTCTGAGGTCCATGGAGACTACAGTTCTAAAAGGAAGGTGTGATTACAGGTGTGGTTTCAGAACCGGAGAGCCAAGTGGAGAAGGCAAGAGAAGTTGGAGGTGAGCTCCATGAGGCTGCAGGATTCCCCCATGCTCACATTCAGTCGGTCTCCACAGCAGTCCATCAACACCTCTACCCTGCAGCTAGAACCATGGCTGAGCCCCCCAGTCTCCACCTCCACCAGTCTCCAGCCCTTCTCCAGCTTCATCACCCCCCACCAGGGGCTTCCCAGCAGCTACACACCGCCTCCCTTCTTGAATTCTCCTTCACTTGGACACAGCCTGACACATATGAGTACTGTGTGCCTGCCTCCATCCTACCAGTGTGGAGGATTTATGGACAAATTTTCCTTGGAAGAGTCAGATCCCCGCAACTCCAGCATCGCATCTCTGAGGATGAAGGCAAAGGAGCACATTCAGTCCATTGGAAAGACATGGTGATGAATCTGGAGAAACCACCCTGGAGCCCTGCTGTGGTATCATTGCTCTATGATTATATTACGTTGTTGGGGGGGGGGGGAATTAAAAAAAGGTTAATTTTATCCCCTGTTATCAAAGGGTTTTTTTTTTTTTTTTCTTGCACTGTTCTACCTTTTAGAACACTGACATTTTGGGGGTAAAAATCTTGGATGATATGGATATTTATACTGTTCCCTTTTTTTTTTTTTTACCGAATTTCAGTGACGAAGTATAGTGCAGGTTTGCTTGTGAAAGTACAGTTTTTATGAAACATGTTTACCTACTAATCTTATTGCTGAGAAACATAACGTTTGAAGAGTAAAACATCACAAACGAGCAGTATGATTTGAAATCATATGTCATGCACAATGTATTTCCATTAGTGAGCAAAATATTGCTATCCTGTTAATTCCACATTACTTTGGGCTGCAGATGGTGTAGTGATTAAGAGCTTGAAGCCTTGTTGTATGATGGTTTTTGGTCTGAATCCTGTCCCTGGTGCTTACCCTGAACCGATACAGCAAGTATCCTGCTGTATAAAGGGGTTAATCATTGTTTTTAAAAAAAAAAAAAAAAAAAAAAGCATATGTATCATCTTAACTCGCCTTGGACCAAGGTGACAGATAAATGAAAGATACATAATTTTTTTTTAATTTTATTTTAGGCTACCTGTTAAAATTATTCCTCCACCCCCCACGAACTGATTTATTGATTTGTTTGTTTAAATTACTCATAACCCTCCAGCAAGAAATTCCATAAGGTTGACTCTCCCCCCCCCCCCCAGTTTGATGCTTTAAATGTTCTGCTCAGATAACACCATGTAACATATAAAACGATACTGGATGTATTGTTTTTAATTCTGTAAATATTAACCTTAAATCCTGCAGATCGCTTTTCATTTCATAAACGTGTTGAGAGTGAAGACATTATTTCGGATAATTTTTTTTTTTTGCATGCAGCTCAAAATAACGCATCGGTTGTGCCACCAATTTTTAAAATAAAAAAAAAAATGTAAACGTATCGAAGCAACTACTTTTGCGCGGTTTTATACGATACTATTAGTCGTTTCCTATGGGATCTATTAGACCAAAATGCTCTCTTTTCAGGATCCTACTGGGCACAGCACATGCAGGGATGTTTCATTCTGTGTTTTATAGGTGCCACATCATCCTTTGTGTGTGTTTTGTTTTTTTGACCCCTTTTCGGGATCCTATCTTTCCCCTTTACGTTGTTCTATCTTCTCTGATACCGATGGACTAAACCAGCCTGTGCTCGTCCATAAAAAGTATCCATCATCATGTTACCCGCGTAACAATATGCGACCATTCACCCCTTTGCGTTTGTGCGAATTTAATAGCAATATAAATTTATATTAATGACGATTTCTGCAAAACTGATGATTCCATGAAATGGCATTTGATATTGATTCACCTCGTTTTATAGCAAAATGAAAAAAGTCTGTTAGTCCCAAAAATATGCCAACTCTGTGTGGTGAAAATCAGGGAATCAATGACACTTGTAAAACATATTTTCTCTCAAACACACAATCATCGTAAATAACATGAAATTTGAAACTACTCAAATTACGGCTGAGGCATTTTGCACTTCGTTGGTTTAACTTAAGTCTCATAGCCACTCTCAGAAATTCAAAAACAATCACTTACACAGAACGAGCCCTGGCGGTGAGACATTTTATTTAATGCCTTTCTCCATGACATCCATTTGCCCTTTAATCTGAATTCATTAACTGTCTAGTAGTGCTTTTAACAGGTATCTTAATTAGGGATGGAGTCTGTGTTAATTAATGGCAAGTGCGTTAGAAATGTTGTCATTCATTTACTGTTAGCTCCCCTCTTTGACATTTATCAAACAATACCAAACAAGCTTTTCAAGTATTGTTTTTGTGCTGACTGTGGCTTAAAACATCCCGTAACAGCGTCCGACGCCCTTTTTTTCCAGTATGCACCGAGGAGTGTTACCTAGTTTGGATTCTTTTTTTTTTTTATGGTTTACCCCCTTGTTGAAGTCTTGCATTTATAGTTTGGGTCTTCAGTTCTTTCACAACTCCAGGATTTTTTTCTGAAGACATTGAAAATATTTTGTCTGATTAGCTTAACAATTTTAATCAGTTTAATTTATAGCTTTAATGTCCTGTATATTTGAATAAATGGATTCAGCACTCTATTTAAGTGATTGGTTACTCAATCTGAAATTGATATGGGCAGGAATTTTTCAGTGTAAGCCACTGTAAATTCTAAAAGTGTTGTCTCCTATTTTCAGTAGGTTATGCCATAAGCACAGAGTTATATAAACAACATAGGCAAGTTTTAAGTTGTGCATGTGTTACTTTGTTTTAGTTTAAAATTGTTTTTCAAATCATCATATTCTATGTATTGTTCTGCCATTTAGCTTTTGTCTAGTCTGAAAGCTTAAATATACTCATAGTCCTACCAAATATTAATAAGATCATTTTTATTATAGGATAGTCTCGGCAAAGGGGTCTGGCCTATGGCAGCAAGGGAACGTCTGTCTAAGATATACCTTCCTGCCAATTGTCCATTCACCTGCACAGTGAAATGATAAATGTGATCTGTCATTATTTTTGTGCTTTGGGCTATCGTTTGGAAAGTTGTGTGTGCTCTGAACCAAGTTTTCTTCAAGGACTTTTCTCTGTTTTGTTCGCTTGATCTTTCCTTCATCCTTGACCAGTCTCCTATTTCCTGCTGTTACGAAGCATCCCCAGAGCATGATGCTGCCACCACCATGCTTCACCATAAGGATACTATTAGGCAGGTGTTTAGCAGTAATTGTTTTTTACCAGACATGGTATTTGGTATTCAAGCCAGAGTTAAATTTTCATTTCCTCACACTAAATAATCTTTCTCTTTAGGACCCCAGAGTCTCTAGGAGTCTTTAAGTGCTGCTTTGACAAACTCCAGGCAGGCTGTATGTGCAGGCTTTGGAGTGGCTTCTGTTTAGCCACTCTACCACAGAGACCTGAATGATGGAGTATTTGATGGAGCCAGTTCTTCCTATTCATTCATTATGCCCTTTTACAGATCTACACATTAACACAATTCTATATTTGAGATCTACACAGAGTTTCTTAGACTTTATGGCTTGGTTTTCTTTATGTCATGCACTGTAACTGTTGGACCTTATAAAGAAAGATGTGTGCCTTTCTCAGTCATGTTCAATCAAGTGAATTTGTAATTGGAAGTGGACTACAACTCCTGTCAAGTTGTACAGATATCTCAAAGATGATGGAAACAAATAGCATGCAACCAACAAACCAATGTTTACAACCGCTTGTCATGAGCGGGGTTGTGGAAGACAGAGCCTACCTGGCAACACAGAAGTTATGGTCGAAGGGGGAGGAGACGCACCCTGGATGGGACACCAGTCTGCTGCGAGGCACCCCAAGCATGGTTCAAACCCCAGAACTGCTACGCAGCAGGCACTGGCCGAAAACAGCATGCATTTTAGCTTAATTTTTCATGGTAATGAGTTTGAATACTTAAGTTAGATGAAAGATTTCAGTTTTTTATTTTTTGTTTGTATCTTTGAAAATTCACAACTTCAATGTTTGTCACACAAGTTACCAGTGTAGTTCCTGTTTGTACTGTGCCAATTCATTGGTTTCTATTTCATCTTAAGTGTAGTAAGTGGTGTAATCTCATTACTTTTCCACATGAGAATATTTATTTTCATAAGCAAAAAACTATTCACAAACTCATTAGATCATGATATGTGTATTTATAGACTTTTTAGACAAGAGTCAATATTAGTTTAACTTATTGAATGCAGTTGGGCATACATTAACAAAATAGGATATAACTGAAAACCATTAATTAGATAATCAATTATAAACATCTTTAAAACGATACCCCAGCATAATTTATTGGAAGTATACAATTAAATAACCCCATCCAGGTAAATCATTACTGCGTGTTTTTTTCATACTACAAAACTAAAATAATAATAATTACAAGAAGAGAATAAAAAAAGAATTAAAAATAATATAACTGTTATTAGATAAAGCATTTCCTCTTTTGTCATTCATTAGTTAATTTTTAGAAAAAATAAAATTCTTGCCCTGACAACTGAAATCTGAGTTCAAATATTACTATTAATATATTTTATTAGTCTTCTGCAACCCCCGTTATATAAAATGAATAGTCTATGAAGCAAAGCTTCCTAAAAACCATTTATTCACAAATAGTTTGTATGAAGTGTTACAACACATCACCTTACAAGTACACTGTAAAATCTCTCTCTAATGATTGATGATATCTCGGTATACCTAGGCTTACCTAGCATGTTGTTTGTTGTAACAGATGATAAGAGTATGTTTTTAATCCATTCATGTAGAAACATGCTGGGATTAAACTGGAACTGGAAGGTCAGTGTTTTCCACTGGTAATGGTGCGATTAGTGTACTTTCTCGACATCTACTGGTGACTTTTCTCATTGCAGTTTTTTCTTACTCTATCGCTCTTACCTACAGATACAACAAATTGACGCGTAGATAAGTGACTCTGCAATGATTTGCCCATTTATATACCAGGGATTCTTCCGGGAGCAGGACTGCTAAGAACCTTGATTAAAGGTACTATCGCAGCAGCAGGATTCAGACTAAGGACTTTCAAATTTTGAGGCAACAATCCTGCTGTTCCCTATGGATACAGAAGGGCTGCAGTTTATTAACCAGTTCCATAATTTACATTGTGTTGCATAAGTTAAAAAATCTTTTAATTTCTTAAGTATTGAAATGTATTTTAATTTATTATTTTTTAAAAATCAGGAATGACCTGTGAATTAGCAATACAGTAGCTAACCAGTGCCTTGGAGTTTATTTACTGATGTTAAGAGTTGTTATTATTAATGTTGCATAATCTCAATAGGGGCAGTTGGTAGTATAAGGGTTAGCACTGCTGCTTTTGGGCCTAAAAGTTTTAAGTTCAAATCCCACTTCCAGCTGCAATACTACTGAGCAACATACTTACTCTGAAATGAATTTGTTAAAGTTACTTCTCATGTTTTCATATTACTGCATCTACACCATCTTTAAATCCTAAGATTTAAAAGTACAACCCTTTAACAAAAAAAGACTGGATTCTTGGTCATTCTTGCTGAAAACAATACTAATGACTTTTCAACCTACCATTTTCTTTACAAGATGTGATAAATGTTGCTGGACACAAAATATTTTTCATTTGCCACACACTTCTTCCAACTGTTTCAAATTTATTACATATTTTGCATGTTATTCAAATGCCAAATAGTTCAATGGTAGTGGATAAATATACAAATAAATATGAATAAATTGTAATACACTAACTATATAACTGCATTGTACAGAGACATAAAATTATTTTAATATATAGAAACCTCTTCAAGATTCTTAAAGTCAAATAAGTTAAATATAATTACAAACAAATTCAGAAGCAGACATATGATGCGTATTTAATACAAATAATGGAGACAATTTCCAGTGAACTCTTGTGTTTGAGGTCTGTGGTTAATGACACTCATGTCCTCAGGTGGCGCTGTTGTCCTTCAAGTGCAAAGACTGAAACAGCAAGTCTCCTACCTAAGACAAACAACATGAGAAACAACAATAAAATTAGTTCTATCCTAAATTAAACAATTAGTTATGACAAGGACATCTGAATGTTTTATAATATTTCTGCTGTTTTTAACATATTAAGGAAAACTCCACTTTAAAAGCCACTATCATACCAAAAATATACACTGTACTCAGAATGCCAACTGAAATATAAAAGCACCAGACTGCAAAAGTATTTATTGCCTAAATATTACCTAGAGAAATGTATGTAAAACTGGACCTATAGCCAGATTAATTGTAATCATGACTTAGCAATAAACTAATAAGTATTTGTTTAATTTTCTGTATGATTCTTCACTGTTGGTACAACGTTCAACAGTGTCCTTGTCCAAAAATTTCAATTACTGACAATCAGTCTGCAAAACATACTTCTTGGAGTCTTCCAGGTGTTTCTGCCTTCTTGCTCTGTCAGGTATCTCATTTTTGCACAGTGTCTTTCTTCTTGTGGAGTCACAAAGATGGACTTCAGCTCAAGCAAATGAGGCTTGTGTCTCCATGGATATAATTCTGGGGTTCTTCTAGACATCAGTGATGATTCTATGTCAGGCTCATCAAGACATTTTGGCAGGACGACCACCAGAGCAACCACTGTGTGAAACTTTGTGAATGTGTACAAATACAGAACACTTAAGGGCACACTAACTGCCCAGCACTGGAAAACCTTCAAAAATGTCCCACACAGCAACATAAAAAAAATCATAGAAGACGTTAACGTTATGTCCATGTTAATACTCGTACAAGACAGACACCAGCAGAAAACCGTTGTTCTCATAAATGATCATGTTTGACTTTTGTAAAGGACCATCATTTTAAAGAATGTTTTCAAAACAGTAAAGATGGATTTTTTGGCCATACCTGGAAACATTGCATCTGGTGTAATAATAACACTCCCATAATCACAATTTTTCTTTTTTTAAGCTGGTTTAAACACAGCTCAGGGTCAAATCAGCACACCGACAGGCAATACACCAGGAAAAAGCAAGTATGTCCACATATATAGAGCGAGATCTCAGGCTCAAAAGGGAACAATTTATCACAGATATGATTATGCAGCACTTTCTAATAACTTTCCAAAAGGGTGTCCAGATATTCCACAATTCGTTGGAGTTGTCATGCAAATCAAAATGTCATTCTTTTCAAACAGAAGAAATTTAAACACTTCTGTCCTCCACATGTTTACAGAGGGAATGTCAGGTGTAAACCGCAGCATTGAAATACATTTCTTTGCCAAATATGTAGGAGCGGGTAGTCTACGTATCAGGAAATTATCAAGCAATGAGTTTGGGCTGTGATTTAAAAAGAGTATAGCTGGAGAGAAGTCAAATGTTTTGTTAAAGGTTTCTTGGATTGTAGTATGAATCCCAGTCCAGTAAACTTGTATCTTACCACATTCCCTGAATAAATGTATCAAAGTGCCCGGAGATGCTTTGCATTTAAAACTCGGATGTCCCCAGAAACATCCTGTGAAGGCTCCCTGTACTGAAAAAGATGCTTGTGAATGAGCCTGATGTTTTGTCACTGGATGCTGAAGGAGGTGCAGGCAGAGAAGATTTTACCACGTACAGACAACCATTCATGGTCGCTAAAAGACACATCAAGGTCCTATTCCCAAGTCTCCCTCAGTGTGTCAAAAGAGCCAGTACGAAAGCTCCATCCCAATTCTTATGTGACAGTGATACTTTGCGACTGCTTTCATGCCTCAGGACCTGGATTACATCGTAAATGCGGGTCCATGAATTCAAAATTGCACTAAAATACTCTAGAGGAGGGCCTTGGGGTCTTTGATATAGGTTGTCCAGAGCATGGGTAATGATAAAGGTGTTAAGATTTCCTTCATCAACTCCTTATTAACTGAGCTCAGGTATTTCTGGGTTCAGTTGTACTGTAGCACTATATGTTTAATTTTTGTTTGACCTGAAGAAATTACGGTGCTGCTTGAAAACATCTGAACCCCTTGTGTTCTTTAGTTTTTTACCACGGAATCAGTATTTAACCAGTATTTCTCAGCTGACATAATAGGTGTGTAATTAGCAATTGTATATGTTGGTTTAGAGGAAATCATGCATGTAGTAGGAAAATGGAAGTAGTACAGGTGCAAAAATGAGTGAACCCCAAGTGGTATTGGTTAAACCAAGAAGGTCAGTAGAATCATGTGTGTAAATCATAATTATTTATTCATTTTCTAAGTTTATTTTATGGTTTAACATTTAGATTTAATGAGTTTATTTCAATATTTTATACAAGAATAACCCGTCCTGGGTGTGTCCCCTTCCCCTCCAGCCTTACACCCTGTGTTGCCGGGTTAGGCTCCAGCTCGCCGCAGCACCGCTTGGAATAAGCGGTTTCAGTTAATATGTGCGTGCGTGTGTGTGCGTGCGTATGTGTGCGTGTGTGTGTGTGTGTGTGTGTGTGTGTGTGTGTGTGTACAAGAATAATGACCATCCCTATAAGATTCACATACTTTCAAGCAGCACTGTACATAATGGAACACTGATGTGAACTGCAAATGAAGAATTCCTGCTATTTTTTTTCAGAATTTTGAAATCCAAAGTAAAATACTTGTTATGTTGACATGCAGCACACTGACCTTTCTCAAGTTTTTGTCCTTTTCAGTCTCTTCCCAGTGGCTCTTCCTTTCCTGAGTGACCTTCCACTGTATACGTGCCTCATTTGCGGTCTCCAGCACAACCAAAGCCCTGATCAGATTTATGAGTAGCTGGGGTGATTGCAGCTGCTTATCTAGTTGCTTGGCCTCTTTTGGAGTAAGGAAGTATTCATTACTGGTTGTGCCAACTTCCTCTGATTCATACAATGTATCTGTGCTCTTCTTCCCCATCAAGTGACCTGAAAAAAGTAAATGAAATAAACAAAAAGTAAACTAATGATTACATTTTAATCAGCTGAAGGAAGGAGAGTGTTTATACATTGTAATCAATTCCACTAATTCCTTCTGACATTTTCTTAAAAGTGTAAATTGATGATCTTCAACGGCTACCCTGTGATGGACTGCTGTCCCGTCCAGGTTGTACCCCCTCAGCCTTGCATCCAGTGCTTCTGGAAACTGGACGGATGGATGACGACCTTCAAGTTTCTCTTTAAGCTTAAGTTGTCCTAAAAGTTTTAACCATTTAACTTTATGCGCACATATAATTATAAAATTACGTTACATATTGTTGTAAAATATTAAAATCAGTGTGTTTCTTTGTTTACAAATCATATGAAAGTGCTACTTTTTGAGAAATTAGTGAGATGCAGAAATACCACATGAGCCACCTAGCTGCAGACCTGTTCCTTCTCTCCCAGTAAACTGGACACACGTTTATAGGGATATGTTTTCCATAATGCTGTAACCACTCGGTCCATGTCACATGGTGCCTGTTTAGTGTGTTCTGGAAAATCTTAATAGATATGGAGGAAACAACTGAGCTACCAGAATGAACGATGGCATCCAGAGTTGATGCCAAACTAGCCAGCAAATGCTCAACCATGTGAGCAGCACAGGGAAATGGAACTGGGCTTCTGGACTGTTCCAGATAGAGAAGAAAGGATCAGCCATATCTAGAACCATCAGCGTGCTCACTTCTGCTTATGCCCCAAAATAGGTGTGTCTTGGTCAGTCCAGGAAGTCACCATCACAATGTTGGTACCTGGACATCAATCAATCAATCTATCTATCTATCTATCTATACATACATACATACAAAAGTATTCATTTTAAAAGAACTAGACCTAAATAATAAAGATAATACATTTTGCAATGTTTAATTTTAATTAGTCCTAAACTGAACAGTATGAATATCTCTTTGACCTTTAAACGAGAAGTTCTCTTTTACATTATACTAACAACATATCTTTTGTCAGTTCCAAGTGTTTTGGTCAGAATTTTCTCCCCCATATTGTTTAAAACATGAAAAGTGCAGCAATCACATCAAAAAGGGAAGTTTAAGTGCTCCTACTTTCAATCACAGCAATTAGAAAGTTCTCAGGCAGCCCCACTTGATTATAAAATGATGACCCAATTATGAATATAACAATTACTGTCAGAGCAAATGGATAGGAAATAACATATGAATAACCTAATGCACTGTTAATTTTGTCACCAAATACATTAATAATAAGGGTGGAGGGGAAATGTGTGTTATGCACCCTGCCCTCAAGTTGCTGTCTTATTATTTCCAGGATTCTTTGAAGTTGTGAAATAACCCTTTACTGCAGGCTGTATTGAAGAAGAAACATAAAAAAATATTTGTGTAATTGTTCATTTGCTGTGCAATAGACATGATATCATGATATGTTAAATACACGCACTGCCGGCGTTTTGACCGTTATTTTATTGGGAGAACTATTAGGATATATTGGCTATCGGGTAACTCAGACGAAAAATTCTTGCTCTAACAGGTTAATTATTAAATAACAGATTGACTAGTGGTCATAAGTTATTCTAGTAAGTGAATTCGGACTTCCTGGGGCCACTGCCCGACTTCCACATACAATAATAATAATATATCTCGGTTTTAAAATTGTTACGTGAATAGCGCAGGGTCTTTTCGGGAAATTAAATTAATGAATAACAAGAGACTGTAAAATCAGCCATCAGGTGACAAATTCCCATGTAAAAGTGTAGCGGGTTGTTTTAAATCATCATCATGTCCCGCAGTCAGTGCGAAATTCACTCGCACTTGATAATCACACTTTCTAAATGATAGTCACGCTTTCAAACTTTCAAAATTCATTCGCTTTTTTTTGCAATGAAGAACGCTTTATTTCACTCATACATAATGAGCGGTGTATTTCGTATGTAAAACTGCACACTTAAGTCGCCTCCGTAAAAGGCGGCGCCACGCGCCTCAGCTGTTCGCGCCTTTTCTGCTTTTACCGTGTTCGCGCGGACATGTACTGCACTCTCCCTACAGCACCACCCCAGTTTATCCCCGCTAAACATGGGAAAAATACAGTAGTAATAACGAGAAAAATAGCCATCTTACCTACTGCCCAGTGATTTCCCCTCGGGAACATTATTTTGTCCAGCGCTCCAGCATTATTGCATGAGGCGACGTCAACTTCGCAAATCATGACTAAAACTAAAACGAACAAAACAGGTGTAGACACAAAAATATCTGTTCTCATGGTACCAGAGAGCAGAGGATCTACGATTTTAAACTGGAAATAGTGTTTTCTTTTTCTTCTTTCTTTCTTTACTTCTTTCTTTTCTCCACGTTTCCGTGGGTCCTGCAGTGCGTGGGATGAGCTGCTCCTTAACTACAGTGATGCGCCTTCATTCCCTGTCAAATTTATAAGAAATGGTGACGAAACCCAAATAAGGGTCAGCAGGATCCTGCCTCATAGCCCACGGTGTGTTGACAAAGTTTCAGTGGCACAGAATGATATCACGGTGTAAATTTCCCTTCCGAAGGCTTTTACGTCAACGGGCCTTTTAAAGCATTACGCCTTGCTATATGAGGGGGGGAAAAAAGGCGGGAGTGACAGGCTAAGAAAAGAGCTGATTTTAGCTCCCAGGCTGGGCTTTCACTTCTTGTGTTGAGTACATGGGAAAGAGGTGTCAGCATTGCTTCATTAACAAAGACCCTCTTCCCCAATAATTATGGGTGTTAACAGTTTGTTCGTGTCTTACCCGCCATGGCGAGAAGTATCTTTTGTTGGAGTTTCTCGCAATATTTTATGACCGGGTACATTTGTCAAGGTCCTCCTGGGTTTTGTGACATGCTCTTGGCTGAATTTATATCTGTTGTAGTGTGTCGTTGTAGAAAAACACTGGTTTTAACACTGTGCCTTAACCTCTTTACTCAAACACGTTTTATTAGATTAAAGCATACGGGAAGGTACAAAAGAGACGTGTGCCTTTTTCATAACTTGATTGAGATTCTGGGCAACATTTTGCAGATAGCTGGGGCAAGCCAGCGTGTGCCTGACTTTTTATCATCTTGTTTATTGTTTTCATATGTATTTCCACAATAAAGAATGGATTGCTGAAGAGAAAACTGAATTATATGCAGAGGCACGCAAAAGAGCTGTTTTGTTTTGTTCTGCACATGTAGATCTAGGTAGTCACTGTGGTTTTTGCACCATTCCCCAGTTTAGAATTCTCAGCAGTTTTTCTCCCATCATTATCAATATGACTGACTTTATAGTCTGAAATGTGAACATGGAGAATGTGAATAAGAACGGAGGTTATCTGTAATAATTTGAATAAAATATTTACAGGCTTCATAAGCAATCAGTTAGTGCATAAAGCCCCAGAATGTCATCAAGCCTAGTACTCCTCACTAGGAAGAAAACATCACTTTCAAAGAAGAAGATAACTGTAACCCAGGGAAAACTAATAGAAAACCACACAATGAAAATCAAAATCAATGACCAGGTCTGAGTAAAAGGACATCCAGTATCAAGTCCTCCTGATAAGTATTCTGCCAGTGTTCCTGTAAGTTTGTCAATTTTATTGAATTTGCTGAGTGGCTAATGTTAATGTTCCACCCTTCCTTCAACGGTCCTCCCGATGTATAACATGATATTGTAGGCTTTAATTTCAACTTCTAACTTACCCTATGCTTTTATGAGAATAACAATGTTGCTGCTGATTTTACACAGGATGTGAAGTTCTTGAAATACTTATTTTTACATTTTGCAATTGTCTCCTCTATTAAATGCAATTTATTCCTTGATGAAGGCTGGAAAAAACTCACAGATGGAGAGGTAACGGAGGATTAACTTGTGTGTGCTGTGACCCTGAGTGGGGCGGAGATGCAGACCATGATGGTGAAAAACGTACCCCCCACATCTGACAGTGGCTGATTCATGGAAGCAATCAGTGCATAAGAAGGTCTCTGACGCACACCTGAAGAGAGGAAAAGTTTTGTCTAGTAGAGTTCCTGATGCAGAGGTCTTGCATATCTAGGTGTATAACTAAAGCAACTTATGCATACTTTATTATTATTGCTATTTTTAAAATTAAATGGATCTGCAGATGTTTTAGAGATCAGTTCTAGAGGGTTTATGACGAAACAATGGCACAGCAAGTAAAGCTGTTGCCTCAGAGCTCCGAACTTCATCAGTAGGTGTGAAGTTTGCATGCTTCTTCCTATATTTGCACTCCCCTTCCCCAGACCTGCCTAGGAAGCGGCACTGGCAAGCCAGTTCATTCCTCCTTTGCCTTGGAAACGATGCAAGTCCGCATTATGAGTTGGTCTTGGTTCAATGGCACATCAGTTATCATCCAGTGGGTCTAAGTAAACCAAATATTGCAATCCATGCAGATAAGGTAGACACTCATTACTAAAACCCCTGTGGATGTCTGCTTCTCAGAGTGCACATTACTTGATTCTATTGACAACTTCTTTTCTTTTCTAAATGCAGATTAGACACAGTATTAAACAGGAGGCCTAACAGTCCATTTCCCTCATCAGAGATGGTTTGTTTGACAACCAGGTATATTCCATCTCATCTTCAAATGTACTGCTTGAAGCAGCTAAATATATTGAACTTACTGTAAAACATTTATAACCCCATAGGGTGTTGTAGAGATACAGTCCAGAGCACAAAAGGGGCGCTGATGTTGTCGGACGTGATTGGGCATATGCAGAGAGGGATCGCAGGGTTTGGCTCTGGCCATTTGCAGCAGTCATGGAGTGCTGCCCTGGAGGCAGACAGACGGTAGTTGGTTGTTGAGCAGGTCCAGGGGCAGGAAAAGGAGGTGAGGCTTGAAAAGGCGGTTGCATTAGTTAAGCAGGGTCAGTGGGTGAACTGGGAAGGTGTGAAGAGGAGGAAGTTACGCTGGCAAGATGTGTGGGTGATGGAGGCGAGTTGCCTTAAGTTTATTGTTGGAACGACTTATGAGGTGCTACCAACGCCACAGAATGTTAAGCAATGGGCAGGTGGCGATGGTTCTTGTAAGTTGTGTAGCGTTGTGGCGATGCTGAGGCACATTTTGTCAGGGTGTAAGGTTAGTTTGGGGCAGGGGCGCTATACTTGGCACCATAATCAAGTTCTTAGATGTTTAGCAGGTGTCTTTGAGAGTAAACAGCAAGTTGTGGATTCTCTGCCCATTGGCAGTTTAACTAAAGTAATTGGTTTTGTGTGGGCAGAAGAGAGTAGCACTGTACAAGGGCAGACATGCCCTGTTAGGTGGGGTAACACACAGGACTGGAAGCAGTTGGCTGATATGGGCAAGCAGTTCCAGGTTCTGCAGGTCATTGCTGTTACTTCATTGCGTCCAGACATGGTGTTGTATTCGGAGGATGAGCGTACTGTGTACTTTTTAGATGTGTGATGGTTGGGATTTTTCTGTGTTGGCAGGTTAGGCTTGGCTTGTTTGGCTTTGGTGGGGTTAGTTTGGTTGGTTGTTATGCTTGGTTTGTTGTCTTGGTTTTGTTGGTGGTATGGTTTTGAGTTGATATGTAAGGCTTGATTTGTTTTGGTTTTATGGTTGGTTTTTTGTATTGTTGGAAGTAGCCTTGGTTGGTATCTGTTGGTAGTTGAGACTTGGTCTTTTTTGGCTTTGGTGGGTATGGTTTGATATTTTGTTAGTGGGATAGCTTGCTGGCTGGTTTTTGTTGGGTTAGGCTTGGTTTAGGTGTTTTGTTGGGTGTGGTTTGATGGGTTTTTTTTTTTTTTTTTTTTTTTTTTTGGTGTTGGTGGGTTAGGCTTGGTTTGTTGGTTTGGTTTTGTTGGTGGGATTAGTTTTGGTTTGGTGGGTGGGGTGGAGAAGTCAGTTAAGCTTCTTGGTCTCAGGTCATGAAGATGTTTGTTGGTTGTTCTAGGTGTTTTCTCTGTGACTTTGGGTTGGTGGTTGGACTGGGTCCTTGTGTACAGCTGTTGAAAAATATGCATGGGGTATAACATCTTTTCCTGTGTATCTTGAATGCCACCACTGTGAATAACTCAAAACTTGTGGAGTAATATTGGACTTTGGTGAAGATTTTAAAGTACAAACTGCAGCATCTGAATAAAAACTACTTTAATCAATGTTAATGTTAATGTTTATCATTAAAACTTATTACAGATGCTTAATTTAGATGACATTTTTCTCCAAAGTGATTTACATTTTGAAGCTACCTGCAATTGTTTACCAATTTATACAGCTAGGAAGTTCTACAAGAGCAATTTTTGGGTAAGTGCCTTGCTCAAGAGTACTATAGCTAGAGATGGGATTTAAACCTGGGACCTTTGGGTCCAAAGGCAGCAGTTCTAATCACTGCACTACCAGCTGCCCTTGTTTTAGGTTATTAGTTTTAGTTTATTTATTAGTTTAGTTTATTCACAACTGGGAACAGTTAGTAGTGTAGTGGTTAGAGCTGCTGCCTTTGGACCTAAAAGTGACAGGTTCAATTCCTCCCTGAGGCTCTAGGATGCATGAGCAATGTGATTAACCTGTGTTGTGCCACTAGAATTACACACCTGTGTATATATGGGTAAATAAGTATAGGTAGATTAACATTGTTACACTGTGGAGTAAAGCATCAGATAACTAAATATAAGTGGTGAAATACAATAGGTGAGGACTGGAAATTACAGTTGATAGTGCTTTGATGGTGACCACAAGAGCCTGGAGAAGAAGCCTTGAAAATGACACTCAGGTGGGTAGATATGTTGTGGCCATCACAGTTTGTCAGTATGGGTGTTCCTTTAATTCTTGACTGATTGTGATGATCAAACTCATTGGTCTGCTGGGTACACCCCAGAGGGTGTGATATTCTTCCTGTCATAGGATCTTTACTGCAGAATTAAATCAACTGAGAATTAATTTGCCTCAGGGACAACATAGGATCAAACAAACTGCTTCAAATTTAATTATAGAAATTATTTTCCTGCACAGGGGGCGTGGTGGCGCAGTGGGTTGGCCCGGGTCCTGCTCTCCGGTGGGTCCGGGGTTCAAGTCCTGCTTGGGGTGCCTTGGGACAGACTGGCGTCCTGTCCTGGGTGTGTCCCCTCCTCCAGCCTTATGCCCTGTGTTGCCAGGTTAGGCTCCGGCTCCCTGCGACCCTGTATGGGACAAGTGGTTCAGAAAGTGTGTGTTTTCCTGCAGTTTTTTTTTTCAGAATTATAGCTGTGTGTCACTATCCTTTCCCCAGGTGGTAGAGCCATTGTCAACAACCCCTTGTCCCAAATGGAGTTGCGGCAAGCCAGAGCCTTACCCAGCAACACAAGGCACAAAGGATACACCTATAGGACAGGGGGCCAGTCCCTTGCAAGGCACCCCAAGCAGGGCTCAAACCTCAGACCCCCCACAGAACAAGAACTGGCTGAACCTGCTATGCCACCGTGCCCCTCCCAGGTGGCATATGTTAAATGCAAAAAGTCTTTCATTTTTGTTACTACTGTCTGTATTTCTTCTTATGAAGAATGAATGTAGTATGTGCTTGGGCTAGCAGTTACTATTTCTTAAGAGTAATATGTCTTTCATGATGACTTCTATTTAAACACAGTAAAAGTGCTAAATGATGGGAGTTTTACAGACTGGTGTTTAGGGGTGAGTCATTCTTCTCATAGTCCCTACATAAGATGTTTTCATTGTTCTTCTGTTCTAAGGTTCTCGCTCTGTATTTGTTTTTTCGCTTTATCCTTCATCACTTTGGACAGAGCTAAAATAACCCCATGTATAATTTAAAAAAAAAAAAATCTATCACTATATGTATCTAGGAACTCATAGGCATAAATTCCACCATTCATGTACAGGTGTGAGAAAATGTTTATGAAAAGGTTAACACACATCTTACATTGCTATATGTTTATTAAACAAATGGTTCAAATAATCAGTCATTGATGGGAGAAATATGAGCTTCACAGATAAGGATATCTAAAGAGTGTAATTGGAGTAAAGTACTGCTGAGTTAGATGTTCTAATCAGTTCAGGTGTGGGTTTGAACTGCCCACCCTGTAAAGAATTGTTGAAATTCATAAGGCTGGAAAGTTTTACAAACAAGAGTGATGAAGAGTTGGGGCTTCACAGTGAGGGTACAGTGGAAAATTTAGAAAAAAGACATTCAGCACCTTTGCTGTTCTCCTTAGCAGCAGGAATCCTACAAAGGCCAGTTTAAAAGAATGCTGTACAATCCTCAAAAAAAAAAAAAAAAGATATGTGTTAACCCAGATGTAGGTGAGAGTTTAAACGAAGGAAAAACTTTTGTAGGTTCTCCTCCAAGTCTGCAAATTGGTGAAATGTATACAGCTACTGCATATGACTTCTTAAAACTTGTTTTGCACATTTGAGCGGTTTAATGCTAATCTTTTTTTTGCGACCATTTCTTTTTTTAAATATTTTTTCTTATATATGTTGCTAGCCGATGTTTCTACTTCTGTTTTTTTTTTTTTTTTTTTTTTAAAAGTCTGTTTCATCTTCACTCGTTGTTCCAACTTTAGTTTCATAAAATGACTGAGTCATGTTGCCAGCATTAGACAAGGGATTCATGTTAATAAAATGCACTTTAATAAGCTATTTAAGGCGGATCAAGAGGCGGAATAGGCTATTTGCTTAATTAAAATAAAAATGCTTGTTCTGTTTACGCCCTGTGTTACCGGGTAGGCTCCGGTTCCCCGTGACCCTGTATGGGACAGGCGGTTCTGAAAATGTGTGTGTGCTTGTTCTGTCTTTATGTATTTCACGGTACTGTTTCGGAAGGTTTATTTTTCGGCAATGACTGCCGTTATGAAGTGAAAGCTGCAACAACTAGTAACCGGTAGGTGGCAGTAGAGCCTTCACTGCGCTACGAGTGTATGGGGCGGCGTGGTGATGGTGCGTATTTGAGGACTTTTTTTTTCTACTTTTTCACTTCCTGTCAACCAGCTGAAAAAATAAGGGCTTCGCGATGTCCAGTATACTATTCTGTACTTAAAAAAACTCGTTAATATTCAAATATAAGGAGAAGCAGAGAAATTATACATAAAGAATAATTAATGTTTATAAACATGAATTATATAATTTACCAGTTTATAAATTTAAGGACAAGGCACCACTGTTAAAAAGTAAAATTTACTTTATCATTTATAAAGCGCTTTTTTTCTCCAAGCGACGTTTATGTCAGAAAACAGTAGAACGGTGCGTTGCAGAAACAGAGGGAGAAATGTGACCACGTATTCTTTCTTTGCTCTTAGGCTTGCAAAAGAGAAGATTTTTATAAATCATGTTTTGTGTAGCAGGAACAGTCTGAAATACTTAATGTGCCCATTTAATGCAATCATTTAATTTACACCCACTGCGAACTGCAATGTGCCCCTTTAATGTGCATTTAAAGGTTGGGTATATTCCTTTGATTAAGCAATCGCAATCATCAGAAATAATTAACATTGTATTATGTATTTCTAACAACAAACTTATGATTCCTTTTCTGTGGCATAATATCAAAATCAGTTTGGTGTTATTTAATTGTTCTGACATTTTGTGCTTTTGTGCAGCAATAATAGACACCATTCGCCTTTATACTGTACTTCAAAATGCTACCTGTCACTTCATGATGAGAGACATATACCCTTTAATACTGTAACATTATACTCAGTGAACTTAGCAGGTCAATTCATGGCATGCATTTCAAATTTAATGTAAAATTAAATCTTCTAGACTACAGTGTGTGCTGTAGTCAGTTTTTTTATGAATAGGACACCAGTTTGGCCAGAAAGGTTTATGATTATAAACCTGTGATGTAGGCTACAGAGTGAACCGTTATTTCAGAGAGCAGTGTTGGCAATAATACTCAATTCATAGTTTATCCACAATGTTTGGGAAGATATTAGCTTGGATGAACACTAAGGGGGATTCACCCTCATCCCAACTCCTTTCAATCAATGTCTCTCATTTGGTCTATACTTATTGTTGCATAACATGAATGCTCATTTACTACATTATAAGACGGAAATTTTTGTCCAAGTTAACATTTCTGTGAAATTTCACCAGTCATAGTAATGTTGAAAATCCTAGGTCATTCAAAATGTTCTGCTGTTGTGATATAGACTTTATTGAAGGATACAGGCAAAATATGGACCGCTCAACCACTAGTCAAAGTGTTTGAACTACAGTGAGTGACTAGGCACAATGGTGAAACCAAGAGATGTAATTATTATTGTGACTTAGCGATGATTAGAAGTGATCGTTGTCATCTTACGAAAATATTTACGTTTTACATGGTCGGAGACAATGCACACATACAGTAATTCAGGTTTAATATAAAACTAGCATGTGTGGTTTGAACCTCAAGGCTAGGAGGACGGAATGTGGTTCTTTAAAAATGGAATGAAGAGCGGTGATATATATGTATTAATCATGTCTTGAGTGAATTTTTGCAAGAAGTGTCTGCTAAAGCGTGCGGCTCGTTGCTCTCCCACAGCTCAGCTGTCCCGACATGACGGAGCCCTCCGTACAATGACCGAGCGGCATCATTACGTTTGCACCTCGGCTCCAGAGCAAAGACTTATGGGAAGTGGGTTGCGAACCTCGAGCCGATGCCGAAGTCTCAACAATACGGCGTTTAGGACTGCAAAGAGGAATATAGCCCATGTTTCACATGGATGTTGTGACGCAGTGATGTCCCGTGCTACTTCGTGTCTATCTGTGAATACACATTCTCGTCCTCCTCTGAGCAAAGGCTTTCGAAATGCAGCAGAAAGGAAAAAAAAAGGGGAAGTAGCCTCACATATGAGATGGTAAAGGATATGCGTAACCCTTAGCTTCGTCAGGACCGCGGAGGCTGATGGGTAAGTGTGCCAAGGAAAAGAATTCCTTTAAAAAAAAAATAAGAAACACACCGTTGCAGCTTCAGAAGCCCAAGTTTACTGTTATTTACACCATATATTTGTGTTTAGCGTGTTTTGACGTCAGGGGTTTGTCCCGCTGAGGCAGTGACACAATTGTAGCGGAGGTGATAGAGAGTGAGCGGGCAGCACAGCTTGTCTGCAGTCATACCGCGATGGCTGACGGGAAGGACAACCAATTACTCCTCATAAAATTCTCAACAAAGGCATGGCGAGCACCGAGTTTGCTCTGTGAAAACGGGGGATATTAGCCCGATTGGGCACAGTTTCGCGAAGACTCGTGTTAATCATCCTTAGTGTGTCCACACTAAATGGGGAGAAAAGACCGCTACGAAGTGGATTCTGGGTATGGAAGAAATTCCTGGGAACAGCGAGCAAGCTGAGTGTTTTAACCACGCCGTGCCGGGGGGAGAATGACGGCTTTCACCCGAAATAAACATGATATTAATGCTTTTCATGAATGCATGTTGTGTAGGAATACGTGTGCAGGGCAACTTGTGGGTTTTTGACCGCATCAAGACGGAATATCATGTCACGTGACTGCCCCAGCAACAACATTTTTTGGGGTGGGCATGATCATCAGTGTGTGGTGTCCTGCCGGGTAGTTGGGCTATGTACCCCGTCTTTCACTGTCATCTGGGCTTTCTCATATCTCTTTCTCATATGTCTGCTTTAATGTTGAACAGCTCATGCAGTTGAAATGAATTTAAAGTCTCCTGACCCCTCCCCTCCTCCTCCAATTCAATGTATTGTTTTAGGTGCTGATGAAATATGCTGATGGATACATGGCTGAACCCGACGTTGAGGTCATGGCTGTCCTTGGCTGTTTAATCCTTCCGAATTGGCCGGCCGCAGATACAGCTCCTTTAAACAAGAAGACATCACATCACTAACTGACATCACTGGCAGCAGCAGCAGTGCCGCCTAAACAGGTAGGAAGAGTCTTTTTGCGTGTTCCGTTCAGGGATCTAAATAGAAAGATACGCATGTGTCTGGAACCGTGCTTTTCTTTGTGTTAAGGCTGTGTCTATTAAGGTGCTCTTATTATTCCTTGGGGTCGATACGCGGTACTGAATATTTTGTTGTGGGCCAGTACACCTGTGCAGTGATGGTGTAGACATTTTGAATGGGAACACACGAGGATGTCTCCAAGCAAATCGATTACCAGGACGATTTTGCACGTTTTTTGAGATGCTGTCAGATTATCTTCGCCTTGCTTGATAAAATGTTTTGGAAAGCGTTGAGGAATCTTGGGCTGAGTTTGAGTCTATTGAGCTGAGACCGTTTTGGCTCCAAATCCAATCAGTATTGGTGAAACCATAGTCCTAATCAGTTTTTTTTTTTTTTTTTGCTGATTTATTCCTGCAGTAGATGGGAGTCATGTAAATAAGCATGGTCACATCATAGAAAAATGGTTCATTTACATGCCAGTCACTTAAAAGATTTGCTCTGATATGTTGCAGGTTGAACAAGATTATTCACAGCAGAAGCTGTTGGTTTGAGCAAAACTTCAGCAGACTGTCAGGTATGTGTAGATCTTTTGCTTTACTACATCAATGTAAATATGAATTGACAGACACATGTTGGAGACACATGGACCCCTAGCAGTGTTTCCTTTAGGACAACAGTGCTTTGGCATTGAGGTTAGTCTTTGTAAGAGTGATCGTCCTGCTCTGGTTGTGTAGTTTTTAGCTGTTTTTTCCCATCAGTGTACATTTGAAGTAGCATTAACTTATGTGGTGACAAAAGGAATGATACTTTAGTAATTGATAAAAATGTTTGAGGATCACGATGGAGTTGTTTTTCTATTGGCAGGTTGCCAGCATCAAGCAGTAACTACAGGAAGTCGCCTTATAGCTAGCTGATTCTTATGAGTGTTTGTAGAAATTAAAAGGTATCACTACACTGATCAGATTAAGCTTTTTACATACCAGCATTGGAGTATTTGTTTTTGGAGAAGCCACAGAAAACAGCACTCATCACACAATACTTGAAATTAGTGTGGACATATTAATAGTAATTGCCTATACTGAATTTTGCCTTATTTTATGTTTTTAACCATACATTAAAAGCTCCTCATGTTGCATTGGGACCCATCCAAGCAGTTTCTTTGGATGACAACAAGCCAAGTCATATACAGAATAAACTTAATATAAAGGTTTTTAATCAAAAATGCTAGTTTTTTGTGTTTTGTTCACTGGTAGTTGAGCAAAAAAAGGTTGTCGAAGTCCATAGCTGTTAAGTTTATTGTGGCAAGGAAATAAAGACAAGTGACTTCCTGCTTGAGACCGAATCTGTTTCTTGTTCCTAGTTAGGATCCATGAATAAAGTTAGGTGCTGTTTGTTTAAGCATTCAGCATATATAACTGGGGACAACATTGGAGGAGTCTCAGAATTTGAGATTAGATTTTTTTTTTTTTTTTTGCCTGGTTGTGGTGGTACCTGGATTCTTTTCATCTGTAATGCATTCAGTTTTTAATCCTGTGCCTTTTATTCTTGTACATTTAGTAAGCTCTGAATAATTTGAATATTTTGACTGCATGCTGAATGAATTTGCAGCATAAAATTTGAGATCTATAGCTTACAACAAGCCAGTTATATTTTGATTTCCCATGAAAGGTTTTTTTTTTTTTTCTTTAGCTTGGCAAACTAAAAACAGATTTATAAAGTTGTAATTTGTAGATAAACTGTGCCAAAGCTGTATTGTAGAAAAGATCTTTGGTTTGTTTCTAATAGTTACCACATGACAGTTTTTTTGGTTTTATGATTAGTGTTACTAATTGGTATTTGCCAGCTGACACTACACAGAACAACACTGTACTAATATAAACAGACAAACCTCTCATGTTAAGTAATTGTGTACATTCAAGACTTCTCACATTATATACACTTATTTTTTTAAGGAAAGGATTAGTAAGTGAAGGCATATAGTCAGATTTTTTACACTTAACTAAGAGTGTCATACTACAGTATATTTAACTGCAGAAGAGAGCATTAGGGGAATGTTTTTACTACGGAAGAGACCTTAAATGGGAATGTTTGCACAAATCATCGTTGTTTCGTCATGTTTAAAGCATTTTTATTAAATGTGATAAGTCACACTTGATAGGTGTTTTTACTTAATCTGAGTTTGTTCCAGTTTACAATAGTCACATCACTTTGCTAATAGATGAAGTGAATCATCAAGGGTGGCGAGTAGCATCATGGTTAGGGCTGTCACTATTCAAGATGGACATATTTGGTTTGAATTTCCGCTCTTGCTGTAGTATACTTCAGCAGGTTAGTTACCCTGAAACGATAAAGTACCTCTCTGTGTAAATGGGAAAATCATAAGTAGCTTGTTACTTTACAAATATGACACAATATGACTCAACTTGCCTTGAACAAAGTTTAATAAAGGTTAATAGTAACAAGGGGGGAATGTGAATTGGTCACCAAGCGAAGGAAAAATTTTTAATTATTTTATTTATTTATTTATTTAAAATGCGTAAAAACTACAGCCTGTTCTTGTTTAAGCATAAGGACTCTAGTTTTTGCCACGGCCTTTGATTTCAAAGTTTGAATTAAAAATAATCTATAGGTAGAGCTTCTTTTAACTTTTGTGCAGAGAATATCACTGATTATTCTTCTGCCCCAATTATGGTATTACTTCTTGGTTCAATTTCTGCTTATGGTTATGTTTTTTTTTTTTTTTTTTTTTTTCCCCTCCTCTTCTTCCTCCTCTTCTCCATGTTTATAACAAACATCTTCACCCTCCCAGCTATTGTGTCTGTTCCGCTCTCTGAAGTTCACCAAACCGTAACTGTGAACATTGGTAGCTTGGCTGTTCGTGGACCATCTGTAATCGTATGGGGTCGCAGTGCACCTTGTACTTTAAAGGATCACTTCTCATATTGCCTTTAATTTGTTTCTACCCTCCACGCATTTGGTCTATCTGTGCCATCTGCTTCTACTGCATAACTAGGAGAGTCCCATTGCCCTGCACTGCAGATTTAGACAAAAGGCCCAGTTCCTCTGTGTAATACTGCCCCCTTTTCCTGTGACCAGACAGCATATCTACAAAAAATTTCAGCTTTGCAAAGACAGATTTTTTTATTTATATTTAAAAATCTCCTAGGGTTCATTCTCGTGTGTCAGATCTGCTGTAGAAGGTTTCCCTATTGGGAATACATGTAAGAGTATGGCAGAGCCGCGTTTACCCAAGTCACCGTGCATGAGAGCTCAGCAGGAGCAGGCTTTGTTTTTGCCTTCATTCAACACAAGACAAGATGCTTAGTTACCATGGGATTGTGGTGTGGCAGCTGATTTTAATTGTCAAGGCTCAGCCTCTCTGGGGAAAGAGAGTTTGGACCATCGGCTTTGAAATGAGGTGAGGTAAACCACGATTGGTGTGTGCATGTGTATTTATGTGGTCTTAAAATGCAGCAACACACTCGGGGAGGAGGGGGGGGCAGAACAGAAATTTTCCAGTTTTGTAAAGTTCTATGAAAATATCCTTCTCGATTCTCCCTTTTTGCGTACTTATTGTACTTGAAATAACGAATGCCCGATATCTTGTTTCTCTGTGCTTTAAAATTGAGCTGTAGTATGAACGTGCTGTCTCATATGTGCTCCATTGTTTTACTGCTCATTTTTCCTTTTATGGGGAGTGCTGTGTGTGTGGTGGTGTCATTAGATTACCGTTCAGGCCTGATTTTTTCACTCAGAATGGCACTCCTTATTCATGATGATGATGATTTCTCTCTAATCCGTGTTTTTCTCGTGCTGACTAACATTACCTGGCCGCCGACAGCATGTTTAGGCGGTATTGCGAAGGTACCCGACCCGTGAAGGGGTAAAAGCGATCCATGATCTCTGCAAGCAATCAGAGAGAGTGGGCACTGTGTCTCAGTGGCTGTGCTGCAGCAAAGGCTTTATGTGGGGTGACCGGAACCGGCTGAAACTGGTTTGAGGCAGACTGAGGCTCATGAACAATGCAGTCACTGTGCTACAGTAAGATAGCTTGCTGCTTCATGGCAGCCAAAATAGCAGAGGAGCCTGCAGAACAGTGCCATCCCAAACAGTATGGTTGCACATTCGATACACTGTTCGGGGTATGTAGCTTGCAGCAATTAGAAAACATTGTGTTTGATCAGTGGATGAGGGAAGTGCCCGGGAGTCTGCCTCAGATGGTCATTGTCTGTCGTGTGTTGGTGCTATGGATGACAGAGGATCACACCATCTCTGTGGATGTAACATGACCCATTTTTGGGCCTGGTCTGGTTGGGAAGTGGAATTGCTTTTTTTTGAGGGTGGGGGTGTTTTGACTGTGCTGTGTCACAAGGAAGAAAGGTGGTTTTGCTAAGAGTGACTGCAACGCTGAGGGTGAGAAGTGGCCGATTTGCATGTTTCCACTACAGTGCTTGTATGTTCACTTTGTGTTCATTTCTAAAGAAAGGAGAAAGCGCGCTTATTAAAAGGGGTCTGTTGGGGGAGACCGGATTCTAAGTGTGTCAATGTGTTCTGGTGCATTAAACATTCATCTCGTACCGGCGTCAGGAACCATCCTGCATTGGCCATGTTTTGTGCTAGGCCTTTTCGGTTTTCAGCGGTTCTTTTAACTGTCTGTGATAGTCGTCTGTGTCTTGGCTGCCCTCATCTCGCAGTTATCGTTGTAATCTTTCGGTGCCATTTCAGGTTCGTGAACACGGTGTTCAGGGCTGTAGCTGTAACACATTTGAAGCTACAGAGCCTTTAACTGTTTCCAGACAAGGGCAATGGCTGCCTGCTAGCAGTCAGAGACCAGTGCCGGGTGTGCTTCAAATGTCTGGCTTTTGTGTTTCTCTGGCAAGAAAGAAATACAGAAAGCGGTTCTGTTTTTATTTATTTTTTCTTTTCCCATTCATGAAATTATATTTCATAAAGGAATTAAAAATAAAAAGACTTTGGATTCAGATCACCATGGTAAACATATGTAGTGCTTTCAAGAATTCAGACTGAACAGTGGTTTGGCCTGCTTTGTCCTTTTGTTGTCATTTTAATAAATACTCTTGGCTTTTGTGCAGTGCATTTAGAATTTTTCTTTTCAGGTTTTTTTCTTTTTTTTAGCTCCTTGTACTTTTTGCACTTCCCTTGTTTTACCTTTTTTTTTTTTTTTTTTTTTTTTTTTTTGTAAATATCTTCCTTCCTGTTTTCTTTATACCAATTCATCTGTCAGGCTGTATTATTTTTGGCCTGTTTCGTTTTCTGTGTTAATGACCATAAACAGTACCCAAAATCATTCTATTTCATTGTTTGATGTCTGCTTTTCCTTAACCCATACCCATCCTTAATACATCCTGTGTTTCTACTGTGTTTGTATCTCCTTCTTTAAACCTTATAAGAGATGTCTGACTTTAGACCACCTGGGGAATTACTTATTGTCTGTGCAGTCATAGCAGTTGGAAGCATGATTACATTCTCCTCTTTGATATTTCAGGTATTTTCCTGTTTCCAGAGTTATTTGAATCCAACCTGAGTGATTCTAACAAATTTTCTCTGTTAGAAAATATTCTGCCCGCATATGTAGGATTATTATTCTAGGTTAGGCTTATAAGAATTTAGATGATCTACTGGCTGTGGCTAAGATTTGTGCACTATTTTTCTTATTAGTAGTAGTAGTAGTATTAATAGTATTTAGCTGATGCCTATGTCCATGGTGACTTAAAATGCTAGTTACACTGCACTAAACTTCTTACAAGCTTTTGTCCACTCAATATTAATATTTCTTTTGGGATTCCAGTATAATAAAGCTACATTTTTTGTTTTCTTTCTTTTATCAAACAAACATACACATCTGGTTTCAGGGATTTTTTTTTTTTTTTTTTTTTAAAGTACATTCTTCTCCCTGCCAATTAGATTGTGTTCTTTGGCTGTGTTAGCAAAACTGAGATTTCTGTTGCTAACTATTCAAATAACTAGCTAGACTTCACTACTGGCAGCAGCTAGTGGTAACTTAGCTGCATGTTATAGATATGAAATATTGCAGTTATTTACTGGAAAAGTACAAATATACCCATTCACCAATATACAGACAGTGATTTATCAAAGTGAGCAACCTGTATCACGCTTCCTGTTGTAAGGAGTTTGTCCCTAATTATCTTTAGGTCCATAAATTCAGAAAGTTGGGGGTGAAATGTCTCTGATCACACAGGCCGATTAAGCCAGCCACACAGATGAGTAACTGGTCATCTCACACACACACACACACACACACACACACACACACACACACACACACACACAGAGAATCGTGTATGCAGACTGAGGAACTTGGGAATGGTTTCCATACAAACCAAATGAGCTGCCCGCGCAAATCGGTGGCTAGTCCCAGTGGGTGAACAATGGATTTATTCAAAGTGCTGTGTGTATAAGTAGAGAGTGCTGGGAATGGATGCCATCTCAGTCTGTTTATATGAAACTTGTGTGTTGTTCTTCAGTGCACATCCTTTTTTTTTAAAAAAAATTCATTCTGTAGCTACTTTGGTTTTTTTTTTTTTTAAACTTTTCATGGTTTCATCGTGACATCAAAGGAATTATACATGTTTAAAATACATTCAAATATACATATGTAAGTGTTGAGAGAAAAAATAGAAAAGCCAAAAATACAACTTTCCATTTTCATGTGACATTTCATTTAAATTGTGCCTTCTAAATGCGTATATTTTTTTCTGACAGTTTACAAATAAGCTGTTAAAAATACTCTTGTGTTACAGTTTTCATGTAACTGAAAAGTTGCATGAAGCCTGCCCTCCCCTGGCAGTATATCCATAACATATCCAATTCAGGAGTGTCACAAAAAATACAGCATTATGATACTTCATGATAAGTACAGTAAGTCTGATAAAGTGGGCACTCTGTATGAAGATTGGAGTAACAAAATTCTGCTTTATGAAATGATATGTGTAGCTTCTCCAGTCTCTGAATGTTTGCTTTGTGGGAATTTGCACTATGGATGGTTTTGATAAAAGGGTATGGCTGTGTCCCACACTTTCAACAGGCATGTGTTTTTTTTTTTTTTAATTTGGGTTTGATTCAACTGCTGATTGAATTAATGAATTGCAAAATTTACTTTAAACCAGTAAATTATTTTAAACCATTTTAAACTTTTAAGTCAAGAAAAGTTGGAAGCAAAAAACAGAGAAGTATAATGCATCTTAGAGAAAACCTTTGGAAAACTTTGAAATTTTGCAAAAAGTTGCTCCAAAAGCAATACATTGTTAGTTTTTTGAAGCAGTCGCTTACTATAATCCCTTGAATTATGGAACAAAAATTGTTAATCTAAATTAAGATTTTTACTGATTTAGTCGGTGATCATATTTCATAAACACAGTTGTCTTAAAGGACCTGTAATGACACCTGTAACCTGCCTTAATGATAGGATATTAATTACATTGTTCCTCTTCTTGCAAAAACTATTGGAACCAGAAGCCATTTTGTTTGTAACTTCAAAGTCACTTTGCTGCCTAAGTCATAAAAAAAACAAAAACTTGAAAACTGATTTTTTTTTCTTTCTTCTAAATGATTTGCTTTGAGCACATTATAATTCATTTAAAATTACAAAGATATATTGTCTCCACAGACTCGTATGTAGTATTGGTTTTTCTTTCCCTTTTTCCCCATACATATGTGCATCTTGTTACTGATCTCCAGCATTCATGAACACTAAACACAGCTGTAAACAATGTGAAAGTTCAGTTAAGGTGCTCCAACTCTCCAATTCTGTTAGGGTGCTTTTTGCTAACATATTTTAGCCCATAAACACTTGTCACATTTTCTCTGCTACAGATAAATTTTAGAAAATAGATGTGAAAAAATGCATTTAAAATAGACTCCAACATTTTATATTCTAACTAACAGCCTGGGTAAAGCCTAACCGAATAACAGGTAGGTTGAATGGAGAAATGTAAAAATAGAATACTGGAAAAGCAGTATATTGCCAGGCCCAAAGTAGACCAACACTGCCTTGGAATGCTTTCCAAGTCTGATCTATGTCATCATAATTGTGACCAGGAGCTCCACTGCATAAGCAACTCCTGTATTCTTGTCAAGATGCCAAGAGGTTTCCAGTTGCTGAAAGAGATTTGCCGCTCTTCAGGTCAGCAGCAACTGTCCTTTACACTACTCACCTTTCACTGGATGTCAGTTTGTTTTAAGAAAATAAGGTAGCTGTGTGACATGTGGTTATGTTAATGAGTGCCGATCATCATATATATAGACCGAGATGATCTAAATTAAAGATAAAACCTTCTGGCCAGCTTGTTCACTACCACATTGTCTACAATTCCATTTCCATTTATTTGTTTAGCAGACACTTTTCTCCCAAGCAACAGGCAATTCAGAGTAAACAAAAGTATTTCTCTAACAAATGGAGAGGTACAGGTGCAGACACACAATTGCTAAAATACAGTTAATCGCTCCAATGACATGGTTGTTGCCAGCTTCTCATGTAGTGTATGCTGCATGTAGAATAGATAAGGGGTTAGTTTTAAAATCCTTTCTGTAGGTCTCCGTGTCTTCATTTTTCAGAAAAATTTAGGTTCGATATAAAAGACTACTATCCACCATTCTCAGCCAATTCAGTTACCTGACTTTAAAAAAAAAAATACCTTAATGATGCAGCATTAACACTGCTGTGGAGGATCTGATTACCAATGCATAGTCACTAATAAGTTACCATTCATGGTCTGAACTCCATTCCTTCAGTTTTTGAATTTGTGGGTAGGGTACACACTTGATGAGTTTTGAGTTTTCATCTCTTTGATTTGTACATAATTTCAGAACATGGATGAAACCTTTGTTTTGTGTGAAGGGTTTTGTCTTTAGGGGGTGCAATGGCTCAGCGGGCCGGGCCCCGCTCTCTGACGTGTCTGGGATTCGAGTCCCACTTGGGGTGCCTTGGACTAGAGTCCCGTCCTCGGTGTGTTCCTATGCCTTTGCCGGGTTAGGCTCCAATATGCTGCGCCCCCCCCTTCACTTTGTAAGATTAGGGAGTTGTAAAATTAAAGTGACTATGGTGGTAAAACCTTGTGTGAGAGTGAGAATATCAGACTTGGCTAAGACGTGAAAGTTTTGTTACTCATGGTCAGAGTTTCTGTGAAACATAAAAATCACGAAAGATCCCCAGTTTGCTAATTATGACTAATAATACCACAGAGTAAAAGTACTTGAAATAGGGAAAAGTTGATTGGCTTCAGTGATCACACTTAAGTTGTTCCTTCTGCTCTTGTTTTAATTTGCTTTGACTGATGGAGGTTGATTAAGTGATGCACTCAATAATACAGGAATGCATTTTTGTTTTATTGCAAGGCTTTTAAGTGGAAATAATTTGCCAATCTTTTTATTTACATAGTATTTTATTCTTGGAAAAGATCACACAGTCTGCCTAACATATCTCAGAACTAACTCATTGTTTTTGACCTCCAAATGCATGAGTCACTATTTAGTTCATATTTAATATGTAGTTGTTTCTAAGTGCGGTCAGAGACTGGCATGCATAAGTTTTTATGGTATATTTTAAAATGCAGATTTAGTAGAAAAGTTTGAAATCTAACACTCTAGAACATTGCATATGTTTTGCTTTACTGTTTTGAGCTGGTGGGGTAGTAGATGTCTTTCTAAAAAAGGTTACTCAGCAATGGTTTAGCTGGTAGTGCTGTGGCCCCAGAAAGCCATGGTTATGGGTCTGAAACAGCAACAGCTTTTTCAGTATGGAGTTTTCACATCTGTTTTCTTTGGTTTCTCCAGTTTCCTTCATCATTCCAAACATGTGCTGCTTATTTTTAGTCACAGAATAATTGTTCCCTAGATACTTTCTTGCTCCCTAGATGATGATGTCGTCCTAACATCCTACTGCTTTCTGGCTTTGTTAGCAATAATTATAAGCCGATATGGCCCAAAATATGTTGCTTTACATAATAAACCTGTCTATGAAAGATACATAATAAGTTCTGTAAGGATAACATAAAACTGATGAAAACTGCTGACTGTGCTACACATCATGTTAACCGTTTATAGCCTAGCTATTGGCTATATACAGGCAGTAGCATTTTAGTGTTTGGATGTGGACCCTAACAACATTACCCAGAAGGCCAAGAATACTCTTTAAGGTTTATCAGAAGACAGCAGTGTTGATATTCATTTTTGTGACTCTTGTTTCACAGACCATTGGTCTAAATATTTGCCAGTGCTGATCTGAAGCCAAGGAAAATGTTACACTTTAAGAATTTTTTTAATATTTAGAGGCAGTGCTGCTTAGGACATAGAGCTTGAGATAAAGACTACGATAAGCTTTCTCTGTGAACATAGCATGTTTAAGACATGCGTTATACATATTAAGTTTAGACTTATTACTGAAGGCAACTATGAATTCTAATGTGTGCATAGCATCTCTTGCCACTAAATGGCCAAATAAGAAATAGTATAAAAATAACATCCTGCAGAAAAATATTGGTATTCTAGAGTTTATACTTGAAATGTTTCCTCACTTAAGATTCCAGCATATATTTACATTTACATTTATTTATATAGCATATGCTCTTCTCCAGAGTGACTTCCAGTGAACTCTATGTAGTGTTATCTTGTTAGGTATTAATTTTATAATTCTTTTGAGGATATAAATGTACTCATGTTTTAATTCTGTACTGTGTGTTTTGCATGTTCGTAAATACATGAAATGGCTCACCTGATAACTTTTGTGTATAGTATAGAATGATATAAAGCTGTGGGGAAAAAATGAATGAAGGTTAATACATCGAGTCATTTTCATGTGTGATGTATATTATTGACCAGCCAAATTTTTACGTCTTTATTTATTTTCAGTTTTATGGTGTAGTTTATAATGTTTTTGCAGATGCTTAACCAAGTAAGTACCTAATTATTATGATGGCAGCCCCTACAACCTAATGTAGTGTGTTCAATAGTATTGTAATATAAATCATAGAAATGTGTTGTACAATACGAAAAAACTTCTTGTTTACCTTCTGAATTTGTACTGATTTACTCTACATTTTATGAATGGACATAAAATCTAGAGTAAATGGCATCACATGTATGCGTGTGATGTTTCTAAACTCAGCTATATTTCTGACCAGTAGATTATTTTAAATGAAAGTGTACTTGTACTGTGCAGTATGTCCAATCATTTCCAGCTACTTTGATTTTATTGCAGTGAACGTCTTGTACCTGACAGAAATTCACTGCTTACTTGATTTCTGGTCACATCTTTTCATACACATTGCAAATGTTATGTCTCACAACTGATGGCCACTTTTTTCACTCAATGACTTTGCCTTCTGGCTTGGCAAATTGCTATGCCTTTAGAACTGTAGAGGAAATTGTGAAGTTAAACACCAACTACTTGTTCTGGTTTAATCATCACCAATCCCTTCATGTGAAACTTGAATTTACTCACTTAAAAGTCAGCCTTTGTTCACACTAATTGATTGTAATGTGTATATATGCACACCAGCACACCTTTTTGAGAACTAAAACTTGACTAGTTTTCTGACAAAATGTTAACATTTGTGTATTTTTTTTCTTGCTTCATTTTCACACAGGCTTATTCAGTAGTAAATTAAGATCATGGGTGATATGAAGACCCCTGACTTTGATGACTTGCTTGCAGCCTTTGACATCCCTGACATGGTCGATCCCAAAGCGGCTATTGAGTCAGGCCATGATGACCATGATGGGCAGCTCAAGCAAAGTGTTCACTCTGAGGAGGAGTCCCAGGCTCCTTCAGCACCTGATGTTGGTGTCAGTGTCATTGTAAAGAACATCCGGAACATTGAGGTCAGTGAGCATGCGCTCACAGAAAAGGAGATTCACCCGTCTCTTGGGAACGGACTCCAGAATGGTTTCCTGGCAGTGGGGCCTAATGATCGTTATGGAAAAGACATTGGAAAGAATATGAAGGAGGAAGGACATGGACTTTCAATGAATAACTCATCTTTCAATCAGTTTAGTCCCATTTCCAGTGCTGAGGAGTTTGATGATGATGACAAAATTGAGGTTGATGACCCCTTGGACAAAAAAGAAACTCTACCTGGCTTTGGGACAAATCTTCTCACAGGATCAGCTGTGAAGGGAGAACAAGAGTCTTCAAATGCCATAACAGGAGACATGTTGTCCAGACCAGGGACAAATGGAGATTTCGATAAGTCTAACATTGACAACAACAATAGTAATTTGGGGGCCTTAAACATTTATGATCGTCAGAAACCAAGGAAAACTGACGAGCAGCCTAAAGATATGGTTCCCAAATCTCTTGATTTGAAAGAAAGTGGGGATGTAGTAGGCCTTAATATGTCCAGTGTCTCTCAGGCTAAGGCTAAGTCATCAGCAAAGCTCTCTTCTTGCATTGCTGCTATTGCTGCTCTCAGTGCAAAGAAAGCCACAACAGATCCTACAATTCCAGACCTCCATACTTTCCCACGAGACTTACCCATGGAGCCTAAAGAGAGCCCTAGAGTAACTGATAAACCAGCAGATCCTGAGCCTGCATTAGAGCTTGTGAAGAAGATGTTTTCTAAACAGCCAGAGAGTCCCTGCAGTGTTACTAGTGAGAGCAGCAGTAAAGGATCGCCATCTTCCCCTGCAGGCTCCATACCAGTTATCCCCAAAGTCAGAATTAAAACAATCAAGACTTCCTCAGGTCAGATTAAGCGTACAGTCACCAGAGTGCTGCCCGAGTTTGATCCTGATGGTCTTAAAAAAGGCACAGATGCCACTTCTATCGTTGTATCCTCTTTCTTATCTTCCTCAACGTCAACATCTGTCTTTTCATCCCCATCACGGACTTCACTGCCAACCACAGTGGTTGCTACTTCAGCCAGTACGCCTATGGAAGTCACCAAGCAGATGACTATTAAACCAGTTGCTACTGCCTTCTTACCTGTTTCTGCAGTCAAGACTGCTGGCTCCCAGGTGATTAACCTCAAACTTGCTAACAACACGACTGTGAAAGCCACAGTTATTCCAGCTGCATCTGTGCAGAGTGCCAGCAGTGCTATTCTTAAGGCTGCTAATGCCATCCAGCAGCAGACAGTTATGGTGCCTGCCTCTAGCCTAGCCAATGCCAAACTTGTACCAAAGACTGTCCACCTCACAAACCTCAACCTCCTTCCTCAGACATCTTCAAACACCTCTGAGCTCCACCAGGTGCTAGCCAAGCCTCAGCAACCCATTAAGCAGACTTTGATTGCTGCCCAGCCACCTAAGAAAGTGTCCCGTGTACAGGTACTTGCCAGCTCACAAAGCTCTGTGGTTGAAGCCTTCAATAAGGTCCTTAGTAGCATCAATCCTGTCCCAGTCTATGTGCCGAACCTCAGCCCACCTTCTGCTGCCTGTATTTCTATTCCATCCCGTGGTTACAAGTGCCTGGAGTGCGGTGACTCCTTTGCCTTGGAGAAGAGCCTCACCCAGCACTATGACCGCAGGAGTGTCCGCATTGAAGTAACCTGCAACCACTGCACCAAGAACCTGGTCTTCTACAATAAGTGTAGTCTTCTCTCCCATGCCCGGGGTCACAAAGACAAAGGGGTGGTCATGCAGTGCTCACATCTAATCCTGAAGCCCATCCCTGCAGACCAGATGATAGCCTCTGCCTTGCATTCCTCCATTGTAGCCACTACCACTATCCACAGCTCGATGGTGAATTCGGCAGGAAAGCCGACTCCTGCGGTTCTCAGCACAGTGATCTCTGCCCCCTCCACGGCCCCAGTGGTGGCAGCGATGCCACTGGAAGAAGACTCATCAAGGCTTTGCAGGCATAGTCTCAAGTGCTTAGAGTGCAGCGAGATGTTTCAAGACGAGGCCTCCCTTGCAATGCATTACCAACAGGCCGTAGAGTCAAGTGGGCAGGTGTGTGTGCATGTGTGTTATCGCACATGTCCATGGGTTTAGAAGGTGTGGATGTGTGTGTGTTTTTCCACACAGATCTAACAGGTGGTTATATTAAGGATAAGTGTGCCTGTCTGTGAGTGTCAGGAACTGTTTGTTTTTCCGTACTGACGTTGTTCCATACAGTTTACTTAATGATACTATTTTCAGTTCTCCTCATGTCTTTATGGAGCAATGATTGTTTACTAACATTTTCATGTTAACAATATTCAATTAGCTTTTTACTATTACTTCTTTTAGTTTACTATATTTAAAGTTTTTGATTAGTGCAAGGCCAGTTTTTTATCTGTGGATACTTTTTTGTGTGTAAAAAAAAACTGAATATGGATGTTGCTTTTGAGAATGAATATAGAATTAGTGACTCTTGCCTCGATTATGCAATATAACATTTTCATTTACATATTTTTTCCCCTTTACATCTCAATGTAAAACAGAAAACATGCAACATTTGTCAAATGCTGCTCCCGAACCAGTGCAGTTTTGTGTCACACCAGCGAATCCACCAACACAAGTCACCGTATATCTGCCCGGAGTGTGGAGCCATCTGCCGTTCAGTCCATTTTCAGACACACGTCACCAAGAACTGTCTGCACTACACCCGCAGAGTGGGCTACCGGTGAGTGTGCTCCTATCTCCTGCTTCAGTTACTGACAAGGGGGACATTGTTTGCTTTTCCAACTGCATGTTTCCGTTACTGTTCTGTCCATCTGAAATTGAAATGAATTAAGAACATTAATAGTATTATTTTTATTAATAAATATAACCAATCCTTCCTTGCTTTATTCAGTAATCTTTTTGTTTTGGGTACTGTGGTATTTTGAGAACAACCAAATCTCTCAACATGTTGCTTAAGTTTCAGCCGGGTAGTGAGAATGTTGACGTATTTTACGTAAAAATCATTTGGTTAATGGTTTCTGCTGTTTCCTTTGTTTCTTTTTTCAAGATTCTTGGTCAGTAACCATGTGGTAGAGAAAAACAGTTGGCATAATTTTAAAAAAGATTTGGAGATTTATTGAAGTAATTTTTCCTTTTCCAGCTGCATACACTGTAGCGTCATCTATGCAGATGTGGCTGCCCTTAAGTCTCACATCCAAGGAACGCACTGTGAGATCTTCTACAAATGTCCAATCTGCCCCATGGCTTTTAAATCTGCCCCAGGGACACACTCCCATGCCTACACTCAGCATCCTGGAGTAAAGATAGGGGAGCCAAAGTAAGTCATATGCCAAATGATTTTCTCCCCATTCTTTTTGGTCTACACGTGTTCTGATCACTTTGGAGTGCACCGGTATTATTTGATTGCTGTATTTTATTTCAATAGTACAGTGCAAAAAGTAATTTTGGATGCATTTTTACACTTGCTGTCTTTGATCTTGTATTTTAATTCATCCATAAGAAAAACCTAATGCTTCATGTTAGAGTTTCGAAGTGATTGCAGCACAGTTACAAAAGTCAGAGTTATCTGATAGTCAGAGCAAATTCATGTGACATTTTAGAAATGTTCACTGTTAAACAACATTTTGCACGGTGGCTTTTACTGAATGCATTTTCCTGCTTTGACCTTTCACTGTTTTGTCACCTTGTCTGTCAACACACTGTAATAAATTCCTCGGACACAGGGCAGGTGCTTTGCTAAGGGTTTCTTTGTACTTGTATGGAAGAGTAACACACATCCTCATCGAGAAAAGCATAGCTTGAATAAGCAAAGGCAGCTTGAATATGTTACTTAAATATTTTATCATTAAACTGAATATCACCGACATTTTTTTTTCTTCTGCAGCTTTGCTAAAGTTTTATTGATATTTTATTGAGTGGTGGAACAGTGGTGCAGTGGTAGCCATGCATGCACTATAGTTCCTATGATATTAGTTAGAACCCTGGTCTCTCTTTGTGGATGTTCTTATGTTTGCTTGATTTTTCTTTGGATTCTCCAGGTTTCTGCCGCAGTCCTAAACTGTCCTGTTTTTATTGCTGGATAGGATATTATTCCTATAAATCACTAGTGCAGCAACACATCATCAATTGTCCTATGAAAGACATAAGATTATATTTGATGATATTTGTTGAACCTGTTGCCTAACATCAACATAGGGTTTGTGCAAAGAAAAACCCACATCATGCATTTTGGTCAAAGTCCTGAAGAGACTTCACTTTCATTATTTTTGTAGTTAGTAAAACAGACTATTATATGTATGAAATTAATCATGTCAGATTGTGTGGGGAAGATTTCTGAACTTAATTTTGTACCTTTGTAAGCAAAACTACATACATAATGCATTTAGAACTATGAAAAATAGGTTAGTAATAGCTTTTTAAGTTTTTGAAGATTCCACATTTTGAATTGGCACATTTCAAACATAAGTCTTGGTCATCTGTTTAGCTTTGACGAGGAGTGTTATTCTTATCATCTTCTACTAATAAGATTCTGGGGCAGGGAAAGGCCTAGTACAGGGTTTATATAGAGAGCACTGTTTTGTTTGTTTGTATTTATCATAAGGATTCTTCTTTCAGTCCACAGCTGGAGAACAGATCGATCTAAACCTTTGTATCTTTTTTTTGTGTAATGCTCCAGGAAGTGGAGTCCAGTATATTAGTAGTAATATATTCTTAAATGCTTAACTTTCTTCACTGAATCTTGTCATTTCAACAGAAATGGTCTAAATGGCTTACAGGAAAGAAAAAGAGTGAGTGATGGATTTCATAGACAAGTATGAACAAATGGGTCATAGTTCAGGGCCCTTCAGTTTAATCTCTATGCTGCTTTTGGTACAAAACATTGTGGTGTGTGGTGTTTTACAGGTTGATTTACAAGTGCTCCATGTGTGACACTGTGTTCACCCAGCAAACTCTGCTGTACTCCCACTTTGACCAACACATTGCCAACCAGAAAGTGTCTGTCTTCAAGTGTCCTGACTGTTCCATGCACTACGCTCAGAAACAGCTCATGCTGGACCATATAAAGGTAATGTAAAAGCTGTCTTTCAATGATCTCAGGAAGAAGGCTGTTCACACCAGGGTCCAGGAGTGACCACCAGCTTATAATGTATTAATAATAATGTGTCCATAATGTAACAATTTGCAGGAGCCCTTTGTACATTTACTTTTTACATCTCTATGACCAAGTGATATGGTTGTTAAACTGCTGATATGATACGTAGCCAGAAGAACCCCAGAAAGGATCTATCACTGTTGCAGATGAATTTTGTGTAATTTTGGCAGTGACTCAAACTGATTATGCTGCCCCATCTTTCACTTCACAAATACTGTTGGACACTGTGTCATAGGGAGGAACAAGGACCCTAGTCATTATCTTCCCCTTTGTGTAATGTTTTCCTTAACTATATTAATTATTGTACATTTAAATTTATTCATTTAGCTGATGCTTTTCTCTAAAGCAACTTACAGTGTTAAGCTACTTACAGTTATTTACCCATTTATAGAGCTGGGTAATTTTACTGGAGCAATTTAGGGTAAGTACCTTGCTCAGGGGTACTACAGCTGGAGGTGGGATCTTAACCGACAATTTTTGGGTCCAAAGACAGCAGCTCTGACCACTACGCTTCCAGCTGTTCAGTTTGTGGAGAACAAATTAATTTCATATGCTGATAATTCTCCTAATCACATAAAAAATAAATATTATTGAAAACATACATTTTCTATGTCATTCACTATTTTTGTTATTTTCTTGTCCCACTCTTCTGCAGTCTATGCATGGTACTCTTAAAACTGTTGAGGGTCCTCCTAATTTGGGTATAAACCTGCCACTCACTTCTAAACCAACTAATCCCATGACCCAAAGCCCCAACAAGGAAGTGGGCACGTGTAACGGCGTAGAGAAGAATGAGAAAAAGCCACAGTCCCCCCTGAAACGGGCCAACACCTCAGCACTTCCCAGGAAACCTTCTAATCCTGGCTGGATGTGCCGTGAGTGTGATCGACTGTTCACCCAGAGGGAAGTGTACATTTCCCACATGAAGAGGGAGCATGGCAAGGTCAGTGTAATGCCTTTAATTATTACATAATTTTTAAAGGTCTTTAATTGAAAGCCAACTCTAAAAATCATTGCTTGAGTTTTGCCATGTAAGTACTTCAGATAATGATAGCATTGACGCTCAACTAACTGTATGCATGTGCTTGTTTCGGTATAGATATACAGCTGTTGAATAACATGCATAAATGCAGATCTAGTCAGTTCTGGTCATATACCCAGCACAGCATGTGTGATCCATGGCCCTGAAGTGCAACATATGGAATTCTGCAGGATGGATGCCCTCTCGTTTACCTCATGCCTTGTTAAGGTTGAACACATTATTCCAGAATGTTCTGCAAATGCTCAATCTTGTTTAGATCTCGAGACTGAGAACAACATAGCACTGTAACAAAATCGGCATCATTCTCATCATTCAGCTGGACAGCCACTCGTGCTCTGCTGGTGTTTGTGTTTTCATCCAAATGCTTGTCATAGTAGTAAAGGAATGCTACAATATGGAATGAATATTTTCTTTCAGTAGCATCAGTAAGCTTAAATTTCCATTTTCATGCTTATATGGTTTTCCCAGAAGCACAGATATAATTTTTAGCATCGGTGATGACTGTTAAAACATGTGTATGGAGGAGTTGCTTCCATGTTCTCTGTATTTCGAGCAACTTGGAGTATATCAGCTTTGAAGAAGACTCAAAACTGGCTAAACTGAAGGATAATTTGCCAGGTGGTTAGAATTAGGTTGAGGGAGGGGGGTAAGTGCCATCATGTTGAGTTCAACTCATGGCAGCCATTTATGTGGATTTTATGGGAGTGTACAGATGGGAGGGGGACGGTATGGAAGTGGTTTACCATTGCTTTCTTCCACCTGTGTCTTTGGACTGTGGGAGGAAACCCATAAAAACATGGGGAGAGCATGCAAATTCTGCTCAGACTGAGACAGATTCAAACCTAAATCGGAACCTACCCTGGGTACTGTAAAGCAGCAGTGCTACCCACCATGCCTCGCTGCAGCTGGTGAATGGTTAGAAGTGATTATTTATCACGGGGGGTGCGGTGGCGCAGTGGGTTGGACCATGGTCCTGCTTTCCGGTGGGTCTGGGGTTCGAGTCCCGCTTGGGGTGCCTTGCGGCGGACTGGCGTCCCGTCCTGGGTGTGTCCCCTCCCCCTCCGGCCCTACGCCCTGTGTTACCGGGTAGGCTCCGGTTCCCCGCGACCCCGTATGGGAAAAGCAGTTCTGAAAGTGTGTGTGTGTGTGTGTGTGTGTGTGTGTGTGTGATTATTTATCACAACCGATTATGGTCGCTTAAGTTATACCATCACACGTCTGTTCAAATATCCCCAAAAAGTGGAACTGAACCACCAAAGTCTTTGAAATAAGAACAGCACCTTGCTTGGTGCTTTTAGAATTACCATTGTTTTTATGACTACAGGCAGTCCCCGAGTTACGAACATCTGACTTACGTATAACCCATACTTACGAACCACCCCCTTACTAACCGGAAGTTAATTTTTTTTTTTTTTTTTTTTTTTTTTTTTTTTTTTGTCACCCTTAAGTAGCAATCGAATGAAAACTTCATAATTAAGCCTCTTATATTAAAAATTCAAGCTACTGTACATACAATGGTTCGTAATAACAAATGAGTGCTACTTTGCAAAGCACATCAAAACATTGAGAGTCTACAGCTGTTAGTTGGCTCGTGGCGGGCGCATGAGTAGGAAAGAGACTTCCTTCTTTTCAGTCAGACCACGTTGCTGTTGACTGTCTTGTGTGTTACTGTGTTTGGCTTTAATTTTTTTGTTTTTACCCTCCTAACTATGGCACCAAAGTGTAAATGTGATGCAAGTGTTGGTGATGCATCAAAGAAAAGGAAAACGATCACGATTGAAACTAAAGTGGAAATAATAAAGCGATTGGAAAAAGGTGAAACACCAATGAACATTGGAAAAGCGAGCATTAAAGCTTCTTTAACGTTTTGCACGTGCACGCACACACACACACTCTCTCTCTCTCTCTCTCTCTCTCTCTCTCTCTCTCTCAATGAGAGAGCACTCAGCTATAAAAGACACTTCTCAACCTCTTCCCAGTTACAGAATCTCACTGAAGACCTCCCCCCCCCACCGTGTCCTCAGACTTCCCTCGCTTTGCTCTTCCAAGTCCTGTCCCTCATTGTTCCCCAGTCTCGTTCCATATCTCTTTGATAACTTCCTGCCTTGTCCCTTGACCACAATTTTGGATCCTTGCCTCTGTGCAGTTCGCTGATCGACTGACCATTTGCCCGTCCCCAACCACTAGAACAAGTCTGATCCCTCATTACTGAAAAAAATTATCCTGCATTTGGGTCCAGCCTCCTCTGTGTCCTTTGTTCATCATGACAGTAGTAAAATTATCATTGTTTCTTTGTCTCTCTTGCCATAAAAGACTGTAATTACATTTATTATTATTATTATTATTATTATTATTATTAATAATAGTATTTTTATTAAAATAATAATGATAATAAAAATAAATAATGTATTGTTATATTAAAGATGTTTTAGTGTATACAGAAGTGTTTCATTAATCTTTTTTATGCATAGAAAGGTACACGATATACAAAGTCAAACATTTGACAAACTGACGTTAGATACCCACCATACCTAACTGTTCCAACTTACGTACATCTGACTTAAAGACAGACTGAGGAATGGAACTCATTCGTAATCCGGGGAGTGCCTGTACAGGCAATCTTTACAGGGCGCCTCCCAGCACAAGTCATTGGGAAATGTGACTGCTGATACCCACAAGAACAGAAAGCCTTTTTCTGCAGTTTCTGAACATTTTTTGGGACAATGCAAAACAGCAGTTACGTAATTATATGTGATGGGTTTGAAAAGGATGAATGACCTTAGTGCTGAACTTTCAAGACTCTTGTGTGGAATAATGTATTTAGGACTTAATGACACAAACATTGTTCTTTACTGGAATGCAGCAAATGAAGAAACACCCGTGTCGCCAGTGTGACAAATCTTTCAGCTCCTCACACAGCCTCTGTAGACACAACAGGATCAAACACAAGGGTCTGCGGAAGGTCTACTCCTGCCCGTGAGTACAAGTCGCCCCATCCTGCAGAAGCTGTGTGCGTTCAGCTCCTCTACAAAAGTGAAATATTGATATTAGTTAAAATCACTATTGAACACTTGCCTGTTTCATTTTCTGTCTTAAAAGATGAAATACACATCATATAAAATTTTTTTTTTTATTCTCTTCTTCCTTTATGGTCATTTGTGTAGACATTGTCCTGACCCCAATCGCACTTTCAGTAAACGACTGATGCTGGAGAAGCACATTCAGCTCATGCATGGCATTAAAGAGGGCAAAGCAGTATCTGACACCACCAGCATGGAAGACACCTCTGAAAAGGAGTTTGCTCAGGTATAATGACTAGATGGTATGCACAGTTTTCTACAACACCAAGAAAGAAAAAGAAAATGAGAATGTGAAAAATGGACAAGCATAGTGGTTGGAGCTGCTGTCTTTGGACTCGGAGATTGCACGTTTAAATCCCGTACCCTTGAGCAAGACACTTGCCTTCCATTTCTCCAGTAAAAATGACCCAGCTGTGTACACGCGTGCGTAATTGTAAGTAGCTTAACACGATAAGTTGCTTTTGAGGAAGGAATTAGCTAAATGACCAAATGTGCACGAAACTCTTTGACCTGAGCTAGCTGTGTCCCTTGCTAAAATGACCCAAGTCACTGCTAGTTCTGGAGCACTCATGGTATTGTGTCTTTCCAGGCCTCCAGTCCTAAGCGCAAGCTGGAGGAATGTGCAGCAGACTTTGCTCCTCGGGGAGCATCTGCGCAGCCATTAAAGAAGCTCAAGATTAATGTGTTCAAGGTGCACAAGTGCGCAGTTTGCAGCTTCACCACTGAGGACATCATGCAGTTCCACGAACACATCCCCCAGCACAAGTCCGACGGTTCCTCCCACCAGTGCCGGGAGTGCGGCTTGTGCTACACTTCCCACAATTCCCTCTCCAGGCACCTCTTCATCGTGCACAAGCTGAAGGAGCCACAAGGGCTGTCGCGGCACAATGGCGCTGGGGATGAGGACCAGCAGGAGAACCAGCCAAGCTCTGAGGACGCTGCTAACGATGGGGCCTCAGAGAGAAAGTGCAAAGTGTGCAGCAAGACCTTTGAGACTGAGGGGGCCTTGAACACACACATGAGGACACATGGCATGGCCTTCATAAAGTCAAAGAGACTGAACATGGCAGACAAGTGAAAGCACTTCCCAGGAAACTTTCAAAATCACCTCCTGACCAAGTTCTTGTCTTTTGCCACCTGCAGCTAACATGCTGTTCAAGAAACAGTAAGGTTAAGACTGTTTAAAGACAGTAGACCTTCCTCTCTTTATCACCCTCTCTCTTCCCAAATATTTATAAAAACCTATATATGTGTGTTTGTGTGTGTATCTAGAAGTGTATATCTATATATATATATATGTGTATATATATCTATATATCTCTCTATCTATATATGTATGTATACACATGCACGCACACATACACACACATAATCCTGAAGTGTTTTAAAAAATGTAATATATTTAAAATGTATGTATATTTAAATTTAAGAAAACACATTTTGTACACTTTGAGATGGTGTTTATATGTGTGATTTTTTTTTTTTAAATGAACTTTTAAGTTTTTTCATTTTGTCATTTTAGTCACCATGTTAAATGCTGTTCTGACAGTTATCTGAAGACTGACATATCCTCAGAATCACTGGTATTGGTGTGGGTTTTTAATGTTCTCTGTTACCTGTATGTTATGAAACAAAAGGCCATTAATTGAACACTCTGACTTTGATAAATTGGTATTTGGGTGTGGTCTGAACTCAAGACTTTCCTAGTTACACTATGAGGTCAAACCCTAAAATGTCTTGTGGAGTAATGAACACATTAATACCATAAAACTTTACAAGGTACTTAAAGCATATCCCGCTTGTTGTACAATTGAGTGTTTCCATCATATTTTAGTGTGTGGTCAAGGGGCCAAGAATAAGTCATGAAATGCACTGGAAGCAGAGGCTTTCAAAGCATTTTCCAGATGGAATGCAAGTTTTTCCAAGAATGCTATGTGAAAAGGGAAAATTTATTTATTTATTTTTTTTTTTTAAAAAAAAAAAGAAAAAAACAACACACCTGCCACTAGCAAAGTGGGACTGAAACATTACTTGAATCTTATGCCACAGAATAGTAATATTTGAATATATACTTTTTAGAAAAAATGGTATATTCTGAATTAGCCATTAATATTTAATGTCTGTTTGTGTGAGACCTCTTCATTTGTGCAACATGAATGCATCAGTGGTACATAAAATATGCCTGGGTCGAATATGTGGTTAATCTATGTTTGGCTATTAACATTGACATCACTCCCAGCATTGTTATTATTGATTGTATGGCTCTGGAATACCTTGAGCAAATCAGATGAAGTATACACTACTGCTAACATGTAACAAACACCTCTGTATGATTTTACTACTTTACCTGACTTAGAATCACACTTAAATTTTGTTGCACAACTATCACAGTACTTATGGTACTTCCTGCATTATTGAAATGTTTTAAGATTTTTTGAAATGTCACTGTTACTTTACAAAGTTTGTGGTCAGCGTGCGGTGTCTTGATCAACCAGTGATGAATTCTGAGGACCATTGGCATAGTATGTCAGTTCAGATATCAGTTAAAGAAAATGTGCTACAACAATATTGGGAATCTTATGTATGCCACCGTATGTTTTTATATGAATGGGCAATGATTTTTGGGAAGACACCGTGCCACTAATACCATTGTTGCCAGGCAGACAAAATTTGGCCTTGCCACTTGTCCCTAGTTCATACTCCTCTGTAAACTTTAACATTTTCATTGCTGCTGAGATCCAAGGAATGTTCAAGGAGATACACTATTAATTTACTGGAAGGATGGGTTGAGCACTCCTTACTTACTTCCTCCTTCCTTGAAATGGAAACAATCAGCCATCTAGAGAAAACCGTGCTTGAAAAAACTTGCAATTACCATTTTTTGTGTTGCATGATAAATAATGTCAGGTGTTATGGTGCCCATTTCATCCTTTATATTTTGTATCGTTGTTCAACTGTTTTTCTTTGTGTTGGCTTAAGTTGACAAGCAAGTCGGTTTGATAAGCGAGCTCCACAAATGCAGTTACTTCTTTAAATGTATGCAAGTTTCAGTGTTCTTACTACCATTGTGCTTTTAATAAGGGGCAAGACAAAGTCTCTCACAATGTCTTTTGTGTCTTTGATTTCTTCTCAGGCAGCTCTTTGATATCATAACTGGTAAAGTTATGGTAGTGGTTTTCTTTGCACATACCTTGTTAAATAGCCTCTTTCTTTTAGTTAATATGAAAGGCATCATCCTGTTAAATGAAATTAAATGTGTTAATCTAAGCCACAAACAACTTGTATGGTAATTGTTCCAAAAATGATTGCTGGTAAAGCATGACCAGCCAGATTTAATAATTTCTTCTTATTTCTATCGGCGCATGATCAAAAATGATGGAATGTGCTGAACTGTTTTTGTCCATACAAGGAGATAAACCAACCCGAGGGTCACTTTAGGGACGACCACCTAAGAATGGAGGAAATGTGGCTTTAAAGGGCTTATTGTTTCACAGCTTGTCAAGCGAAACCATGTGCTCAGTAAATTCTGTGGATAAATTAGCGCAACTTTTGCCATCCTGCAGTCGCATTGCCGTGGCTATGGTGCTTTGTACTCATCTGTCAGAGCTTGCTTCCTGGCACTTAGTCCTGTTGGACTGGACTGTAACAAGTTTTCTTCATGTTATTTTTCAATGGAGAAAGAGAATAATTAGGTGACTGAGTGAGTAAGCTTAAGGTTCTCTTGTGCCAAGATAGGACACTAATAGTCTGTACTATAAACATCAGCACTCCTGTTCTTTCTTCTTGCCAATCAACGTTCTCAGAGAAGGTTCCCAAAGCGTATCATTCCTTTAGTTAACGTCAACTCTGTGAATAGTCCACAAATGGCAAGGGAAATGAACCTCGTCCATTTTATTTGGTGAAAAAATAAAAAAAAAAAAAAATCAGACTTGCCTTTTGAATTTAAGAATGTTTATATAAATGTGAAACTGGAAACGGTTACATGTTCTTAGCTGGCAGTTAGCTGTAGCCATTATTCAATGTTATTAATTTTTGAAAAGTGTTTTACATTTTAAAAAAGGAAGTAACAAAACATTGTGTAAGAAAGTAGGAAAAATCTATATTTGTGCTTTTCTGTTTCGGGGTGCTTTTTTAATGTCATGTATTCCTTCAGAAACCCCAACATTTATGTTTTGTCAGGTTTCTTTTTTTACTTTCCAAATAAATATTTTTGCGTAGAAAATATAATTGCATGAGAGACCATTAAAGGTTGCTAATTGTTTCTTAGTATGTGTCTTGCTGCTGTTTAGGTGTAGGTGTCAAATGTTCCTGTATAAATGGTTATTGGTGTCAATAAATGAAATAAACCTCTGCAGTGATGTGCGATTGATGGTATAATGCTGTTCTGATTGACACCTGTTGTGACTCTTTGATTAAATTTTTCATAATTATTTAACCACAACAAGATGAATCAGTTACATTTAGTACTCGGGTGGGCAGAAGAAAGTATTAGCTAATCCACAACACGTCAAGATACACCAAACCATCTTAGTGTTACCAGATTCAGAAAACACATTTTAATGTAATATTCCTCCTTATTTGCATCATCTATACAATTCATTTTTTCATTTTTTTCCTAAAGCAGAAAATATGCACATTCATCATTAATATCAAACTTACACAATGCACCGAGGTTTGAGCTTCAATAGAAATGTAAAGAAAAGAAAAAAACACATAGAAATGTTTTTTCAGTTTAAACTTTGTAACTTACAGCACTAGGATCTCTGGTGATCTGCAGTAGTGAAGCTTCAATTTGCATGGAGATTTTGCGAACCGTCTTTGATATTGTGTGACAAGAGGTCGTTCATATGTGATCAGGTGACTTGGGCACATTATATATAAAGCGAGGGCTTGGCCAGGGGCCACACTCAAGCCTTAGGTCTCAGGATGCTCCTTCAATGTGGCCTCATCCTGGTCCATGCAATACTTTGTACCTGTTTTAATTTCTACAACATATCGCAAAAATGCCTCAACGACACTGAGACCTTTCTTTTGGAACTGCATGAAGATAATCCCAGCAAATATGCAACACTAAGTAAGTACAAGCCATTTGGTGTCTTCTTTTTACTGTAACATGTAAATGTTACTGTGCATTATACTGCATGATCACATGTGGTCGAACTTCGAAAGTCTGAGATCGGGGATTTGTTCTGCTCTATGATTTATTAAAACATATATAATTTTATTGAATGTAGTTGGAACCTTGGAGTCTTGGATTTTTTAAATCATCTTTTGATAGTTTTCATGGTTTGTTAAATCAGTATTGTCATTTCAGCTATTTATACTAGAGAGAGGCACAAAAAAGCCTGAAGTCTCCAGAATAACCTTGAGCTAATTTTTACTCTGTGAACATATTTAATATTAGACTATGCTATTAATACCTTTCTGATGATTCGAGGATTAAACATACGATTTTCAAAGTTGCATTGTGTAAAATAATGGCACCAGTGTGTAACATTTTTTTCTGTTTTTTTCATTGTATCTTTTAGAACTGTAAATTAAGAATCTCTTCCAACCTTTGTATCAACTAATTATTAGAAACTGGCATATCTGAGAAACATTTTACAGAAAATGACAGCACATGATCTCATGTGTGTCAAAAACATATACAAGACTTTAGGAAGTCAGCAAAATACATGCAAGTTAATAACTTTAAGGTCTTTAAATATAAAAGTGCAAATATTATTTTCAGTAAAACATTTGGCAATGAATAAATACACACATAGAAATTAACTGTTGTGAAATTTCAGAGTATGTTGTCAAACTGCATAAGTACAGGTTCTAGGTAAATATTCAGATCTTATTAGAAAATAACTTTCCCTACATTACCACTTGCAGTGTTGTAATATGGAATAAATTTAAAAGTAATTTCTTCTTTTTAGCTGTATACTATGCATACGATTCACCATTTGACACAAATATGAGCTGTAGACAATATTTCAGGTATTTGCACTATGATGCATCCTGCAGTGTGTGAAGACAGCATCGGCAGCGAATGGCAGCGTGTCAGAGAAACACACACATAGACTCAAGACTTCAGAAGTTCGCAACTCAAAAATTTTGAGTGTAAATGGGGAAAAACACTTATTAAAATTATTCTTGCTTCATCCTTGCTTTTCTCGCCAGTGTATGATGCCTTTGGGAAAATTGCCAGCGATATCGTGGGTGGAAACATGAACCGCCCTGGATCACTGCAAGAGTGCTTGTCAGTGCGTGCTCCTCACTTCAGAGGGAGGTATTGTCAAGTGTTCATAAAACAGGTAAAGAAACCGCGTTCATTTATGCAGAGCAACACGTTATTTAACCTGTCGCTGGCCTCATTTGTGTAGTTTTGTCCTCGTATTGGTTATGAAACAGGATCCAGTCCAGTATTTTGTCGGCATATGTGTTCCGGACTCATGTGAGGAAGATGAAGTACAGACATTAGTTGTTCATGGTACGTATGACGCATTCACTCAGTTTTATTTTTATCAGTCCCTCACATGGAATAAAAACAAACATGCACATCCTTCAAACGTGGAACCGACCAATTCAAAAATATTGGGGCAGCTGGTAGTGTAGTGGTTAGTGCTGCTTCCTTTGGCCCCCAAAGCCTTCGGATTTGAACCTCACCTCCAGCTGTAGTACCCTTGAGCGCGGTACTTACGCTAAATAGCCCTAGCAAAATGACCCAGCTGTATAAATGGCTAAATGATGATTGGTACATTAACACTGTAAATTGCTTTGAAGAAAAGTGTCAGCTAAGCGAATAAATGTAAATATTCACAAATGATTTTATCTTGGTTGAATGAATTCATTATTTTCCGTTTATTAAATATAAATTGTAAAACAATGGCATCATTATGATCAAACTGACGTTCACTTTTTCTGAGACGCATATTTCCATTTTTTGCGTGATAGTGTTTTAAATTGTTTAAGAAAAAGACCTTTTACCGACCATTTTTATAAATTTCCAGACATCTTTCACGCGGGAAAGACATCACTGATTCCTCCAGTACCATCTGTGCTTCTTCCCAAATCTACACAAGCTTTCTACATAACACACTGTGTTAAAAACACTCTTCCTCCAGATATTTCAACTGTCATTTGCCTGTGAGTAAAAGGTGTTTATTTTTAAATTAAATTATGTATGAAGGCCTTTACTATGATTTGAAAAATTAAACTGCATTGTACAGTTTTTTTTTTTTTCTACTGCAGTCTTGTTTTTTATTTTTATGGTATGTTTTATATAATTCCTACAGGATTGTGTGCTGCGTGTTGATGGCAATCCCTCTTTTGGCGACTGTGTATGTGGCCATCATTCAATGGACACAGCAAAAAGAAGTCAGTCCAAGGGTTGACTTGGCCTGGAGCAAGGATTTAAAACACTATGGGAGCCTTGTCTCGTGCGGCTCTCCGAAGATCAGCAATAACAAAAGCACTGCTCCAGAAACGGCACAGGAGGAATGCAGGAAGGGCATCGAAAGCAGCCTCAAAAAGAGCAAGTATACACTTAAAGGGTTAACTTCAGTCCCTAACAATGACACCTGGTAGTGTAGTGGTTGGAAGTGCTCCCTTTGGACCGAAAGGTTGCAGGCTTGACTCTCACTTCTGCCTGTAGTGTCCTTGAGCAAAGTACTTACTGTGAGTTACTCCAGTACAAATTACCCATTTGTACCAATGAGTAAATAATCGCAGGTCGATTAACATCTTAAGTCACTTTGGAGAAAAGCATCAGCGAAATGAATAAATGTAGTGTTGCTATTAACAGGACCATTAGCAGGGAAGTTCTTCAATCTGCTTTTTTTCTGCCCAGATAAATAGAATAAACTGTGAAAGAATACCAGAATAGTTTGACTTTGGTAGCACAACATGCCATATTTAGAACTAAATATTCAGTTCTGTGGGAGAGATCAGCAGGTACCATATTGGTTGGTACTACTGCTTTTGGACTAAGGGGTTGCAGGTTCAAATCACATCTCTTGCAGTAGTACCCTTGAGCAAGGTACCCACCCTGAACTGCTACAGTAAAAATGACTCAGTTGTGTCAATGGAGTAAATCGATGTAAGTCTCTTTGGAGAAAAGCAACAGCTGAATGAATAAGTGTAACATATTTCAATACTACACTTAGCCGCTGCTTTTATCAATATAAGTTGCAGTGATTCAGCCTTGTGTAAAGCTGGGCCACATTAACAGAAGCAGTTTAGGGCAGATATACGGTTCAAAGCTGAAGATCAATAGGATTCTTCTATAAAGTCTCTGCTCTGTACAAAAGTCACTACTATGTTATTGGGGGAGAGTGTTATAAGTCACGCGCGTGGTCGTGGTGATACGAGTTTTAAATGGGGTGAAGTGCGTGACTGGAAGTTGTTGGCGGACGTGGGAAAACAACTGCAGATGCCGCAGTGCATTGCGATCACGGCGTTGAGACCCGATATTGTGCTGTACTCCGAGGGCGCACGGATAGTGTACTTCATTGAATTAACAATACCTTTCGAAGACTCATTGGAAGATGCCTTTGAGAGGAAGAAATTGAAGTACACTGAGTTGGCTGGTGAGGTGAGGGAGCGAGGCTGGCAGTGCGTTATTAGACCAGTGGAGATCGGTACTAGAGGGTTTGTTGCAAAATCAACCACGTCGCTGCTGTTGGAGTTTGGTTTTAGGGGTCAGTCGTTAAGAGCAGCCATTAAAGGCTTGTCAGAGGTAGCAGAAAGATCTAGTCAGTGGTTGTGGATGAGAAGGCACCAGGGTGTTTGGGGGAAGCACACTTGAGTGGGGAGTACTCACCTAGGTGAACATCAATGGTTTGAGTTTTGTTGTCACCTCCATATGCTGGTATGGTGTATTGGTTGGTTGTTGGTGGTTGGGGTGGTTTTTTTGGTGGGTGGAGTCGCTGGGATGGCACTGTGGGCATGGAGGGGGGTGGGTCTGGGACGCCAGATCTCGCTGTTGAGCCTTCTGGAGGTGTAGTGGGCTCAATTCAATGAAACATCAATGAAGGAAGGTGCCCACTTGACAACCCCAACGAAGTGCACGCGGTGGCTCCCGGCAAGGAGGATGGTGTTTGCCCATGATATTTTTTGTGAAGGGAATTGGTTGGTTTTGGGAGGGATGGTATATTGTGGCATGGTTGGTTTGTCTAGCCCCCTTGGTTTTTGGCACGAGGGGTTGAATATCTTTCCCTGTGTATTATTGTATGTTAATTATGGTTGCAATTTTTGGAATAACTCTTTGGTTAATCTTGCCAGCAAGGGTTTAGCTTTGTCTAACAGTCCTTTGGCTTTCCCCGGTAGGTCACTTGTTCGACTCCCTCTATGGGTTCTCCCTCCAGAACACCTCGGCCGGAGTGTTGAGCACCACAGGTTCGAGGGGACGCTACTCTTCTCTTAACGGCATCCGGGTTCTCAGCCTGCTGTGGATCATCTCTGGGCACAGTGTACAGATCAGTGCTTGGTACAACCTGGGTACATATCCCAAAAAAATGTGCGTTTTTCATTACTGTGCAGTCAAGGGAGCAACGAAAGGCTCATTTACCATGGTTTGTTGCATTCACAGATAATAATAAAAGGTGGAAGGAACGAGTGGAGAAAAATCCTCTCTACATATTTGCTTTCAGTGGCCCTGTTTACCTGGCTGTAGATACATTTCTGCTTTTGGGGTAAGGAGTCAATGAACAAGTGGAAGAGGTGAAATGCAATGATGTGTGTGTGATGGCTCCTGTCCCGATGGCCCCACAAATTGGGCAAATGGCGTAACACTGTACCTGTCGACAGTTCTCACCCTCTCAGGTGCATGTCGGGCTGTTGTAAACGTCTTTTCTTACCGCTGTCTAATCGAGAACGTTCCCTCCATTCTGTCACAGCGGGCTTTTGAGCGCTAAATCGCTTCTCAGCACCATTCAAAGGGCAGATGACAAACTAAGCCCGGGGCTGGTGGTCAGCTTCCTCTTCAAGAGGTTAAAAAGGTAAGAGGGCTAAGATATCTTTAGTGGATTTTTAATCGTTATTTTCCTTGTTGATCTCGAACAGCTTCACTTTACGGCTGAGGAGAAATGGAGGTAAACTTTTTATTAACTGAATAGTCCTCAAGGAACATATTTTTTCCGACTTCACAATGGTTTCATTTAGTAGGCTTACAAAATTTTTCTATTGGTGTGGGGAGTATGTCATCCTTCGCTTTTGTTCATTTTTCTTATTTTTGCAGCTTTTGGAAAGGTCCTTCCCTCAGTTTTAACAATGCCTGGGCATAACTTATTTTTGTCTTAATAGGCTTCAATGGGATTGCATTTTTAAACTTTCATAATGGCTTCAAATTTGCTAAAGAAATGCGGGAAAGAACTCTTGTCAAGGATGTACCAGCAACCGACTCTTGGACTTTATTAAAACATATATAATTTTATTAAATTTAGTTGGAACCTTGGGGTCTTGCATTTTTTAAATCATCCATTGATAGTTTTCATGGTTTGTTAAATCAGTATTGTAATTTCAGCTGTTTGTACTAGAGAGAGACACAAAAAGTACCATGAACCGACTCTTGGACTTATCTTCATGACTTGTATTGAATTTCACATTTGTCATCTAAGAATTGCGATATTGCCAAGCATTGCCTTGCATGTCTCTACCAGGGTCCAGCCCCTCCACATTTTTATAGTGTGCCTGGTCATCGGATTCCTCTCTGTCATTCCGGAAGGTTCTTTCTGGTTCATTGTGGAGGATCAGATCTTGAGCTGCAAGAAGTACTGGTGGTCCAACCTACTCCTGATGAATAACTTGCTCACAGTTACTGACATTGTGAGTCATCCTGTGATTAAATTAAATGTTTTCAGTGTCTGGAAAATTGGAAACAGTGGCATCTATGTATATATATATGTATGTATGTTTGAACTCACTTGAATAATGGTTCATGTCTTAAATCCTGTGAATGACCTTACTTTACAGTGTGCCCCCTGGACGTGGTATCTGTCCATTGATTTCCAATTTTACATCACAACTCCATTGGTCATCTTCATTTACAGATTGTAAGTTTACTCTTAACATCAAATGAGAAATATGAGATTCTGTACTTTGACAAAACTGTAAATTCTCTCCTTTCTTTTCTCTTACAGAAACAAACATGTCCTGCTTGCGTTTGTCACTATTCTCCTGGTCATCTCCTGTCTAACCAGTGCTTTGCTCACAGCTTTTCTGCATCTACCGGTTCACCAACCAACTACACTGTAAGGACATACATACAGTCGCAGAAAATATCAAGTGCAGAAAAACACAGAATACTGGAAATAATATCAGGTCATATTTTCAAAGTGGTTTGTTTTTACTCTTTTTTTCTCAGCACCTGTGAAGCATATTTTCAGTATTACTACAACAAACCTTACACCAGATATGGGCCATATTTGGTCGGGATCCTTGCAGGAATATTTCTGAAGACCGGGAAGCAATGCCTTTTAAATCACAAGGTAACAAAGTTTTCAACACACACTTTATAAATGACCATTAGTACTTTCACCTCACTGACACCGACATGGGATGCATAATTCGGCCATATAATATGCTGAAAACGTTGGATCCTACATAATTGCGTTCTAGAGCTATAACACTTCCCTTTTGATACTGAAATGACTTCTCCCTCTTCAAGGATGAACTTACTGTTGCTGACCAGCGTGTAGCAGTGTTGCATAACAAGCGAAACATTGTGTGTAATAGTTTCTTGTCTGGACATGAAAAATTTAACAAGATGTATTATTATTATTATTATTATTATTATTATTATTATTATTGTTGTTGTTGTTATTATTATTATTATTATTATTATTATTATTATCATCATCTTCTTCATTATTGTTGTTGTTTCTGATGTTATCAGTTTAGTACTTTTTAATAATTTGTTTAATAATTTAAAATGCCTATGTACAGCTACTATTGTAATGTGTACTGGTTTATATGTTGGTATGTGACAAATTAACTGTACTCAAGGATCATGTGTCTGCATCCAAATCTCTCCTTCTGTCAATGTGATGCACTTTTCGTATTGTTCTTTGAGGTGTAAGTCGCTTTGGAGAAAAGCATCTGCTAAATGAATAAATGTAAATGTAATCGTGATTATTGTAATTATTTACTATTCCATCATTTACATCTCTATATATATAAAGGAGGACTTACAGAATGCTCATGATGTGCAAGCACAGTGAAACCAAGTGAGTTGGGTTTAGCTTTGCCCTGGACAAATCACGCAGAAGTGCTGATCCTTGCTCTGCTGTTTCAGCGGCAAGCTGCAGTAGGCTGGGTCATCTCCCTGTCAGTCATGGCACTGATAGCTGGCCTACCGTACGCGCTGCGGCTTGTTCCCAGCCAGCCGTCAGGGCCACTCGCCGTGTATCAGGGGCTCCACCGCACCCTGTGGGCAATGGCTGTGGCGTGGATCATCGTGGCCTGTGAAGAAGGATATGGAGGTGAGGACTAGTAGCAGGGACTGGTACAAAGGATTTCACCCGTGGGACAAACATGTTTAATCCATTACAAAGCATAAAAGAGTGAATAAACATATATTTCTAGAATCCCAGCTCATTACATTGAAGTAAATAAATGTATTGCACAGCGATGTAAAGTATGGCATACAAACCTGACATTACATTGCATGAAACATTTCCCCTTTGTCTCTCCGTACAGGATTAATCAATAAAATACTGTCGCTAAATGTGTGGGTTCCTCTTTCAAACATCAGCTTTGCCTGCTATCTGATTCATCCCATTTTAATTATCTTATACAACGGAGAACAGGACACGCCCATCCATTACACCGACATCAATTTTGTGAGTATTTGGTTTCAGTAATAACTATATCCTCCCCCCGACCCCCGCCGGAGAGCTTTTACGTACTACAGTACACTGTTCTTCACCTTGCTGTGACTTCATTTGAATTTACTGTACTTATCCTTTATCCTTTTGTATTTTTTATTTTGATATGCCATGTCCCTGTCCTTTCTTCCTGCAGTTCTACCTCTTCGTGGGACACATGGTTTTGGCTGTGATTTTGGGATACGTTTTCACCGTACTCATTGAAAAGCCTTACCTGTTTCTGAAAAGGTGCGACACGTAAGCCAGAGGACAACATGGAAGACAGGAGTACATAGTAACAATACATAGTAATAGTGTCATATACCTTTTCTGAGGCTGTAACAGGTAGTATTAAACTGTATTTATGCTTTGCTACATTCAAACCAATTCTAACTTTTGTTGTGTAATGGTACACATTTTATATTAACAACACAGAGCAGAAATATAACTTCTACAAAAGAACTGGAAAAATATCGATATGAGTTTTTGGATTGAGTCTACAAAATGATTACTATTAAAATGTGTTTGTGTTGATTTTACAATTTTTACTATGGAACATGCAGTGGTATGTTGGTTAACTTTTGAGCTGGAGTTGGAGCCTGAACACGTTGTTACTGCGCACAGTCAAATTGTTTCAACCCGATCCCACACTGCACAGTAGAAGCACCTAGGCCTGTATGTGTAGATCCTTGATGTTGGAAAACACCCTTGGATCATCACCCCTGACCTTGGAAAATAGGTTCTGCTCCCAAAGACATGAGGCTACACTGATACTGGGCCTTCATTGCTCCACCACCTTCTCCTTGGCTGGCTTCACCATAAAGTCATTCTTTGGGTTTTCCAATGCATCAACATCATCACAAAAACTGCATCGCTAGGTCAGCTCTGCATCGCTGTTGGGGAAATAATGGTGCCAGACTGCCTCGGAGGGAGTCTCACCACCCTGGAATCACTGCTGCTCCAACAGTGCTAAAATGGCAACAGAGCCTGTGTTAAATCCAAAGGCAATTCATCACAGCCCCCTCAAAATTTTCAGCATCAGCCTGGTATGACCAGAAAGTGCTCCAGATGTGAAAGTATGTCCACAAACCCTCAGGCAAATGGAGACACTAACCAAGTAGGCATTCCGTACGCTCGGTCAGGGAAATCTGTCTGCGGAAGTGCACTCCACTACTCAGCAATCTTACATAGCCGAAATTCTAGACAACCGCAGTACTGGTCTGAACTCACTCACCAGGCTGTCATGATGACTGATACACACTGACACAATTCGGTGTGCCAGAGTCATTACCAAGGATGACAAAATCTGAGTCCTTGTCAGGTCCTTCCTTACTAGGTGGCTGGTTACTTCACAGCCTACTGACTGTAGGTCTCCTACACATTTACATTTACATTTATTCATTTAACAGATGCTTTTCTCCAAAGCGACGTACATCTCAGCGAAAATACAATTTGTACATTATACTAGGAGACAGAGAAAGAGACATGCCTGCAGACGTGATTCTTAAGTAAACCTAGTTTGTTACTTTCCACTTGATGCAGCAATGTTCATTGATCAAGTTGGTGCATAAAACACAGGACAGATGGATCCTGATAACCTCCTACCAATTTTTTTTTTTTTTTTTTTTTTTAAAGAATAAGGTCTGAAAAAACAGCTTCTCTCAGTGGCTCCAACTTGCAGTAGTGACTTTACCGTTTGCCAGCTGCTCTGATCTGCATGACTGGGACATTAGAGCATCAATAATTCCTGATGCAGGCCCACAACCTAATGCCCTCTTTGCCAGGTTTGTCGGGAACATCCTTGAAAGTCATCCATGAATGATGTAGTAATTAATTTTATTATCAAAAGCTGATTAGGACACTTTAAAAGTCACTAACTAAAATGTCTACCAACATGTCTTCGACTGCCTGCAGGTTTAATGTGCATGTGAGAAGCAGAATCTCCCACTGTAACTGTACCCTGAACACTGCTGTGACCAAGATAACTCATCCAGTAAAGTGTTGCCCCTTTTATAAAAACGTCAGACGCAGGACAGCATGCCATTCTGCTTTATATGATTTCCTTAAAGGGAAGTCCAGCCATAAAATGAAAAGGGTGGCAATGCACATTCAAATACAGGCCTTAAATTCACCTGAAACCCATGTCTTTGGACTGTGGGAGGAAACCAGAGCACCTAGAGGAAACCTGCACACACAATTTACAAACTCCATACAGACTTAAACAGTCCAGGTGCAGTGAGACAGCAGCACTACCCTTTGCACCACCATGCTGCCCTTATTTGCTATATACAGTATTTGTTATATTTGTTTTTATATATAAAAGTTTGCTATATTTGTAATACAAGCTCTCTTTGCATGACAAGTTCAATTGCTTCCTAAAAATGAGCTCATAAGGTTAATTATGCAGGCACAAACTCCCAATGAACATTAATTTACTCATGCCCTCATTATCAGTAACCACTTATTTGAATCAGGGCCAGAGTGGTCTGGAGCCTGTACCAGAAGCACAGGGTGCCAGGCAAGTCAAAGGTACAGCCGGGATGGGATGAAAGTCCATTGCAGACCAATCATTTATGGTAGAAAACTAAACAATTTTGGAGCCACAGTCAGTTCACACATTCTCTTCGAGAAAACATGGAATATTCCAGACTTATCTTTTAAAAACTAATAAAATCTAATTGAAAACCAAGTTCAGAACATCAGAATAATATCTAACAAAGTAATTATTATAATATAATTATTGTTACAACTATGCTTATATCACTAATAACCTCTGTCTTCTGAGCTATTATGCAAAGTATCATTTGTGTCAAACACAAAAGTGTACCAGGGAGGCATGGTGGTGCAGCCAATAGCAGGGTGCATCACAACTCCTGGACCCTGAGCTCACATGTGGGTTCAGATTTGTCTCAGTTTGTGTGGAGTTTGCATGAGTTTCCTCCTTCAGTTCATAGACGTAAGTTGCTTTTTCTCTAAGCGATCAATCAAGTCCTATAGGTATAAGGGAGCTGATCCACTGGTGGTCTTGTAGACCATAACCACAGTCTTAAACCTGATATGGACAGCAACAGGCAGCCAATGGAGAGAGACGAGGAGGGGAAATACATGGGAACACTTTAGCAGGTCAAAAAACCTGCGTGCAGTGATATTCGGTACCAGGCAGAGACTCTTGATGGCAGAGGCCAGAAGGCCAGATAGCAGGGGGTTCCAGTAGTCCAAGTGGTAAACTACATAGCCTGGAGCAGAAGCTGTGTAAAGTGTGATGTGAAATAAGGGCAAATCCTATGGATTTTATGCAGAACGTATCTGCAGGACCAGGTTATGACATTAGTGTGTTGCAAGAAGCAAAGATGTGAGTCTATTGTTACACCTAGACTCCTGACTTTTGAAGATGAAATGAGAAAGTTGTCCGGTTTGATAGAACTCCCAAAAAGTGGACACACATTTACATTTATTCATTTAGCAGATGCTTTTCTCCAAAGTGACATACATCTCAGCAAAAATGTAGAGCTTCTGTTGGCTGGGAATCAAACCCAGGTCTCTTGCATAGGAAGCGAGAATTCTGCCACCAAACCAGCAAAGCTTAAGAGTTGCCCAGGGTGGGGGGTTAAGGATCTTGGTCTTGCAGAGGTTCAGTTGTAGATGGTGATCAGTCATCCAGTTGGAGATGTCTTAGAAGTAAGCTGTTATACATGTGATACTGTAGCAGCAGGAGGAAAAGAGAAGAAGAGCTGAGTATCATGAACATAACAGTAACAGAAGAACCCATAACAAGTAATGACAGAACCAAGGGAAAAGGTGTAAAATGAAAATATAAACATAAACTGCATTGAATTGAAACTTATTCACATCTCAACCAGCAAATTTCCTGCCTCACTTCTGGGATAGGCTCCAGATTACCACAAAACTGTACTGGGCTAGGGGTTATTGATCATGAATGAATGAATGAATGAATGAATGAATGAATGAATGAAGTCAGTTGTGATGAAATTACCTTTGAAGAAAATACAATACTTTCTCGCTCTGGGAGTTTTAAACTGTAGTAAGGCTTTCCTTTGCCTTTTTGCTTTAGAGCTCATTGTTATGTTGACAGTTTTACACAATGATAAAAAGTGTAAGATTTCTGAGAGATGCTTGCGAGCAGCTACAGTTTTGTTTTACTCTAGGTACTTCTTAATTATGGAAACATCTAGAAAGCTGAATTTTAGGTCTGGATAGCTGTATTGCTTGTATGTAAATTAATTCATTCAATCAAATGCATTCTGACGTTAGTATTTTTTTTGCATACAGAATTTTTTTTTTTTAAATCTTAAATCTGGGGAATTCTACATGGGGACCAGTACGATGTGACTGAAGTACCCACTACTACAGCATGTTTCAGTATCACTGGACACACACACACACATTTTCAGAACCGCTTGTCCCATACGGGGTCACGGGGAACCGGAGCCTACCCGGTAACACAGGGCGTAAGGCCAGAGGGGGAGGGGACACACCGAGGACGGGACGCCAGTCCGTTGCAAGGCACCCCAAGCGGGACTCGAACCCCAGACCCACCGGAGAGCAGGACTGCAGTCCAACCCACCGCGCCACCGCGCCACCGCACCCCTCTTATCACTGGACACAGGGATAAAATGATTGCTTGTGAACAGTACAAAGATTGAAGATTTCTTGAAAAGGTTATGAATTGATACAATGTAGGTGAAGGAGAAGATGCTATTTTGGATGAGATGTAGTGCTCTGACATCAGCACACTGAATGTCCAAAGTAAACAAAAAATTATCACGTTACTCTCTGGGAATACAGGCTGCCTTAGACCGTCCCAGAGATGAGTCAGAGTACAAGATGCCCCCCTTGAAAAATGCCCTTCCGACAACAGCTACTTATACCCACACTCCTAACATGGTCCAGAGCGTCGTCCATAAGCTGGATGGTTTCCCTGTCCAGGCCAGAAAGACACTGATGGCCATTACAGATGATTCACCAGACATACAGCAACCTCAGAAGGACTTCATCCTAGCAAAGAAGTCATGTTTAATTACATGCGACAATGTAGTGATGATGGCAAATGAGGCAAGTGAGAAGGCCAAGAGAAGGGTGAGTCTGCCTGTGGGGGATTCAGCGGAAACGTGGTCACTGCTGAGAGAGAAGAACGCAACAGAGCTTCTGCTTTTAAAGCAGGATTCTAAGGCTATCTCAGAGAAAGAGGGACACTTGAGTGGTTCCTGCGCCGTGGCATCTATAGAGCTCTTCGTATCAGACATGTCGCTTTCCCCTGGATGTGACACAGCTCTGGATACAGCTGACTGTGACACAGATATCATATCTCCAAGGGGAAATACATGTGGAAAGGAGACAGACCTGGAAATCCATTCTTGGAATAAGGTGCAGTTGTGTAAGACTGTTGAAGCAGAGGTGGGTATTATAATGAAAACCTAAAGAAAAATACATGCAGAGTTTTGTTGCATACCTTGTCTCAGTGTCATTAGATATTTATTATAAGTATAATATTGCATTTGTGTAATTGTGACTTAATTATATCACGTTTTTTATGCATTGCTATTGGTACATGAATTTGATTTCTTTAGTTTGTACTATTTATAATAATAATGGTATAATTTTAAAAATACTTTGTTACAGTAAAATGAAAATTATAATAATATAATAAGAATTATAAAACAATAAAAATTTTTAGATGTTATTGCAATTAATATAATATAATATAATATAATATAATATCTCTTAGAGTGGTCATTATGGCCTTGTTTGAAACAGAAGTGGTAAGGTTTTTCAATGACTCCTGCAGCCGAGTGGGATTTGAGTGACAGCTACTGCTGCAATAGAAATGTGAGGTTTTGAAAAAAAAAAACAGATGTACAGAAATGCTGCCTAATTATAGAGTGCAGTGCATGATAATAGCAATCATTCTAAGGAGGCAGCTCCAGCACAGCTGAAGATAGTAACTTGATACATAAAACCAAACACTGCTCGGTACCCTTTTAACAGTGTTAAAGATATACTGGCTGAAGTGTCGGAAAGCCAAGGTTTGATTGGCTTGAATCCGCTGTCCGTCATTTCGTGGTTGAGTGTCATCACCGGTGTGTTTCCTTATAATAGTCACCCCTACCTTCCAAGTGAGTTCTAATGCATCAGCATGCTGTGACTGAATCTGTCCGAAATAAAGTCATTAAAAGGTATGTAAGCTAGAGGAAAATATTTGAACTGGAAGAGACTGTCTTGTATTTATCGACAGAACCTGTAATGTTAAAACTGGTAGTTAAACTGCTTGCTGTCTATAACTAATACTTTCTTCCGTGAGATTGTCCATCAAACATTTCACAAGGATACCATTGCTGGTGTTTTCAAATGATGTTAATACTTATGTTTTTAAACAGCACTGCAGAGATGTCAAAGTAGAAGAAGGCACCACCTGTGAGTTTGACTTGGATTTTAAGGAAAGAGGGGAATGGAGCAATGGGACACTGGTGTTCTCGCGTTTCACCGGTAACCATTTTGCGCTAGGTCTTGCATCCGGTAAGGAGCTGGATGACAGCTTCAAAAGACCCCATGAATTTCTTCAATCAACCACAAACAGGAGGAAAAGTGGACAAGGGGACGCAAAGACACTTTCTCATGTAGGCTGTGGCTTGCAACATCTGATGGAACTGGATGTGACCGAAAAGGCCGATGTCCACAACGTGATTAATGGAATAAAACTGCAACCGAGCTCCAGTTCTGTTGTGCCATTAGAGCCACAGCAGCAGGAAATATCTCTACGTCACAGAGAAAAAATTCTGGAAGGGAAGCAACAGTGTGGTAGGAATCGCCTGAGACAGCATTCAGAACAGTGCAGTGTTCGTGAAACTAGTAATAAAAAATACAGCTGTAATTGCACGTCATTTGCTGAAGATGAAAATATACGGACTGTGGAAAAACCTTTGAGCAGAAGAAGTGAGAAAAACAACAAGCAAAAAGTACTGAACAAACTCCATGAAAGAGGAGAAACTGACACTTGCCAGTCTGATAAATATCATATGCTTAAGTCATGTTCCGATCACAATATTGAAAAATTAAATTTTAAACCTTTATGTTCTGAAGATCCACTACAATCTTTGGACCAAGAAAGTAAGGAAAGCAGACATACCTATTCAATCAGCAGCTTCAGAAGAAAGCTTTTCAAAACAATCACTCTTCCGGGTTTGTTCGTTTCTGACGGTGGTCACACAGACCACATCTCACTGGACTCTGAAGATATTCCAAACTGTGTTCTTCCATCTGGAATGGAATGCGTAGAGACAGTTCATTCACATTCTTCTCCAAGGCATTTCAAAATGGATCATGGTCCAAGTATTAGTGAAACAGCTGCAAATAAAAGGTCCAAGATGCACCAAAAACCCTCGGAATTATCTGCAGAGCATAAATTTCCGACACAGCAGAAAAGGAAAAATAAATCAAACACCTTCAAGCTGGTTCCTGAAGAAAGGTCTACACATGTTTGTGCAAAACAGGAAAACTTGGCTTCTGAAAGTCCTGATACATCCACATTAAATGATGAACAGAGCAGGGATGAGTGTGTAGAAGTGATCGAGACAATTGTGATAACTGAAAAAATCAAGACAAAATGTCGCGGCAAGAAGAAGAAACGCAAGTGTCAGAGTTCACAAAGGAAGGCTGAGGACGAGCCTTCAGTGGACAAGTATGACTGTCAGGAATCTTCAAAAAAGGAACCTGATGCTTCTGAGTCAAAACTTGCAAGTCCAGGAAGAAGTAACGATGGCAATGCTTCTGCTCTTGTTTCCAGAAACACTTCTCCATGCTTAGATAGAATACCGGCTGAACCTCTTGTGACAAGCGAGGCTGTTAAAGTGAACGAAACACTTTTCTCAGCAGACATCTCTCTGAGTGGATCAGTCACAGAAACTCAGTCTACAGACACTGGTGTTTTGAACCTGCCCAGTGAAGACAGTGTTAAACAGAAGAGCTTATTTCACGAAAAAGACGAAAAACAGGTCACTGACCAGCGACCACGAGAGCCGGAACGTCCAGTATTAAATGAGATGAAGGAACTGGTTTCTGGAGAAATGCACTGCAAGAAGCTTCACAAGGAAGTGGTGAAACAAAAGCCTCACACACGTAACAGAGGTATGGGCGAAATAAACTCGGGCTGACTTCACCCGTACTTTTCATACTTCACATGTATCTCATCTTTTGAGCACAACCTCAAACGTACTTTCCTCTTATGTTTTCACGTAGTGCCCAAAATTCTGCAGAACATTCAAGTGGTGATTGCACCTGATGACTCAGAGAGCATTATTCTTCGGTGTCGGTTTGGTGGAGTGACCACAGACTCCTCTGCTGTTTGGACAAAAGAAGGGACAGTTCTGGCAGAAGAAAAGAGAAGGTAAAACCCACAGAGTGACTATACATTATATTGGCCCCTCTTGTTTTAGTCAATGAGGCCACCAGAAGGGCATCATGTAAGATTAGCAGGGCACTTGCAAACCCAATGTTAATGTTTTGGCCAAGGTGTACACAACAGCAGAGCTCCGATGAATCAAGATCAGGATGGGAAGTGCGAACAAAAAGAGTTTTATGTAATTATGATTCAGATATGTAAACGTATTTGTGTATGAGTGCTATGGAATGAGAGCATAGGACTGAATCGAAAAAGCTGAAATGTTGTGTAAAATGATATATTTATATAACCCATATGTGAGAGACGAAGCAGGAGACATGAGGTGCAGTGCCCGTCTGTGAGGGGTTTTATTTGCTCTTAGTGTGGGGAGAAGGAAGGGGATGGAAAAGGGGGGCCAGGGAACAGGTAGGATGGGGCTTCGTGCAGGTCGGGGGGCAGGGAGCCTCGGGTCGGTCCGGACGCCGGCGTCGTCTCCGGGTTCGGGTTCGTCTCTGTCTCTCGGGATTCGCTCTCCTCCTCCATCTCTTTCCAGCAAGGTAATCAGCCCCAGCTGTGGCTGCTTTGCCCCCATCTCCGCCCCCTTCCCGGGCCGCCTCGGTGTGCTACACCATATTTTTTGCTACTATTTTTGAAAGAAAGCATTTAGTACAGTTACCAGTTACAGTAGGATGTTGAACATCTTGCATGATAATCCTAATTTTAAATGGATTCATGTATTCATCTCATTACAGCACATGGGATGAAGGCCAGGTTTCTTACATGATTGCCAAAGTGTCCAGCAAAGATCTGGGATGGTACCGATGCTGTTTCAGTAACCATCACGGAAACACGTCCTCAGAGTTCCACCTTACCTCCGATGGTGAGGCACTCTGCGCAGATTCTTTTGTTTGGTCTGGCACTATGTCCAGCATGTTGTAAACTGAGCATATGTGCTTGTTTCCAGTGCTGAACGAACTTGTCCCCAGTCATAACCATACAGGTGAGTGAAGTAGTTTGTCTTGTTAAGTCTACTTGTCATTCAGTTCTGTTGCTTTGCCAAACTTACTAAAGCAATTCTTTGTGGTTCAGATGATCAAATGAATCTACATTAATGACAGGACCCATTGTTCGGTTTAGTGTGAGGAGTAAGGAAACTACCACAGAAGAACTTTTTTGCAATTAATTTGCGTCAGGTATTTTGTGTCCTCACTGGTGGATCTGGGGTTCGAGTCCCGCTTGGGGTGCCTTGCGATGGACTGGTGTCCCGTCCTGGGTGTGTCCCCTCCCCCTCCAGCCTTCCGCCAGGCACTCCAAGTGGGACTCGAACCCCAGACCCCAAAATAATACAGATAACTCCAAATAGTATCTCTAATACTTGTAAGCATCTTACAGTGTCACTCAAGGTTTTGGGGCTATAGGTAGTTGCCTTGTACGTGAAGAACCTAGGTTCAAATCAAACCTCCTGCCTCAGTGCTCTTCCACAGGAGACCCCACATTGCTCCGGTAAAAATTACCCAGTTGTATAAACATGGTAAGTTCTTTTGTAAGCCCTTTTGGAGAAAAGTGTCAACTAAACAAATGTACTTGTCTGTAACACCATTCTTAGGCCGAAACATTTATTGTAAGCAAGAATATGTTATAAAGCTAAAGATGTACTCCCTGTTATCAGACTTCTTCACATCTCTTAAAAAATTCTATAATTTTTTTCCTCTTCAACATTTTTATGTGGGCTGTGAGACCTGTTGTAAGTCGCCATGAAAGTGTGAATCCAACAGTGGGTGGAACTTTGCTCTTAGAGAAATCAGTTGGTTTTCCTTCTTCGAGGGCCAAGGTGATGTCAATTTCGCACTTCTAAAGGGAACTGTAACACAAGAGTATGTCACTGACTAGCTTCAGGAGACAGTTTTAATAACAGCAGTATTAAGTATAAAATCGCTATCACATTACAGAAGATTGTTTGGACTTGGGGCCACTGGCTTAAATATTTCTGTTTCTGTGTATGTCAGTGGAACTTACCGAAGGCGTGGGAGAAGATGTAAAATGCACCCCGCTGCTGTTCAGGGAGGACTTCCTAAGAGAGCAGTTCTTTGGGGAGGATCAGTGGGCCAGCATCCTGACTGAGGAGGTGCACTTTGGCGAGGGGATGCACAGGAAGGCCTTTAGAACCAAACTTCTAGCTGGTCTATTGCCTTTGTTCACCCCTGGACACCCTTGTGTGCTCAAAGTCCACAATGCCATCAGCTATGGGACCAAGAACAATGAGGAACTCCTCCGCAAGAACTACGACCTGGCCGTGGAGGTGTGTGATGCAAATTTGCCTGGTGTAATGCAACTAGTGTGTGTATTGGGGACTTCTAAGTGTTCAGCCCAAGGGTTCCTGATATGTGCCAGAGAAAAAGCCTACTGTGATACTTCTGACTAATTTACTCAAGATGCAAAAACCTACGTGATAGCGAAATTCAGCATTGAAATATAATACAACAATGATGGTTCTTATGGACTCAATAGGATTCTGTTATTTGTTCAACTTCAGGAATGTCATGTGCAGAACACAGCCAGGCAATATATCAAAGCTTACACTGCAGCTGCAAAATCTGCAGAAGCTTTTGGAGAAGTTCCAGAGTGAGTATGACATGACCCCATATTCTGAGTGCTGAACATTACCACCAGGTTAACCATTCCAGCAATCCCAAAGTGGCACAGTCAGTGACGTCTGTCAATCCATGTCTCAGGATCATTCCTATTTACCTGGTTCATCGCCCCTCCAATGACATCCCGTATGCCACGTTGGAGGAAGAGCTTCTCGGTGACTTTGTGAAATACTCTGTCAAGGACGGAAAGGAGATTAACCTGATGAGGCGGGACTCGGAGGCAGGGCAGAAATGTTGTGCCTTCCAACACTGGGTGTACGAAAAGACGGATGGCAACTTGCTTGTCACTGATATGCAAGGTAGATAAAAGCCACTGAAAAACAACAGAATCCACTAACCTGATGCATGAAGCCTCACATGACTCCATAGATGTCAGATCATTAAAATTACGGCTGAATTACTGATCACTAAAAGTATGGATGGATGGTAAGATGAATTTCTAAGTTACTACATATCTATATACAGTACATGTGCAAGACATGCAAGCTAACATGTTTCTCAAAGATATCCGGTTTCTGCTGGTTAAGAGATTTTCTTTAAAAATCATGTTTATGCTCCCATTAATGTTTAGTCGTGTATGTCTTGTTCATAAGTTACTGTTATGGTTTACATTTTACACATTACAGGCCACAATTTTGATTTGTTTTTGAGTTTGCTGATTTAAATGAAGGTAAAATATCTTCTATTACAATGTATTTCACCTTCATTTAAATAGACAAGCAACAGTGCAAATTGCAAATATACGTTAATTCAGTTATTGGATAGGTGTTTTTAATGTCCCTGTATGTTAAAAGTTATTCCAGGATTCACCTTGCAGGATTTTTTTTATTACATGAATGCAGATATAAAACTCCAGGAATAATGTAATTTTTAACAAAACAATATTATACACTCACACACACACACATATATATAGTTTTCCTTTATGGAAACTGGAGTAAAATATATGTTAGAAGACTAATGTTTGCAAAAACTTTTCATTTTACAAAACAGTAATACATCACAAAGATAATTAACTTACATCTATTGTACTTTGGGTTCCTGTACCCAACGGCACCAACAATCACACTTTAACAATAGTGACATATATTTCTACACAAATTCATTTTTCATCTTTTTCTAAGGAGAACCATCTATGGCTTCTATTACATCAATTTTGAATAAAAGAATCGTTTTCTCATTTTGCATTGTTTATTTTGCACGTTTTTCTTATTACAGGAGTGGGGATGAAGTTAACTGACGTAGGAATTGCAACCTGCAAGAAAGGGTGAGTCAAAAGAGAATCCAAGAAAGTCACATTATGGAGGAGCTTTGCATTTGCTTCATGTATTCATCTATTCATTTTCAGGTACAAAGGGTTCAAGGGTAATTGTGCCACCACCTTCATTGACCAATTCAAAGCCCTCCATCAGTGTAACAGGTTCTGCGAGATCTTGGGCCTCAAGTCTCTGCAAGTACGCCAGCAAAAGCCTAGACGAAAAGTAACTGTGGCCATTTCAAAGAGACAGCCAGTGGCCAAAAAGAATGTGTTCCCTCCAACCCTCAAGAACACATCCTGATGATCAAGGGATGCAGAAAAATGCATGTTAAGGCAAGTACTGGATTTCTGTATGAATGGCTCCTAAAAAAAAAAGTTATCTGATCTTCATATAAGCCATAATAACGAAGAGTCTTATTTAACAAACGACACACACAAAATTTGACAGTGGCATACCTTTATTGAACAAATGGATTAAACAATCATGGTCATCTATGAAAAAATTGTGTGGCCCCTTATATTAAGTAACTAATAGAACCTCCTTTACTGGCAATAATTTCAACTAAATGTTTCCTGGAGCTGCTGATCAGACCTGTGCAGCAGTTAGGAGACATTTTGGCCCATTTCTCAATACACAACTGTTTCAGTTCATGTATTTTTTAGGGATGTCATGATTGAAAAGCCTGCTACAGATCACTTCAGAGCATTTCAATGTGACAGGTCAGGCATGGCCATTCTAAAATACAAAATTTCTGATGTTTGAGCCATTCTGTTGTTGATTTACTCTTCTGTTTTCATGCACCATTACCCAACTTACTTGGAGTTTTAGAGATCAGACATATGTTGGACATTCTGATGAAAAATTTCCCGATACAACTTGGAATTCATTGGTCTGTCAATGACTGCAAGCCATCCAGGCCCTGAAGCAATATTGCAGCCCCACATCATTATACTCCCTCCACAATTCTTCACAGTTGGGATGAGGTTTTGATGTTCTGTGCAGGATTTTGTTCTCTTCCAACATAACACTGTGTATATTTGCCAAAAAGTTCAACTTTTTTTTTTGTTTTGTCTCATCTCCAACATTGTTGAAGTTATGCTGTGGAATGGCCACGTGGTCTTTAGTAAACTTTAAAAATGGGCAGCAATGTTTTTTTGGACAGCAGCTGTGGTAGTCTCCTATGTAGGCCACTCTTGTTCAACGTTTTTCTTCTGGTAGACTCATCAACACAGACTTGTAACTGCAAGAGTGTGAGGGGTGCTTCCAGATTCTTAGCTGTTATCGTGCGTTTTTTGTCACTTCTTTGAGGATTGTATCACTGTTTTTATATGGCAGAGCAGGTCGAACCCTGACCGCAATTGATTGGAACAACTGACACATTGCTTGGGATACATGACACCAGTTACCGTCTTTTTTCCAAGATGTCATTATCTTAGACGTTCACATAGTTTTTCCATTAAATACCCTGATTTTTTAAAGATCCTAATCATTTGTTCAACAAAGACATGAAAATGTATAATATTGTGCGGGCTGCTTGTTAAATAAAACTATCTTTATTATTATCACTTTGATCAGATCACATTTTCATTCATATATAAATCCTGATAAATTTAAAGGGTTCAGAATTTTTTCATAACTGTATATATTTCAGACCATGAAAGATTGCCTTGATATCACAAATATCGAATATGTGAACGTAAAACATCCAACCATACATGGTTTCCTTTTTTGTAAGCAAATCAATAAAACAAGGAACGCAAGTACTGAATAAAAGTCTTGCTGCAGCATGTCATTATATTCAAATGTGAACACAATAAGATTGAGCAGTGGTAAATGCTATGAGTAATAAATGTCTTAGTATGTTTACTTAAAGTATTAAATTTACCTTTAGAAGATTTCTCACTAGTTTTGTGAAATGAGTGTTTTTGTGTTCTGTTCATGTGTTTTGAAAAATATTTGTAAATTACAGGAATGTGACTGAACTACAGAAATAAAATAGTTTAACATACAGTAACAAAATACAGTAGTACCAAAATTACATAAATTACATTTTTTCTCTTTTTTACTTCAGTAAACTAAGCAGTCAGTAAACTAAGTGTCTTACAAAAAGTGTGGCACATGTCTTTGACATGCAATTAGAAAAACCTAAAGTGTGAAACAAGTTATGAATCCATGAATGCAACAATTTTATTCCTTCTGTGGTGACCAGATCAGTATGATATATAAAGAGCTTTAAAAGATAATTAAAAATCTTGAGGTGGTAGGGTTAATATCTGAAATTATGACCCACTAATTACTAAAAGGAGCAGTTTGTGAAGAGGTCAAACCCTCAAAAGCTCAGTTGAATTATTAAAGCAGCTGTTCATCTTCCCTGCCAGAAATACCAGGCCTGCCATCACCAAAAAGTTTCCAATGATCTGTTGAGATGTTTACTATATCACTGTACTATTTATATCTCTTTTCTTTCCCTATCAGTTTTTATTTGCCTTCAAGTTGCTCTTGCTTCATCAAAATACTGCGTAAGGAAAATGTGGCACCGGTGACCAAAACATCCCGACTGTATCTTCCACTTTCAAATAAGCATTGGGAATGCGCCTTCTGTATTGACCACATATCGTGTTACTGCCCGACGATTCACAAAACTCACCCGCATCGAGGCGCTCGATTACATGGCTCAAATGGCAGAGGTTTAAGAGCCGTAGAAGCCCTTTCGTAATCCGAGATGTGGGATACGGCGCCCAAGGGGCAAGTCATTCTCCACACCAAAGTTTCCGATGACACACCGAGTTTTCAAAGAACATTATTTTTGTGCATACTACAAATTCGAAAAAAAAAACTGCAAAAACAAAGACTTTAAATGAAATCATACTTTATTTAATAAGAATAATAATAAAAAAAAAAAAAACCACGCTTTCACTTTAAAATGTTCATGGATTTGCATTGCTTAGGAATAACTTGTTGAAGAGATATGCTCTGCGGTCAAGTGTTCCAGCTGATGAGTCCCGGAGTTGAAGGAAAACTCTCACCATAACTATTTAGTGTGATAATGGCGTTTGATAACAGTGGAAACAAACACCATTGTCACACTCCACACCTCTGGAGGAGAGAGCTGGGAGGACCAGGCACCAGGAAGAGGGGAACAAGTGGGGAGGCAGAGAGCCGTTGTTCACGTGCAGTCACACTCTGCCCAACAAGTTCACACTTTGGTGGCACAGGGCTACAATTCAGTGAAAATACATACAGTATATAGCTGATCTTTCCCTGCAATGCTATTTCACTAATGTAAGGGCTTCATAAAGCAGCATTCCTGTTTTTGCAACAATGTTTGCGCGGTAGTTGATTTTTTGCATTTAGTACTCTTTACCCTTTTCGCACCGACCCCTTAAATCCACCTTTCAGACAATCATGCGTTGATTATTTTCATATAATACTAACTACCCTAATGCGTATAATATGGCATCATGTAAAACTGTGTATGAAAGTACTGTACATGCTGAAAAATGAAAATATTTTAAAGAACTATTCTCAGATGTGTGCTAACACTGATACCGCCGAAGATAAATTCAGTAAAAACGCAATTCCGTGCAATCTGTGACAAACCAAGGTATCACATCAGAATTAGAATATATAAGCTAAATGGGCAGCGATGTCTCAGCATTCATGATAAAAGGTGACATAGAGTCTAATCTCAGGGAGAAGAAAACAGCCGAATGTGGGACATTTCAGGTGAACCTGGGAAATGGGTGGACAAACGGGCTGAACTATCTACGCAGCTTGATTACAACTGATACTCCATGGATCTACTAACAGGTGCAAAGCACATGAAGGACTCGAGCACGAGAAGCAATCCACCCCACCTGGATGTGCAAACAAGCTTATTCCACATGAAGTACCTGATGCTCTACATAAAAGACACCTTTAGCGATGTTCGGTACCTTACAAAATTAAACTGATAATTAAAATGAGAAAAACTGAGCCCGAAATAGGTTTGAATATGTTTTCCTTCATCATAACAAAACAAACTGATACAATATCAGAAATTTTCAGCCTACTTCGTTTTATGAAATACAAGCCAGTCTCGCTTCTGTTGAGTTCCGTGTAAAATTATAACTAGTTTTTAAGATTTCAAATACATTTAACATTATGAAGTCATAAATAATGTGCGCGGAAATTTTCGGTAAAACGGTTGGCGGATTCTTCAGCTGTTTTTCCTGACTTTGCCTCGTTTAGTTGACTAAAGCAAATCTGGATCCTTAGCACTTGGAGAACCATGGAGAAAACAGTAACTTACCATGCTCCTGACAGATTGCCCTACTATACCCCTCTCTTGGTGAGCACTCAACCTGAGTCACGGATTTACCGCAGTCACCGACATGGAAATATGGTACTAATCCACCTTTTCTCAGCGGTCACACAGGGCTAGAGACGGTAAGTTTCTGGCCACTGTACTGTCCCTTCTGCTGCCTTTATGTAGCTCTGGCTCTTTGGACAACACGTTCCTTTCGGTGATAAGCGCCTCCGAAGTATTGATCGATTCAGGTGGGTTAGGGCCAGCACTCTGCTGCAGTGGCAACTTGCTCTTTATGTTTCACTATGAGACTTCATTAAACTGGCTGAAATCCTGTTGAATACAGTATATATACTTTGTACTGTACAAGTACATTCACTAACCAACAAAAGTCAGTGTACAATTCCACCATGTAATGGCACTGAGGTGGGAAGAACAAATAGGCTGTGCACTAGACAAATAGTGTGTGTGTGTGTGTGTATATATACATATATATATATATATAGTGCTGTATGTGAACCGTATAGTGATTGTCACTCTCGTTTTATAACATACAAACTTATAAAATGAATAAAAGACTATGATTCTACTTACCTACTTGTTTAACCAATGCAGCTTGGGGTTTACTTATTTTTGCATCTGTAGTACTTCTTTTTTCCTACTAAACACACATGTAATTACATATTCTATACGCTGGTTTAGAGGAAATTATGTGTAGTTAAAAAACATACACACACACACACACACACACAAGTAGCGCAGCTGGAAAAATAAATGAATCCCAAGCTGCATTGACTTTTAACTGGGTCTGAATAATCAATCTCCAGGAAGAAAATATTTCATTATACATTTACTGTTTAAATCTTTATAACAAAAATCACAACTAACCAGCTGTGTAGGGTATATTGCATTCAGTGCTTGTCTGTTTGAAAGAATCACTCAAGCAAGCATCAAATATTTTCAGTTCTGTCCTGGAAACATTGATGATGTCTGATAAATGTCAGAGATGCTTTGGGTAGGATGTTGTCTTTTTTTTATAGCAATTGCATTGTTTTATATACACTGCAATAATTCATATGTTCCTTTCTGGTACAGTTGAAAAGGTAGTTTAGATGAAAGCCTAGCTTTGATAATATCTGTAAATGCCACGACTACATCTTCAGTAAATGTGCATTATTTTCTCAGATCACTCTCTAAAAATGATTATCAGAGAACGGAAATTCACATGAATAAAACTGCGGTCCTGGCTGAAAGAGAATTTGGCGCACAAAAGCATAAACTGCTTGTTTATGATTAGAAAGTGGGGTTTTGATAAAGTGTCCCAGGGCAGCTGGGAACTTCTATTTACTTGTCCTTGGAACTGATAACTCTCAGACTGTCTGTGTGAATGAACTGAGTTCCTTTCACCATATTCTTAAAAAACCCCTAGTTTTACAAAGTGTACACAGCATAAAGAAATTTGACCGCATTGCGGGCAACTGGGTGATAAAGAATATTTTGTTTAACGCAAGATTAGATGTTAAGTTTTTCATATTTCATCAGAAGCCACATCCATCTGCCCTTTATTAAGACAATGGAAATAAGTGGGGATTAAGCATTTTGTCCTTTCTGCAGAATTAAAGAATTAACACAGTTTGTGTGACTTCTCAACTTAGTGTGAATTCCCTTTCTTATAAGGACGTCACACTAGATTGATTAGCCTGACATCCCTGGAAGGTAAAAGTTAACACACCAGAAAAGAAGCGGGATAATTAACTATTTGGTTGTATGGTATCCCAAGTGCTTATTGTACTGCTGTCGGACTCAGACGCTATGGAACTCACGGGAGCAGTATGGCATTGGACCACAGTACCACATCCAGTGCCAGCTCCATCCTGCCCAGCACACACTCAAACTTCAAACTTTAAATTTGATTAGTGTGTCATCCCCGCAGGGGCACAGTTCATCTTGTGTAAGGCATGCAGCACTGCGCAAGAGTCCACTTCTGTCGCCCCGGTGTTCGATGGCCTAGATAACAGTGGGACACGGTAGGGCAGATAGAGCGCTTCAGCTGGTAGTCAGTGATTTGTATTATTTCGTTACATCCTTTTGACAAAAATACATTTTCATCAAGTGACTCACCACTTTAATTTTTTATTGGAGTAATTTAGCTTTAAACAGCCAGTCCCCGAGTTCTGAACTGGTAACCTGTCTTAAAGAAACATTACCCGCTGCTTTTAGTACAGCCGGGTAGCAGGTGAATAATGAATAACCACAGAACAACCTGAATATTGCCGATTTAAGACCCCCTACTTGTTACTGCTATTCTTGAGCAGTATTTGAGCTGGGCATCAGTTAGCCCACAATCAAAAGATCCAGGTTTCACCTTCTGCTGTCGTACAGTAAAAATTATACTACTATATAAAGGGGTCCATCTTCATGCGTTAATGTCATGAAAAATATAAGCTAAAAAAGGTAATTTGCTTGTGCCACTTCAAAGAAAAGTGTTAAACATCCAATTTAGAGTCATTCCAGGTCAATGTATTATTTACAGCAAAATAACTACAGTGTATATAAGTACATTTGGAGTGCTGACAAAGTGAAAGAAGAATAAAATAAAATGGAGATCACAGTACTTTTAGTGTCTTATTGACTATATTCAGATACACAGTAGCTGATGCTTTTGAGTACCTGGCGAACAAATTTCAGCTTCCATAGTCTATAGTTAAGTGTTGACAGTTGACTGTCGCTACTTGGACCCCCAGAGGTTTATTTTTCACCCATTCCCCATTGGCTGGGAGTTTTATTTTCCTCTCCTCTGGGTCATTCTATCATTACATAGTGTATCTGCTAATAGACAAAATACACTGTAATACAGTATCTTTTACAGCAACCCTGTTTAGCATTCTATCACTGCTGAGAGCTCTATAAAACAAACTGAATTGAACTTAGTGTTAGATTTGTGAACTACACTACTCATTTCCCTGCGTATTTTTTACTGGAGTAATTTATGGTAAGTGATCAAGGGTACTAAAGCAGGAGTAAAGATTTGAATGGAATGTATCAAAAGCACAGATTTGCTTTACCCACTTCACCACCTGCTGACCCTAAATAAACTGAACAACTTTGTGCAGCAGTCCTCCAACTTGCGTTATTCTCTTAAATACTTAATTTAAAAGTACAGCACACTTTCTGGAACAGAATTTGTATGTATCTTTTTCACTCTTTACTCAAAACATCATTACTTATTCTCAAGCAAAGTCTAGAGTCCCTTGAAGATATTACTGGGGTAACACTCTCCCATTAATGTACAGACTAACACATTCATTTAGCTGATGCTTTTCTCCAAAGCAACTTACAATGTCAGGGTACTTAAAACCGCTTACTCATTTACACAGCCGGGCAATTTTACTAGAGGGTGAGTAGCTTGCTCAAGGGTACTACAACTGGAGGTGAGGCTCAAACCTGTGGGTCCAAAGGCAGTGGCGCTGACCACTACACTACCAACTGTCCCATATGACTTCAAGATGGAATAGCAAGCATGTACTGGAAAAAGTATATAAATGGCTCTTTGGTGGGCTTTTACATAAAAGATGTCCTTAATAAAGAATTAATGTAGTTATAATACCCTTTCCATTTTAATCATAAATGGATGCACATACAAGGACCAGAGAGCATCAGCTCATTTTTGTTTGACCGTGTTTTATTTCATATCATATGCTCTTGACTGTTAGTAGTGGATGGCTGTTATTCGGAAGAACCATTTGAATCTGAAGGCAACTGTACCATTCTGGACTGGTCAAACACAAACAAAATGTTCCACATATTTATACCGATCGGTAGCATCACATTCCCCAATCGACTTAGTAAATGGAAATTTGCAAGTTTCCCTGATCACAGTCCTGGCCATATATTAAGTACAGTGGTCTTTGTTCTGGTTAAGCTCTTGATGAAGTACCCCGATTAAACTGCTCATTAATCTCAAAATTCAAATTACATTAAAATGATCAGTTGATATACTAATTTTTCAACAGAAAGTAAACCAATTATTTTAAGATGAATGAAAAGCTAACAATGGCCATGTAAACATTTAAGTAAAAGCAACAAGTTAAACTACATTAATTTCACACAATATAATTTCTTGAATTTGTTATACAAATTTTGAGGTGTTCCTCATCAACACCAAACAATGCAGCAATTTAAACCTTTTCAACTAATGTGTTTAACAGAGTTGATTCACTCAACTAACCAAAAAAAATAAAAAATTGAAGAGAGCAAAGACCACTATAGGTTGCCAGGACTTGGGGAAACCTTGAAGCACAGGGATATTAGATGCTCAACAAGGACTAACATCCATTTGGCACAAAGATACAACCATCCAGCTTTTGTTGCGTTCAATATTACAGTTTAATTTCTAGTTATGTTAAAGCTGTGGAGTGAACTTTCCTTGTTAATAGAAAACAAGCATACCCATAAAAAAAGAGGACAGTCTCAGATCTTTTAAGTCAAGGTCTCTGCGACAGAGGAGAACGGGACACAGAAACAGAAAAAGTAAGTAAAGGTAATCCAGTCTGAAGTCTCAGCTCCACAACTGTGAGTTTATACATTAGCAGCAGCCAGATTTACAGACAAATAAGTATGTGTGTGTGTGTGTGTGTGTGTGTGTGTGTATATATATATTATATATATATATGTGTGTGTGTGTGTGTATATATATATATATATAATATATATAATATATACACATACATATATACACACACACACACACACACACATATATATATATATATATATATATATATATTGCACCAGGTCTATGAGTGCTCAAGGAAATAATCACATTCAAGTTAATAATGATGACAGGCAACATGACCTTAGTGTGATAAAGTGCCCTTTGGGTTCAGTGGTTTTAAAAATTAGGAAAAAAAATCCATTTATAAGAACTGCTAAAATAGTGACCATCACAGCTTAAATTTTGTATCCATTAATACTCATTTCAAATTTAGTACTGACATAACAGAAGTGATTCAGGCAAACTTCATTCAGTGTATTTTGGATACATGAACAAAACATTTATAAATGTCACACAAAGCCTTCTCATAAATGCATTTCTTGTGATTTTTCCTTCTTTTGGGGATTTTTTTTTTCCAGTACAAGAATATGCCCTTTTTATGGGGCCACTGCATATACTTGTTCATGCCATTTTGTAGGGCTTTAAAAAAAAAGTTTTTTGTTTTTTCCCCCAGATATGCAGATTCCTTTTCCATTGACCAGATTTATGATTTGATACACCGTCTAAAATACAGAACACTGTACAGTACAAATACACTTTGTGAAGCATAATAATATTAATAACAATAAAAATCTAAAAATGATTATGAACATCTTGTTTCTTGACTTGCAAAGAAAGATATAAAAATAACTGTGAAAACAACAGGTGGAGAAGCTTTATCAATAAGGAACGATTCAGCGTATCGTGAGGACGACATTGCCAGTAATCATCAGTGATTTGTTATTCCTAAGGTAAGTTGGTAGTGCGATACAAGACTTGTACAAGTGATTATTTTGCCTTATTTCATTGCAGTTAATAAAGAATGCAAAGTAGTTACAGCACCACACCTCCAATAGCATAGTATGAATATTGGAGTAATTCAAATGCATCAGAAGTTTTTGTCACGTGCTGAACCTGCTTGGGAAAAGAAAAGAAAAAAATGTGTGCCCCCTCAGTTTCCCAGGAACGCAGCGTAAAACAGGCAAAGTAGACCATGGGCACGCACTTAATTTACTATACAGTTGTCCACAGCTACACATGTGCATACATACGCTTGCACACATGAACATATCTGTGGCATCCGTGACTTGAAACAATTCCTTCTGTTCAGTGTATACTGGTGACATTTAGTCGACTCCCTCGAAGCCCTGTGCATTTTCTACTGCCATGAGCAGCTTCTCCCGGAGGTCATCAAAGGACTCATAGGTAGGTAGGTCCAGCCGATTGAAACTGCATATGGAGTACATCAAACATTTTAAGCGGATGATTAATAGCACAGTGGGGCCAAATAAATATATGCAGTTCAACTGAACAAGACAAGAGTGAAAATTCTTACAAACTGTTGGGAGGTGTTAAAATGATAATGTAAATACTCACATCTGCATCATGAGAACTGTCTGAATCAGTTGCTTAGACAAGTAAAATACGGCACGTTTAAAACTTTAGACAAAGAACACACTCCCTTCACTGTGAATAAGATCTGTTGAGTAGGCAGTACTGACAGCTCTTTAAACCGCAGCCCACCATTGTCAAATCAGACACATGAACACATCTAGGGTACACTAGCATGCAGCAAGTGCACACTTAAAGAAAGAAAGAAAGAAAAAATATTACTGAATCCTGACATTTTAGTCCTCCACATTCTGGCTTGTGTAATACAGCCCCCTCTGTAGAAACATGAGATAGAACTGTAAGGAGAGTGATCTATGTTCACTGAAGTCCTTACGCACCAGGTGTGAGCACGAGGAAGCTTGTCTGGAGTTCCCCACTGCTCAATGGTAAACAACTGTGGCCCATTGGATCCTAAGAAAAATGAAATATTACGAACAGGAACCTAATGAATAATACTGCTACTATGATAATCTAAACTACATTTTCATTTCTCTGACAATTTTCTCCAAAGCAACTTAAATGTTAAACTACTTACAGTCATTTACCCATTTATACAGCTGGGTAATTACCTTGGTGAAAGGTACTACAGCTGCAGGTAAGACAAAACATGTGATCTTTGAGTCCAAAGGCAACAGCTCTAACTACTACACTACCAGCTGTCCCCAAATTAAACTATGAATTTAGTTTAAAAAAAGTCAATTGTGGAGAAAACTTGATATTGTAATGTTTACAGTGAAAATATGAATACTGTCACTTCGGCAATACATATACCTTGCATATAGAACAGGTAAATTAGTTTAAAAAAATAGTATCACCACCACCATAGTTTTATTGGTTTTAAGTACTGAACAACGATTTTAGATGAGAACACGTGAATACTTCAGAATGCCCACCATATAGTTCTGCAAAGCCATTCATAGGCACACGTGATGTCCCTGTGACAAACTGGAGCAATCGAATTCTCTTCTCTGCGTCCATCAACAGGACAGCCTGTTGGAACACGGGTGTGAATAGAAAAACACCAAAAGACAACTCCATTAAAGAACCATTAAAGTCAGTTTAATAAATAAAAATACTTATTTAAAAATAAAAAAAAAACCCACTTCGTGTGTGTTTGCCCAAAGTCCAACTTTGCATTTTGGAAATTTGTGAAACTTAAAAAACAGAATATATGAGTAGGATGGCTGAACTTAACATGACTCAAACACGGTTTATGTATTTAATCGCCAATTAAACAAAATCAAAGAAACAATTTCTGGCATTTCATGAGGCAAAATAGAAATAAGCTATCGTTATGGATATTTTGTGACTAATACCAGTTACAGCTTTCCCTTTGCCAACACTGTTAATGTAACATACTAAGATTTGCTCATGAACAGTGCAATGCAGGCTTATTTACAACAGAAACCAGGATAGGTAATGTGGATTAACAGTAGAAGTATAAAATATTTCTGTGGATTTTGCTTAAACCGACTTGATCTATGAAAAAATGTGACCCTCCATAATGACAGTGACTTGGTTCCAGATTACTGATAAGCAGAGCCAGTACCACGTCCCCACCTCTTTCATCTAAGCAAACATTCCTGACAGACTTTGATCAGCTGTCAACTTTTCACTGAGTATACAGAGCAAGAACAAACTCAACAAGGTCACAGTTAGACAAAGTTGTATGCACTGACCTCAGAGTTCCACTAATTCAAAACTACTTTTCAGAGTACAGTATGTTAAAACTTAAAAATTCCTAGGTTGAGGTTGAGTATTTTGGTCATGAATCCTCGGTTCAAATTTACCGGCAAACTATATTAATTTATTGCTACCATCATCTGAAATTTGCATGTCAATGTCTTTCACTCGTGTGAAAAACACAGGTAACTGCAATACTTATTCTTCAGTCACATTTATAGGACTTGTCAGTTTTGTGTGACTGTATTGTACGTGAGAGTCCTTGGTAATGGCATGTGAGAAAGATAAATTTGTACAAGCACTAGTGTGGCTTGGCTGTAATGGGGGGCTTTTATGAGTGTTTCCTTCACACACCTCTAACTGATATTATGTGGAAAAGTATGATTTTGCATACTGGGTCATGCTGCTGATGTGTTAAGAGGTTATGAGTAATAAACTACTTAGTTTAGATATATATTGCTCCTTATGTTCCATGCTTGAACACAGTTCAAGCATTAAGTGGGTAAATGTCACTGATTACAACACACAACTAAGAACATGTTGCTAAGATTAGTAACAGCAAGTGCACACACAACACCCTTTGAATGAGGCTACAAGTGCTGTAGGCTGCATGAAGGCTCACCTTCCAGAACCACTGGATGACAGGGTGGTTGGGGCAGTAGCCATTCTTATAGACGGTGTGCTGCCTCCAATCATTTACGTCCACGTCACCCAGGCCACACATCAGCAGCTGAGGGTGACACAGAGCAGGACACGTCGCAGGATCAGGCAAAAGCCGGGAGAATATCAAGCTTGTCTCGCATAATAAAGAGATCAGAGAAAGGACACCTAGTCTTTACCGACTGAGGGCAAGCTGACTAATTGGTTCACTTCTGCGGGGAAAGCAAGACTAACAAGGCAGCATTTGAAGTGGTGGTTAAGTCAAAGTTATTAAGAGAACACAATGTGCAAAAAACATACAATGTTGCTACTTCAAACAACAAAGTTACGTCTAAATGGTAAAGCTCAAGTAGTTCCAAAAGCATAAGACATTAAAAGAGTTTACAGCTATCTGATAATACCTCAAGCTCATTTTCATCAAAGATCTTAATCAAGTCGATAAGAATCAGTTCTGTGAAGCCCTGTGGACAAAGGAAGGGGAAAATCCTGTAAGACATCCATCTTCAATGAAAGCCATACACACACACACATACTGTGTACTTTCCCTTAGTTTCCATCCAAAGGCAATAACACAATGTCACGCCCACAATTCTGCGTGTCCTATAGGCTCCCTTTGGATGTACTGGTATAAAGTGGAACCCGGCAACAGGCCTCAGCGTTCAAAAACAACTCTTTACACACTTGCGCCGCCAAGTGGCTACAGATTTTTAACTATTTTTGCCAACTGACTAAACACTTCACTTACCTCCAAAAATGCATTCATTTGTTTCTGAACTCTGTTAACAAACCTCCACTGGATAACAAGGCTGTGAAACAGAGAGAAAATATTTTTAAAAACTAACACAAATGTCACCAGGGACTGAAGTTTTGATAATGCTGCCTTATCTCACATTCACTATTCTGCATGCGCTGTCTATAAGGAGTTACGCTGTATAAAATACTCCGCAATTGTGTGCTAGTAATTTAGGATCCCTTTCAGAATGTGTTAAAAACTGATCAAGGGATGAGCGTAACTAAAGCATCTGAAGCAGACAGAAGCCCTTCAGCCAGTTCTTTACTTACTCTATGTACTCCTTTTTGTTCTCATTTGTGACGACCATTTCTGATCCCCTGGGTTTCAGATCCACCTGGTATGTCTGTGGGAGACGAATACAACCACAAGATTATATTTAGGACCCTCAATCACTACCATTCATCACAATGAAGATACAACATCTGTGGCTATGAGCTGTTCTGTGTATGAATAAGATGTACATACATCACACATAAGCTGAATTGAAAATACATTTTTCTTTCCACTTTGTTTTCTACCTTTACAACACAGATCACAAGTGTGTTCTGCTGAACCTCAACCAATATGACTCAAACACCATGCAGAGCAGATCCATGTACCCACTGTCTGGTTCTGCCAACCAACAGGCACCCCTACTGTGTGTCATCCATCAGATCCACTCTTCCTTCTGTGAGCCACTCAGCCCACTCAAAAACACGTGGCGCTAATGTTGAATCATTGCTGGCATTTTTGCTCAACTAAACCAAGAATGTTCCTGATGACTTAGTTCACAATTCTGTCATTCAGTTTCAGAGGAGGTGTGAAACAAAACTTCAGTACAGCTACAAATCTGTTCCTTCCCTTTTGCACTAAATGTAATATAAGTGAGCGATATCAATAATGTTTTGTGTCACTCGATTTTTTTTTTTTTTTTCTTTTTTACAATATTGATAAATTTAAGCTGATGTTTTTCTCTGATGTGTCTTACAATGATAAGCTACATACAATCGTTTACTTATTTACATAGCAGGGAAATTTTTACAGGATAAATTCATGGTTAGTATCTTGATCAAGCGAGATTCTTATACAGGTACTTTATTTGCACAGTAGCAGTTTTAGCCAGAATGCCACCTACTGCCCAAATGCTCTTTTTGCATAAATGGCCACATGTCTCTTTCAATAAAAGTTTAGATCTTAAACTTACATTTTTTATCAAAAAATTAAGAACTCTGCTCCATGGCACATCTGCTCTTGTGTTCCATTAATTTATCAAAGGGAATAGAAATAAACTTCAGGTTAGTATACCTGGCCAAAATTGTCTTCATCAATACAGAACCGCAGGTCAAGTTCTGTGGGGTCGTTCTCCAGAATCCATTTCAGAGAATTGTAATATTCACTGTCCTATAGAAAGGGAACAACATTAAGAATAGAGTCAGACGAAGTTATAATAGATCGCATATTACCTCATAGCCAATGATTGCGCACAATACCCTTCTTAAATGCACTGGTGCTGAGGTCATTCATGTCAGCAGACCACAGGATTCATTCATTCTTTCATAAAGAATTTAGTCCTGTGCTTCACACAGCAAGATTTTACTGCATGTATGTCTGTGTGTATTTTTTTCCATGGATGTATATTGTAAAGTACATCTTACCACAGACTCCATGTCCTTCAGTGAAATTGATTTTCCAAGCATCATCTTGTAGAAAGGCCTAATGAAGAAACCTAATAAAAAGATTAATTCAGAACAAAATTATAATTTGCAAATACATTTTTTTTTTTTTTTTGTTACAGAAACAAATGGAAAGCCTAAACACACAAAAGTCTGGTAAATAAGAGTTTGGTAAAACCTTGGTCAGAAGTAAATAACAGTGCACCATAGTAAAAGTAAAGAGTAATATGACCAAGAACTATAATAGTGTATAAAGCAAGTACACACTGCAATAGTAGTACAGCAGTGGATTCACACAATTTGGAGCAAATGAATCTGCAAATTGTCTGAGAAACTAGAAGATCTGAATGGATGAAGGTGCCATCTCTAACACAGAACACAACTAATGGCATGTATTAATATACAAAGATCTACTGTGATTTTTTTTTTTTTTTATAAACTTGCCATCCAAGAGCTTCCCGTGGAACACAGCCATGCCTGCCACACGACCAATAAACTTGAAGTAGGAGAGGTGGTCTTCATTACAGAGGCCAGAATTGGGATTGATCTGCAGGGTGTAATTATCCCTAGAGAATGGAAAATAAGAGTGAGGCGTCCGTCCATCCATCCATCCATCCATTATTAATAACTGCTTGTCGAGTGCAGGTAAAATTATGGTCCATAGTCTATTTTTTGAAGCACAGGACATGTGGCATGCTACGCTGTGACTAAATGGTGTTTGTACCATAAGAGGACCACTCCAGCTATGACAACCATATTAAGAGGACTTTAAAAAAAATTATTTATTTTTACAGAGCGCTCTTCTCACGCAGTGACACAGAGCGCTTTAACACAGGCATAAAGCAAGAAAAAGATACAAACAAAAGACGACAGTAACAATACAATAATAGATACAATAATAGATAAGACAATAATAATAAAAAAAAAAATCTGCTCTTAGCTGTCTCTCTCGCGTGGTACGGGAACTGCACAGCCTTCGACCGCAAGACCCTACAGCGAATTGTTAGAACAGCTGAAAAGATCATCGGAGTCTCTCTACCCACCAGACACCTCATACAACAACCGCTGCATCCACAAAGCCACCAGTATTGTGGACGACCCCTCTCACCCCTCTCACGGACTCTTCGCCCTCTTGCCATCTGGCAGAAGGTACAGGAGCATCCGTGCCACCAGCAGACTCCAACAGTTTCGTCCCCAAGGTAGTCAGATTACTCAACACCCTGCTATCTCCCAATGCTCACCTGGCACAAACAACTAACCCAGCATAACTTGATACACTACAAACAGTTTACAGCCCATGTCCTGCGTATTTATTGTCCTGTACTCATCTCACACTGTTGTGTATTTGCATTTTCTGTAGTCCTGAGTACTGTTCTGTGATGCACCATGGTCTCTGGAGAAACAACATTTCGTTCCACTGTATACAAAGCTATACAGAGGAATGACAATAAAAACCACTTGAACTTGATCTGTTTTATTCAGTGATTACTTCAGTGCTTCTCCAACACTGGTAAGACTGATGGAACCCCTTCTTCACATTCACAAACCCAGCACACCGTTTTCTTTTTTTACACTTAAACTCGCACTGTTCAGCACGAGAGAAGTGCAATTTACAGCAACGGTCACCTGTAGGAAGAAGCCATTCAAGACTGCAGGGGGAACATAACTCATGTCTTGGCATTCTTCTTATTTTTAAATGTGTCTGAAAAGCTTTTGAGGAAAAAAATACGAAAAATCTAAAGGTGACTAGACAAGCAACACAAGCTGAATTTATGCCCTTTCATTCTGCAAATTAAAATTTCTTCTTCCAATGTATAAAATTTGCTGTGAGCATCTAAAAGTTTTTTTTTTTTTTTTTTTTTTTTTAAATCAGACAGTTCATTTGTAAATACATTGTGACTGTGTCTGTGGCATTTAAAAATAATTCTGATACTTCTATAGACTGCCAAATAAATTATATATATATATGGTTTTAGATTTCTGTAGTTTTCACACTTTTAAGCTCAACTTACTATAGCTCTGGGCAGAGAAGAAAACTTATGCAAAACAGACTGGAAATTATTTTGAAAGCGGACAGAACACTGACCTTGAGGATAAAGAGGAAAGATAAATGAAAAGAGCGATAACAAAATGAGGTAAACAGTGCTGGAATCTAAAGAGTGGCAATGACAGTGCAAACTGGGCACAAGAGGCCGTGCTCCAGAGGATGAACGAAAGCTGAAACCTGCAGGCCACAATGGGGATGCTGACGTAAAGGCAACTCCAAACGGCTGAGTACAGAAGTAAGACAAGGAGAAAGATTTAATTCTGAATCCACTAAAGAAAGCTATATATTAAAATTCATAAAACAGAATTTCTACTGTTTAACCAAAACATGACAGGTAGTTTGTGCAGCGAATTTATAATGGCGTTATGTTAGAAGGGGTTTTGAATGTGTTTTTAATCATGAGATTTATTTGTGTAACCATGTTTACATAATTTGCCTGCAAAACTTACAACAAAAACGTTGAGATATTTACCTCAAAACAATTGAAACGGATATTTATTACGGTTATTTATCTGAAAACAGTTGAAATGCAGTGTTAAAACACCATAATCATTATCTTAAGTTTGTGTTGTTTTGTAAACTGTACATTTCAAGTTGCACTGAGTAAATTCAAAATGGGAGGCACGGTGGCACAGCAAGTAGCGCTGCTGTCTCGCAGCGCCTGGGTGGTGCGAGAGAACGTGGGTTTGATCCCCGCTCAGTCTGTGTGGAGTTTGCATGTTCTTCCAATGTCTGCGTGGGTTTCCTCTGGGTGCTCTAGTTTCCTCCCACAGTCCAAAGACATGCTGTTCAGGTTCCCCTTAGTGTGTGTGTGTGTGTGTTCCACTGATGTATGGATGAGTGACCCATTGTAAGTAGTGTATCTAGCAGTGTAAGTCACCATGGTGAATACAAGTGTGTGGGCTGATAACACTACATGGAGTTCGGTGGAAGTCGTTTTGGAGAAAAGCATCTGCTAAGTAAATAAATGTAAAATAGATGAGTCCATAAAGTGTTTGAATTGGAAAACACTACATTTATTCTTTTACCTGACATTTTTCACCAAAGAGACTGAGTTTCAGGCAACCTAAAATTGCTTACCTATTTATACAGTTTGCCAATTTTAACTGGAGCAGTAAAGGGTCGGTGTCTTGCTCAAAGGTACTACAGCAGGAGGCTGGATTCAAACCTGTGCAGCTCAAATCACTATGCTACCTGCTGCAAACAATTTGGTCAACAAAGAATTATGTCTATGTATTACTGCAGAGTGTAATTTTCACCCCAAGCAGTACCCATAGTAAGACGCAAATACAGGAATTAGGTGTAGTTGCCTGCCAGTGGATGGCCCACCCCATTTACTCACGTGGCTGAGTACTCAAAGAGGCCATAGTATGGGTTGAACATCTCCTTGGACAGTAAGAAGAACCACTCCCGGGCCACACCTCCATAGTCCAGCCCCTTCTCTGACTCAAACTCGATCCACAGCCGTGCCTTCAGGACATCAGGCCTCTTAAGGGACATGATGCGCCGGTACGATTCCTCAAAGATGTTGTTTCTATGCAGTTTCATCTCAAACCTGTTGGGGATGTCTGCCTAAAATTGGGTGAGACATGGTGAATTTTTAATTGTACTAAGGGATCTGTAGAATTAGCAGTGACAATCCTGTCAACATGCAAGGTAGGGACCACCCAAATGCTTGCGACATAATCACAGTGCTTGATATAAAAAAAAAAGCTCCAAAACCATCATAGAGAAATTCAGTTGCATTACCGGTTTCTTTAATTTTTTCCTGAAGTAGTCATATTTCTGTTTGAACTCTCTGGAATATGGTACTGCCTAGAAAGTGCAGGAAGAAGAGTAATACCATCAAATGCTGCAGCAACTCAAGAGCGCTTAAGTTATTGATTCATGAAACAGGCTGAATGATACTTACAGGTCCAGTGATGGCTGGGTTCTGCAGACGAGGATCCTCCCATTGGGTGGTCTTAGAATCTTCAGATTAAATGAGAATAATGAAAATCAGTAAGGGTCTAGATAAGTACTAGTGAACACGTCACTGTTCTTTTGAGTTGGTTTAGGTGCTGTAAAAGTTGTGGAATACAGTGAAATTTGACTTCGGTATTTTCACGGTTTAGGGCATTGCTGTCAAGAAAATTTCAACTCATAACGACCACTTGTGTAGTTTTCATAAACAGGAAGGGTACAAAACTGGTTTACCATTGCCTTCTTCTGCACATGTCTTTAGACTGCAAACATTTGGAGAACATGCCAACTCCGCAGACCCTCATTTAGTTCCGAACCTACACCTTAATATGCAGCTCGGGCACTGTGAGGCACCAGTGTTACTGCTGCATCACCAAGCTGCATAAAGCTAATTAATACAGTCCAACTCATGTAAAAATTACAAATTGGCTTCATATTGAAATAGACCTATAGGCTACAGATTTTAGCAATACAAAAGACAGTGTGAAGACAAGAGAGCTTCTCTGTGCTCATCACATGACTCATGAGTTCAACAATTAAGTGAAGGGGCCTGGCCTTACTATGGTCGATGTAAAATGTCCTCCCATCTGTATGAACACGCTCTTCCCAGCCAGGCTACAGGAATGAACAGAGAGGGGGAGGAGAGAGAGAGAGAAAGACTGAAATGGCCTCACTTGGCAGCACACATGAACACACAGACACCACAGTGACGGAAGCAACACACTGATTCACAACCCAACGGTGGAGAGGTTAGTCCAAGCCGCAGCCCACCTGGGCTGGTCAACAACCGCACATCGCCACAGATAACAGCCCCCTCCGTGAAAGGCAATGCTCTTTGGGGAGTAGTCCACTCGCATGCAGCTCACAACAAGGTGCGTTCACTGGACTACATGGGGAAACAACTATCCCGAGGAGGGGGGCAAATACGAAGCTGGCTGCCTTTTTAAAACACAAATCAGGCAGTTGACTGAAAGGGCACAGACGCCTGTGCGGAGAAGGGCTGGGCAGAGCTCAGAGAGAGGGGACGACAGGGGGGCTGTAGACACAGGAGCAATGAGACACAGTCCATGCCAGTTATGAGAGTGCAGTCTCCAGGCAGCCAGACGGGCAGGGGGAGGGCACAGGGGTTGGGGGGGAGGCTGCGCTTGCATTCAGCACCAACCTCCTCCAGCAGGTTCTGCCAAAAGACGCAGCACGCAAGACGTTCCACGCCATGGAAAGAACCAGGAAAAACAAAAAGGGGGGGACAAAACAAAAAAAAAAAAAAAAAAAAAAAAAAAACACCACCAGCCCGTAAGACATTAACTATATGCCTCATTTTCAGAACTTTTTAACTGAAAGTGATTATGAAGGTAAATTAAGTCTTATAAAACAGTTTTCTTTTTGAAACATTACTACAAGAGCAGAATAACTGTGGTCACAAAAGACAGTTTTCATGGGACAAATGTTAATAAACAGATGCTGAGCTACGTCTTTAGACATAGCACATTCATTGGCAAAAAGGGATGCTACAAGCAGAAAGCTACTCTCATAACTGTATGGCATGAGCTTCTGTCACACATCAAGCTCTTGGTCTAACCAGGTGTTTTCACTGTGAAAAAAACACTATCAATGCCACACACTGGCCTGTCACAGGGTTACTAAACAAGCAGGATCAGGGCAGCTAAAGCAGCAGTAAAAGGATGTGCTGGGTCCGGAACTGGAACAGCAGTTGTATAGATATAGGCTCCCTCGGAAAATGATACTTCCTATATAACACCTTACAGGGAATTTAGATATATTTAAACAGAAAATAAATAAATAAATGAATGAATAAATAAATAAATAAATAAATAAATAAATAAATGAATACAAAATCAGTTATTGTCTCAACTTCAGATTTCCCCCAAGAACCATTTAATAGTAAGTAACTATAAATAAGGACTGAAACAAAAATATTCCCTGTACTGGATATTGACTTGGATCTTGCACCTTTCCCTACATCTTTAATATTTTTACTTTACTGTTGGTTTCTGACTGCTCCACAGTACTAAAGGGACCAATAGATACACCTATGAATTTTGTTTTTATGGTCTAGAAAATGCATAAGGCAAGAACCATAAATGAAGCCAGAGAACATTTTAATGGCATGCAGCTAAGGTTTTCTTACTCACAGGAAGCGGGCCAAGGTCACCAGGGTCCAGAGAAGCCTTTGTCCTCATATGGACAGGATACTTTAACCGTGGGTCTTCCTGTAGAGAAAAAAAGTGAATAAGATACACCATGTTGTTCATATCCAAACTGCATATCTCATTGCTACATGCGATGCAAATTCTGTGACATCAGACACTTGTGGAATGGCACCATTATTTTTTCAGTCTCAGTTGAAAACAGACTTAAAGATAAAGCTACACTGGCACCGAAGTGTTACCCTCAGAAGCAAATTTTACTGTGATAAGTTTTTGTGATAAGCATGTGGTTAAGACAAAAATATACAGTCAAGTCAATCAGCTTTAAAAGACCCTTTTAAATAATAAATACATCTTTCAACAAAATGAAGTCTGTTTCAGTAGAGGGTTACTCACTAGGTGCAGTATCACCTTGTACCACCAGGAGGAGCACAGAGACTCGAAATAAATTGAAACATTTTCATCAGCAGCAGCCAAAAAGTGACCAGTTTATACTCTGCTCATCAGCTCAACAGTGCTCCAAGTTGTATCAGTCTAGGCTAAAGCGTGGCCTAAATATGGGAGTGTTTTTTTCTTTTTTCTTTTTTTTTTAAATTTTGTTGTTTTATTATTATATTCAACCTTGTTATGACTGGCTAACAATTTACTAATACAGTATAGCAATATAAACGTGAATATTTTTGCTGCACTTTTCTCAACGGTAAAACAGAAGGGTACTGCGTAATAAGCTATGTGCTTCTCCCTCTTTCATGCATCTATTCGACTTGAGAATTATAAATGCCATTCTCATTTCAGCTTTAATAATCCACATCGTAAAGACAAACAGAACTGTAGCTGTGACCTATCTCGCATTTACTGTAACAATGTCTCTGTGAGGTAAAATGGCCTGCCTTTTAAATTGAACTACATGCCCTCATTTTGAGCACAAAACTCAAACCATTCTGTATTAATAAATTTTGGTATCAGACCTGATCTGTGCAGGTCTCCCCTGCTTTGAGTGCCGTAAACAAAACCAGCAGTAACATGGCATACTTAGCCTAACTGGATATTACACTAACAAAACCAAACTGAGAAAGAGGTACTTGCACTATTCCTTTCCAGAACTAAACCTTACAACTAGACAATCCTCAGCTGTCCTGTTATATAACATGTGAATCATGCCTTTTTTCAAACCCTACGTTTAAGTGGTTGGTGACCTTCCATTAACCCTAGTCAAGTTCCATCTTTAATTAGACCATGCAAGCATACAGTTTGGCCTGATGAAAAATGAAAAGTGATACAGGAAAAATAAAAAGTCCCACAGTCCTGAGTTGTAAGGTAATAAATACCTGTCAAGAAGGAATGGGAAACACGTTTTAGCCTTGCGGTTCCCTGGCCGGTACACAGAAAATTTCTCACCCAAGTAGTGGTCCTGCTGTTGTGGTCAATGAAGAACGGCCGCCCGTTGGGGGCTATCCTCATCTCCCAGCCTGGAGGCAAGAAGCTCTGCGTGCCCTTGTGTTGTGATTTCGGCGAGCTGTAGGGCGAGGGCTGTGGTGACTGGGGGTTTGAAAGGGTGTCCTTCACTGCACGACGGGCTGGGATGTTGTTGGCCCCCTGGGAGAAAGGAAACGGGAGCCTGCCTTAAGCATATATTCACAGGGTAACTTGTACTTAAAAATACTTTTAGTTTATTTATGCAAAACAGTAATTTTTCCACCTAATTTTGATGTGTTGAAAGTGCAGGGGTCTTCAGTTTACTTCATGCTGATTATACTGTACTTGAAATAATAAAATCACTGGAAATCACCTCTAGATTTCAAAAATTTATTTTCTTTGTATCTCCCATATTTGCCTATTCAGCACTCTTGTCAAACTTTGCAGACAAGCTACACAATTCACTCTGAGTCAGCTGTTCCTTAATATCTTATATACCTTTTCAACTCGTTACTTCCATCAGATTTTGCTATTTAGACGCAAGTCACTTTGTACATTTAGAGCATCCTGCCACCTGCAGGTGTTTGAAAGGTCGAGATACCCCGGTTACCTAAAACCCATCCTGATACTCTATTCAGGGAGTTGCAGTCATAACAGGGAAAAGAAAAAAGCTTAAGACGGGTCGGACTCTGGTGCTCAAAATCCCACCCAACCTACCATTTTTAAGTAACACTACTTTAGGGTCCACACCCTGTTCATCCCAGGAAACAGTACACTAGCAAACAAAAGCACTTGATGATGATTCAAAGACATTTTAATTGAAAATAATTCAGTTTTTCTTACATTACTATTATTTTCAGACAACTGCAAAGGCATGGTTTGTTCACTAAATTGGCGAAGAAAGATTTTCAGTACATTTGTTTGGATCAGCTTGAAATACAATTTCAAAGGGCAGCAAAAAACACATTACACTGTTTTGTCGTCTAAATTCATTCCACTGTGATGACTCCTAAACCAATACCATTAAAATATAGTCAGCTGTGTTCTTCCAGCAAGTTTCCATTCACACTTTTAATTATTTGCTAAAAGTCTTTACAAGTATGGTTTTCTGAACAGCTTCTCAACATCATGAACCTCACACCATAGCAAACTGTTTAAAATATAAAAGTGCACGAGGGTGTAATTCTCATTAAGGTAACAGCATGTACTGGCACACAACTCGGCATGCTGTAAAACGATAGATGATGGAATCCATAAATGCAAGTGTACCGGTTTTCTGATGTGTCAGCTTGACTGTAAGCCAAAAAAATACTTGCAATGAGTGCCTCTCACCTGATAGCAGCAACAGCTGCTAAAATCCCTTCATCAGAATGATGCAATACATGGTCATCTATTTCTGGGTAATGCCAAACAGCCCCAGGGAACATGATTAAAAAAATTAAAACACACACACACAAAAAACATTTTAGGTGTTTTTCAGCATCCTCAAAGGTGTGGGGGGGGGGGGGGGTGCACTAAGACCTAACTCGGGATTTCAAGTTGCTGATTCTTCAACCACAGGTATTCCAGTGTTACCCATTTTAAATTCTTGGCTGTTAACCAACATGAATGGGTTCTCTACCAAAACAGCTCACTCGTCACCCAACTATTCATCAGAAAACCAAGCCTTGACTTCTCTCCTAACTAATAAATGCATTCCATGATTATACATTCATTCTCCATATCTGACCCCTCGGTAGTGTAAAATGAGTCTCTGTTTTGAATCCGATGTGTTGCAATGAACATCCTCTCTCCCCCATAACTGCTGAAACTCTTTCATTCAAACTCTTTTCTCTACTGATCTCCCAAGAGCCACATAAATTTGCATGGCAACATCTGTCTCAATCATCTGTGTTATGTCCTATGAGACTTAATTTTATCACAGTTACTCAAGGAATGTACAACTGTTTTAAAAAAAAAAAAAAAGTATTAGACTGATTTGGTAAATAATGTTTTTAAAGCTCTGTAAAGCTCATTTTGAAGTAAAATATCTGCTCAATAAGTAAATGTGAATCTAAGAGAGGGGCAGCTGGTCGTGTGGTAGTTAGAGCTGCTGCCTTTGGACCCAAAGGTCACAGATTCAAATCTGTAGTACCCAAGGTACTTACTATGAATTGTTTCAGTAAAAGCTGCCAAGTGGTAAAAATGGTTAAATAATTGTAGGTGGCTTAACACAGTGAGTTGCTTTGAACAAAAGCATCAGCTATATGAATAAATGTAACACCTTTAAACAATTTGCAAACTGTGCTGAAAAAAATAATGTTTTTTTTCCCTCATGTTAAATACTAAACAAGCAATAATAGCAGTTTTGCATTTTCAGGTTAAAGAACACGTGAAACATCAGCCTTATTACGTAAAGATTTGTTAAGCGTTGGTAAATGGTTGGGGCAGCACGGTGGCAGAGCGAGTAGCACTACTGTCTCATGGGGCCTGGGTGGTGCAAGAGGACATGGGTGCAATCCACACTCAGTCTATGTGGAGTTTACATTTTCTCCCCGTGTCTGTGTGGGTTTCTTCCCACAGTCCAAAGACATGCTGGTCAGGTGTCGTCATACTGTGTGAATGACAGAGAGAGTGTGTTCCACTGATGTATGGATGAGTGACCCATTGTAAGTAGCGCATCTAGCAGTGTAAGTCACCTTGGTGAGTAATGTGTGTGGGCTAATAAAACAACATAGAGTTAACTGGAAGTCACATTGGAGAAAAGCATGTGCTAAATAAATGTAAATGTCTTAGTGACGCTAAGCGTACCTCTGTAAAACATAGCACACATACAGCATGTTACACTAATTTCTAGTGCTCACGTTAGATTTACTGTAGTATTGATTTGTTGTTCCCAATAAGGGCAGACTGAGGTCAAAAACTAAATCTGATGCCAGTAAGTATTCAGGACCAGCCCATCAATGCAGTGATACACCTAAACATAACATCTCTACTAAACTGGCTGCTCACAACAGGGTGACAATGCTCACAACGTGTGATATTCTTTACCATTAAAGGGTCAAGCAATTTAAAGAGCTCATGTATGATTTAAATTGAAGTGAATATATTCCACTCATTGAACAATTTGGTCTCTTTGCTTTGTACTATTCCTTCAGCCTATTTATCTACATCAAAACAGAAAACCGGTGTATATCAGGTGAAAAGCTGTAACACATTTTCAGGGATCATATCCTCATGTTTCAGAAAAGCCAGGTACCCAAGCCACACACACACACACACACACACACACACACACACACACACACACACACACACACACACACACACACACACACACTTTCACTGAAACCACTTGTCCCAAGTGGGGTCGCAGCAAACTGGAGCCTCATCTGACAACACATGGCGTAAGGCTGGAGGGGGAAGGGACACATTCAATATCGGACACCAGTCTAACACAAGGCACCCCAAGCGGGACTTGAACCCCAGACCTGCTGGAAAGCAGGACCTGGTCAAACCTGCTGCGCCACTGCGCCACCTACACATTGACAAACTGCTTGTCCCAAGCGGGGTTGCGGAGAGCCAGAGCCTAACCCGGTAACACAGGGTGCAAGGCTGGAGAGGGAGTGGACACACCCAGGATGGGATGCCAGTCAGCTACATCAGAAAATGACCATATAATTTAAAATACATTTATCTCTACTACGTGCTGTAAGGTCCAACTGGTAGCATATTGCATATGATTATATAATCAAAATAATAAAGAGCGTATCCATTTAAAATAGCAGTAACCTAACTCTATATCACTCCAGACTAAATGCAACTAAGACAAATGAGACAGAGACCCTCTACATCTGAAAAGATGAGCAAAAATACGTCTAACGCTGTTTAACGACTATGTAAACTATAGAGAAGCAAGGAGGCAAAAAATGAAAACAAAGTAATTGGACTCTTGAACAGACCAAACATTGTTAAAAGTGTCACTCTTCTCTGTATACTACATGCATTTTATGGAATATTTACATGAAATCTACACTGTAAATGCTTTTGAGAAGGTGAGAGATTTCTGTCAAAGCAATGAAAAAGGAAGAAGTGTCAAAAAAATGGAGGGAAATAACATTAACATCCCCCTGCAAGGTGACACAGGACATAGGCATGATGCAGAAGGGTTGACCCTGGCAGAGAAACGAGAGCAAAGGGTAAGGTGAGAAAGCTACTGATGGGGATGTGTGCCTCTCTCACCTCAATGGGGGCGGACAGGGTGACAGTAGGGGAACTCAGACTGCGAGGCCGGCGCAGCTGAGGCTCAGTCAGGTGGCTGCTGGCTGTGCCCGTAGAGGAGGAGGCAGTGGTGGTGGCGGCAGCTGCAGCAGCAGAGGATGTGCTGGCCCCATCATCTGTGTGCTAGTGTGGAGAGGGGTATTTTAACTGTGAAACTACACCACAACCCTCTCGGTCCAAAGCAAAGAGGACACGCCACCTCACTACACAAGCATCCATCCAAGAAGCCTGTAAAGGGAGGGGTAACCAGCCACAGAATCCAAGGAAAGATACCTTTGTGTTCTTAATCACTACACATCCTGCTGCATTCATTGACCAAAGATCAAAAGCATTCAAAAACTTTAGAACATTTAGAACATCCATTATCATAGCTCGGTCTGATAAGGGGAGATTCTTTGTCCTGAAAGAAATGAGGATCTTAACCTCAAATGCAAAAAGCTGGACACCATCTCGGGTAAAAGCTCAGCTGGTAACTGGGGAGGCTGATGAAAGGTAGTAAAAATAAAAAGGAAGAAGCAGGAAGGTGAATGCACAGACCAGTTCTGGAGCAGAGGACTCCAACTGCTGTACCTGCAGGATTGGGCGGGTCCAGGTGGTGCTGCGGTTGTTATGGTTTACATAGTAAGTACGTCCTTTGGTGTCCTTCCTCTCCTCCCATCCTGGAGGTAGGCCAGGCGTGGTGAAGGCGTACACTGCAGACGGAGACTGGCCGGATGAGACGTGAGACCAGTTAGTTTTTATGCAGAGCAAAAAACATCAGTTTCACACACAGCTTCAAGCTGAAATGCTGAAAATCTTTATCACTTTATCATCATCATTCTGTGGCTGTCAAATTCCAAGTTGACATAAGTAGCAGGGCAGTATGTACCACAGCGAATCTAAAGGTTGCCAGTTTCAATGTCATATTGTTGTAGTGTCGTCCTTTCAAGTACGGTACAAACCCTAAAATTCTCCAGTAATAATTACCCAGCTGTATAAATGTGTAAACCACTGTAGGTAGCCTAACACTTAAATTGCTTTGAAGAAAAGCACCAGCTAAATAAATAACCGTAATAAGTCATTATAGTCATCTCTGGAGATACCCCCACTTTAAATTCCAAGGCATTTTTTCATGTTTTCTGAATTTGGATTTCACACAGATACCCACAACTGAGTCACATGAGGCATATTTTATTTATTTATTTATTAAAATACATACAGGTGGTCCCTGACTTACGATGGGTTTACGTTACGCGAAACCCATCGTAAGTGGAAAATATCGTAAGTCGAAAATGCATTTAATACACAAATCCTGCCGAACATCATAGCCTAGCATGGGTGTGATGGCCATTACGGGCTTGCTGCCTTCATGCTGGGCAATTATCTTGAGTTTCTCCTCAAGAGTACTTGCCTTTCTCTTCTTCTTCCCACCAGTAGCAGGAGAGACAGACGGGTGTTTCTATGACATTACTGATGCACAAAAAACAACCGCGTGGCAGACTGGGAGATGCAGATTACTGCCGCTGTCCAGCACCACGAAAGAGTATCGCACCGCATATCGCTTGCCCAGGAAAAAAATTCAAAATCCGAAGTACGGTTTCTACTGAATGTCTATCGCCAGCTCACCATCGTAAAGTCAAAATATCATAAGTCAAACCACCGTAAACTGAGGAGCATCTGTATACACACACACACACACACTTATTCGGTTAACACAGTCATCTGCACAGTGGCATGGAATGAGTATTATGTTGTATTTAGTTGACACCATTACCCCACGTCATACAACGTAAGAGACATTCCAACTAAACTCCCTACAGTTAAATGTACGTAACACTGCAGTGTAATACACACGCAAGTAATATAGCCACCAGTTGACCTGAAACATGTCCTGACTCTCATGTGAGAGGAAACTAGATGAACATGAAGAGACAAATGTGGGGGAGTAATTTAGTTTTTTTTTTTTTTTTTTTACATTAGACAAACATGCAATGTTTTCCTGGTGCCTGACTGCCAGCTGCCACGGGTCTGGTGGTGCTTTTCTGTATGTAAATTTATTCAGTGTATATTTTTTACAGTTTATTTTTTTTTCAAAGGAATTACAACATATTTCATAATGTGTTTAGTATTGCACTTTTTTAATTTTCATGTAAGCTTATGTTTATTGTAACACGCAATATGATGACAGGGTTTCATATGGCAAAGAAAGACAATTTAAACTGAGCAATTTAAAACACACACATGGCATTTTAAAGTCATCAGCTCATGTGAAACATGTCTTTGGACTGTGGGAGATAACCCACACTTCAAGTGTACGGTGTGCAACGGCTACAAAAGAGCTGAACAAGCAAGTAGACAGCCATACCATATTACAGAGTAGTTAATGACTGGAAAACAGCCTTGTTATTTGTGTTATAACAACAAATGTTAAAGTAATTGTGCATATTTTTATAGTATATAGGTATATTTCAGCAGCGGTACAAACGCACTACCTTCTTGAGGCAGGAGAAGATGTTTAGCTGTGTTAAAAAGGTAAACATTTTGCTTTTTGTAAATTACTATGAATGACCAGCTGCATATGACACCTATGTCCCAGAAAAAAAAGACTGATTTCATTTCACTACAAATAAAACTAAAAATAAACATTTTCAAATTATTAATGCAAAGGGACTGGTATAATTTTCAAAGGTATGACTTATAAACACATAGTAAAAATGTATAGCATATAAGTATATAACACCAAGGACCATCAAAACAAATTGTAGTATTTCAGACTAGTTTTAGTCTAAATTTGACAACACCGAATGCACAATATGAGATGAATACCACTTTACGTAGGATGGTACAAAATGTTTTAGTATCATTACATAATCATCTTAAAAGCCTTTAGGTGAAACTGAATTTCTATAGTCCCTTAAAAACATCTGTTAAATGAGTTATGATTTACAATTCAAGCATAATTAATCCTATAGTTTAAGAATATTGTGCGAGTTATTAGAATAATCTGACACAAAATAATCTAAAAGATACTATATGACTTTTGTGTACAGGTGGTCCCCAATTTATGATAGGGTTACATTCCCTGAAACCCACAATAAGTCGAGAAATATTGCGAGTTGAAAGTACATTTCACAGACCTAATACACACCTCTGCGTGACAGACAGAGATGCGGATTGCTGTTGCTGCCCAGCATCGAGAGAGTGTACCACTCTGCGTATCGCTTGCCGGGGGGAATCAAAACTCAAAGTACGGTTTCTACTGATTGTCTATTGGCAGCTCACCATCATAAAGTTGAAAAAATTGCAAGTCAGACAATCGGAAATCGAGGACCACATGTATTTATCATCCCTTACTTTAAAACAATGGTTTAGTAGTACTAGAACAAGACTGGAATAACATGGAGAGTTGCACTTGGACTATAAACACACACACACACACAATATACTTGCTCCTTAAAACCTATCCAGAAGTTTAACCTAAAGGTGTGAAATTATTTTCGTTTCCTTGAGTGCAGGCATCTGTTTAGTGAATGAGTAATGACAGGAAGGACCTCATCATGGTATCAGGTGCAGAATAACATTACTATCATTTGGATAAACTAAAAGCCCACAGACAAAGAAAAACCTGTTTTCATTCTTAGATAAAATGAAAGGTACTGCAAGCACTGTCATCAATAGATTCTTTTACATTAGTGAGAATTACCAGATGAATTAAAAAACCTGCAAAATCTAAGTTCCACAAACATTTTTATTTTCAAAATCCAGCAATTCAGTCCTAAAGTCCATATTCAACAAATGAACACAGAATCGGTGTAAGAGTACTTTGAAGAGCAATGGTTACAGGACGATAATATGGCTTGGGAACATCCGTACATGGTAGATAGATTTAGCCGTACGTAAAAAAAAAAAATGCATCAATTCAAAACAGTCATCATTTGAGATGATGAAGAACCCTCAAGTTGGAAGCAGCCAATTAGAAAAAAAGCTGTATGTATTCAGAATTATGCTGAAGGAAAATTTTTTTGGTGGGCGGTTGGAGGGGATTAATGTATGGACTCTTGAGGGGCACCAAAAAAAAAATTTTATATATATATTTATTTATTTATTTTCCAAGAAACAGTGGAATTGCTTCTAGTGTTCCTGGCATTTTGGTCCACAGTGTTTGTTTTTTGAACACAATTTCATATATGTACACAAAGCTACCAAATGCTGATCCATCATAAGTTAGATGTCCTACAATTCTATGAACTGATTTCAATCACATTAAAAATAATTTCACAAAATCCTGGATTCTCACAAAGAAAAGCAAGGAGTAACAGAGTAGGTCAGAACCAATTCTGATTTTGCACTCTGACAGGTTGTAAGACTTAACAGAAATTTTAGATGTGAAAAGTGAAGCACAAAAAGTGAAAAGTGATGTATTTTAAAGGACATTACCATGGACTCTTCAACGCCTGTGACAGTTTGAGCTCTGGTTCTTCTGGTCTGGGAGCTCTGCTGATAAACAATAACTTTAGAATGAGGAATAGGGGGCCTTGTCCAGGGTGTGAGTGAGGGATTTGAGAGGTAAAGCATGGGAAGAGGAGCCCTCCCGATGATTTGAAAGGAATGTCAGTGGACACAAACACAGAGGTGACCGTCTGCAACCAGAACAAATGAAGAGAACAGAGCACAATGGAAATGCGTACACTATGATTTCTGAGTGGGAATGTCAGGACATATGCCCACAGAGAAATTATTTATTGCTTGAGAAAGATGCGACTGATTCTACTGCCTCAAAGTGTCACAAATGGAATAACTTCAATCTGAAAACCCACAGGCTAATTATGTCACACAAAAGTAAGAACACACTTAAAAGACAGATACCATCTTCAGAGTATTTTTGAAAAAGTTAACATTTAATTTTGTTCCCTGCAGAACTGTGTTTAGTTTACATTATATCTGAAATTTGTGCTACTTATTAGTAGCATTGTATGCCTGGTGCTGGTAGGCCAACTTGTAGTACAACTGATCAGCAACGTGTACTACGGTAATATATTAACATACTCTAAGATTTACACACCAAAAAGGTTACATTAATAGTGTACTGATGTTTTAATGCTTATTCAAATTGTGAAATAATTACACCCTCACTTACTGACGATTCTGATTAATTCATGACGAATGAGTGTATCACTAGTTAGACATGTTTTTAGAACTACGTCTGGAAAAGATAAATGGAATACAAGTAATTTAAAAATTTAAATGTAGCTTAAAAAAGAAAAGCTTTAAAAATTCTTTGAAATTTATGTGGAGACAATGCGGAATAATTTACAACCAAAGCTACTGCTGACTCATCCTACTTGTGTGAGCCTCACTCTGCCCTGTCAATCTTACTTACTCTGCTAGAACAGGAGAACGGGCGAGCTCTGAACACCGCCTGGACAACAGGAGGCGGAGTGTTACTCACATGCTTCCTGCTTCCTTTCATACACATCTCTGCTTCTCCCAGGGAAGCACTGCACTTACACTGTTTTGTTCCAAATTACTTCAGCAACACAACTGATGGCCATTTGTCACTAATTTTTCCAGAGGGATAAATCTAAGGCACATTATGTCCTGGGGCCTAAATTATAGCAAAGCCTGCTGAGGAAAATGGGGGAAAAAACTGAATGAAAATAGAAGAAAAATATTACATTGCTACATTTTGTATTATTTTATTATACCACTTTTATTACATTACATTTTTTTTTCCATGAGAAGAGGGGAGGCATTCTGGTTCCTGGAACCCTAAAGTTGAACTACAAAGAAGATAAATTACTCGTGTCACATGATATGGGAGCTATTATATGCCACAATTCTGGGGCTTTTTTTTGGGTGGGTTTCTGTCAACAGAGAACAAACCATGTGTCTCACAATGACAACAATAAAATAATATTAACTACCACAATCTTACACTTACATTTATTCAGTCAGCTGACTGCTCCAAAGTAACTTACAATGCTAAGAAGCTTGCACTGATTTACTCATTTATACTTTCACAAAAATGTAATTAAGAGCGACTACAAAAACACATTTTTAACAAAAGCAATTGCTAATTAGCTTGTGCGCCCCACATTTTAGAGAAATATTTCACATCACGAGTAGCTGCACTTGTCTTAATATGAAAGACCATAATTCTGCTGAACAAATTGTAAACCTTTCTCAGATGTTTCAATTTTTTAAAGCAAGACAAGCTTTCTTAATTTTGGAGGGAAATCGCTGGTTATTCAATGCACCTCCCAGAGACTACTGAAACACATGAAAAGATAAATCAAAGGCACTGCCCTTAAAGCTCACTACTAAAAAACAAAAGAAGCCAGAATATTCCTTTTTCAGCTCCATTAGCTATTTATACACATTTAGTACAGTAACTAGCTAGTCACAGTACTCTGTTTTTGCCTTTGACATTGTAGAGTAAGACTGACTTTAATGTTATAATGTTGCCCATCGGCAAAACCGCCTACTGGTTTACACTGCTACAATGTGGAGACATGGTATTAAACGTCTTTCGTTGAATTCAAGATGTCATCCAATAATTATATGAAAATCATGCAGCATACAACGAATTAAAGGTAAACGATCAACTCAAGATTCAACTTTTGCACTCTTAAACACCATACAAAAATACTCAGTATTTGCTGATTAACATAACTTTTGTCTCCCTGAGGTCATCCTTTATACAATGGTGAAAGTTTCTTGTACATATGAGTACTCTCAAATGTTATACTTCCACAAACAAAAAACTTTCAAGCACCACAGTTTTCTAACCTGGTGAAACTTAATTTTTCAGTTGTATTGCTATGGGAAAATATTGCTGACAACAGTGAAAGTGGCTGTGAAAACACAAGAAAAAGTGTCAGGATATAGTCTTCTACATCAGTTAAACATGTACAATACATTTTAAAAACAGGATTTGGGGTTTGGGGCTACTTAATATTTTAATTTAATAGCAAACAGCTAATTTATCACTTTATGATGGGCTGCCTGGCATCCAAGTAATATTTCCAAAAAACATATCTGGGAAGTCAGCATAAACTAGATACTGTAATAGACTCACAAATGAAGTGTGTTTGTATGTGATGACTTGGAAAACAGATCTGTTATTTGGTTTCTGTAGAGTAGGTGGGGTTTGCCCTGTTCTGGAACCATCAAAACACAATATAAAAGGTTATGCTACATAACAGGTTATGCTGTTATTAAAATCTAAGACAAAGCTATATTAACTCATAAGAGTTTAAATTTTAATTATGAAATTTAACTACATTAAAATTACAACTTTGAAATTCCTACTGAGTGCCAACTGGTAAAACTTTCCACTTGCACAATCCTCTTCAGAATAAAGCAATAATATCAGTAATATAGGATCAGTAATATAGGATTTTTGTACTTCTGATTAAGCCTCTACAAAATTTTCCTTGTGCAGTACTACCTGTCGACTTTATATTATTCCTGTTTCTACTGTGCCAGGAATTTTGGTATACATTTATAAAACTATACATTAATATTCAGCTTCACTTGCTGAAGATGAGTAACAAACTGCAAGCTGAAGACAAGTGTGGGCTAAAGAAGGGACATTTAATGAAGGGTGTTGCTTCTACCTCCTGTAATACTTATGAGCCAGTGTATTTAAAAGGAGTAACTGTGCCATATCTGAGTAGCCAGCTGCTCCACTGACCTGGTAATCATCCGCTATTGTGCTCATATCCCTGAATGGTTCACCGATTCTAGCCAGAAAGGAAACCAGTGCAAACCAGTGAGTGAGCATTAATCATCATATACAGGAATTAGTGAGGGGGTGAAGAGGAATGTGATGCACTGTGTGAGCACACCAGTGGGGCAGAGGGAAGGTATGAAAGAAGATGGGGAGAAAAAGAGGCAACATACCACTAGTGGTGGGGCTTGAGACTGGTCGCTGACTCCGTCCGTCATGCTGGAGGAGCGCAGCCTAGAGGATAGTTGGCTCTGCTTCAGAAGACGACACAACATGTGTAAAAGCAATGCAATTTACAGCATCAGAGCCATGTTCATTACCCCAGAACCAGAGCCAGGTCCTTGAGCGAGCCCAGCTCCAGTGAGGGTAGGGAAAATTAACAGATTGTGCCTCGTACCACAACAGGGCTGGGGCTTGGGTGTTCTCCATTTGCATCAGCTGTAAGCGACAAGCGCAGGTTGATCTCTTCTGTGAAATCGTGAGGGCTGGACTGAGGAGCAGGTGTTGGTGAGGCAGGGGGTGGTAGAGACTGATTCAGAGAATCAACAGTCATAGGGGCTTCCTCCTCAGAGATAGGCTCCCAGGACTGAAAGAAAGAGCACCAAAAAAAAAAAAAAAAAATCATTATTTAATGTTTCTTTCATTATTTTCATATAATTACTTTCTCTTTATATTTCTATTTAAAAGTTCTTTAAATATTGACCTAAGTGTTATTTTATGGAAGTCGTATGTTGCTGTTAAAATTTATTCATTTTAGTGTACTGCATAAATTTTTAAACAAAATGTTTTGTACAAAGACATGAGCTTGTTAAAGCTTTGAATAAAGTAAATAATGATTATAGCATTCCTAAGATGACAACATGCTGATATCATGCTTCATTTGTCCCTTAATACACTGAACTGTGGTCTTTGTCACATATCAATATTTTTTAAACATTTACACAAACATCTTGCTGTTATTTTTCTAAAAATATGGAAAGAAAGTGTTACATGAATTTAAGCCCACCATCCACTGTGAAAGCATCAGGGTTGCTTACTTCAAAATTCATGCTTACATCATCAAGGTCTCGGGGCTCCATGTGTTCATTTTCCAGGTCCTCGCTGATGTGTCTCCTTGACCGGAACACACGATGGGCCTCCTGGTTGATCTGTCTGATGTGGTTGTCATTCTCGGTCTCCGAAACAATATCCCTTAAACGGAGAGGAAAAACCTGCTGTTTTCTCATGTTTCTTTTTCACTGTCTTGTGCATTCATGTGAATTACTTTCTTTTAATGTGTCTTTGTGCTAGAACATTATATGGCAACTGACTGAGCTTCAACAAAGGCGGCTTTTTTTTTTTTTTTTAAAATAGAAAAATTAAAAAAAAAAGGAAAAAGAAAGACATTTTCCATGGTTTTCACTTTTAAGACAACTCTACAGGTAAAGGCCAGAACAAATGAGAGTCTCAAAGAAACACTCTGAGCACCAGAGCAAAAAAGTACATCTCCAAGGCACCATGTACAGCTTACCCAAAATTAAACTATTCATTAACCTAAGCAACTGAGGTTCTATGGGTGTTGGAATTTACAGGCCAGTTGTATTTGTTACTGACTAGCATATTCATGAAAAGAAATGTGCCAATTTAAACCTTAGAAAAGAGGACTGACAATACTCACAGCCTGAAGAAAATAACCCAAAATCCTCCTGAGACCCAACTATTCATTTCTGTCTACTCTAAAGGATGTCTCCAACTCCACATGCTGTAATGCTGAGTGGAGCACTTTATAGTTCCTGGTGGGGTTTTGATAACTGTCTTAAAAATTTCATAAAAACACCCAAAAACTTTTTTTCCTTGTACTCAAGGGGTTATATAAATAGGAAAATCTGGCCTCTAAAGTCAATCTGGTTCAAAGTTCTCAATTACTATGAAAAAATATTTGGGATGTTCCAGATTAGCATGTCTCTGAGGTCTTACACAAAGCTTGGTCTTTTCCACTGAGTGGTGCGGTTGTTGTGATTGACATAGTAGGTGCGACCCAGGTTGTCAATCTTCTCCTCCCACCCAGGGGGCAGGGGGGGTAAGAGCTGCTGCTGGCGCTGAGACCCAGCATCGGCTGAGTCCGCCACCTCCCAGCCCTGGCCAAGAGAAAGCTTTTGGTGTCAGGGAATGCATTTATGTCATGTTTTATACAGATTCCTACTCTATGCAACTATAACTTGGATCTCTGAAAAGTTAGCAAATAACCTTTTTCTGTTTGTAATGTTTAAAATCTCAGTAATCAGTTGAATAATTTCACCAGAATAACATTCTGTTACTACACCACTTCACACAGACACTTTTTAAGATCTTATTTCTCAGACAACTGAGACAAAGGAAACAGACTGTCTTTCCAATAGAAGTAGTCTGGAAAGTTTTTTCTTCCCCCCCTCAAAAGCACCAGCAGAAACAAGGTTTACCTCAGCCTCTTCTCTTGTTTCAGTGGTGTCCTCTTCTTGCCCTCCATTCTTGGGTAAGTAAGCCATTTTCAGGCGAAGATAACCCTTCACTCGGGACTTGTGACTGAGACGGATGGAAACATTATCAGACAGAAACATTAAAAGAGCAGCCAGACAGAAGTATTTTCAGGAAATTGAAGGCACACTAGAATGTTCTTATACTAAATGCATTTTCCTCTGGTCTGCTCAATAGGCAGGGATTTTTGACATTATCAACATGATGCATAATACCTATACCAACCAACATTTTAACAAAATTGAGTACTGACCTTCGAGGACGGAGCAAGAAGTCTTTAAACGTATATGGCCGCTCCATCGTGGGATCTTCAGTCTGGGAAAAAAATTCCAGGAGAATGTCAAAAAAGTACAGAGGGTTTAAAGGTCTCCTAATCAAACTGCAAAAATCTGCAAGCTGATAAACACTAGACAGGTCACTGTGGAAAATACCCTGGGCATTTTAGACTGCATGCTGTATTTCATTACAAAACAACTTTTATAGTGAAAGGGACTTGTTATGAACACTGAAGAGCAAGCCATAGATGCAACACCAAGAATGTAAACAAAACATTAGGGGAAGAAATATTTACAGAGCTAACAAGTAACGAAACCATCATGTAACACGGACAAAAAGGAGAAGTGTAAAGGAATGAGCTGTCAACAAACTAATGTAGTTAGCCTCAAATGGCATCTGAAACACAAAGAAAAAAGATGATGCGCCACAGATTAAGCTACATGAATATTTAAATACATGGCTGGCAGGAATACAAAGCCCATGTCTGACTGCAGGAATGACCGCAGGCACAAGGATTTATGTAACTGTAAATGGGATGTCTTCCATTAATACATTAGACTTCAAGCTAGAACCAGTAACACACAGACACACATGCTGCTGCTGCACATTCAGTGCCAAAATAATAGGGGGGGCCTAACAAGGAAAACACTTTCTAAGTTTAGTGTGGGCCCACTTTATTTCGAGACAGATAACTTCTAGAATTTTGTGGGTTAAATCTAAAACTAGGCATAAACAGAAGTCTATATCAAGCAAAGAATGAAAAATTTATTTTAAAAAAAATCAGTGGTCAAATGTGAAAAAAGCATACTTTGACTCAGCAGAAAAAGCTACTATTACAGAATTATGATTTTCTGTAACGCAGTTAAACTTATTACTTTGAATTTAAATCTGTGAACTATTTATATTGATTGAAATGTTTGCTAATGTTACACTCACTTTATAATGCATACTTGATAACATAATGAAGGTGATTTGTTTGGCAAATTTGTTCCGCACTTCCCCACACACACACACACACACACACACACACACACACACACACACACACACACACACACACACACACACACACACACGTATAACCTCAACACCTTTATTTTTGTCAGCTACAGGGATAGCCCTTCAAGTCAGAGCACTTTGTTTACATTCTAGAGAGATTTTTTCCACTCCTAACAGGGACTAGCCTTCAGGGCTCAGGGCTTTTACTTTGTAACTCTGCTCGCTCTCAGCGCATCACCAGTCCTAATGAGGAAGAGCATACTTACAAGGTAGTGGACATTCATTCCAAAATAACTGTCATAATAAATAAGACATACTTACAGGCAAATGACTGAGAGGCACATCAACCTGTCCCAAGAAGTCATCTCTTGTCTGTATATAAAAAAGAAAACAGCAAACCAAGGTGGCAATTTAATTTTTACTCATGAGCGGAATAACTGCATTCCAACACAGACAACATAAAAATACCACTGCTGTGTGAACCCAGCATTGAACATTTATGCAGATCGGTAGTGAAGGGCACCGCGCTGCTGGAACCCAAAGGCTTCATTTCATTAAAGGAAAAGCCCATGACCAGAAGAAACCAAAAGTACATCAGAGCAATCACGCGTGACAATTATTCATCACTGTGAAACTGACAGGAAGTTTGAATCTTCTTACTCAGATGGTTTTTACCTGTCTCCCGAAAGGAAACCCATTTGAGGAGAGACCACGAGCCTGTGTGTGGAACACAACTGATTTAGACAAAAAGGAGCAGAAGAAAACATCCTGGAAAGAGACTTCAGGTGCTGTCGAAGTTTAGTGTGTAGAGGTGAAGACGCGTCATCCCCTCAGATCACTCAGACACAGTGGCATTTTATACAACTGAGCTTGTTAATACTGCTGACACAAATTTGTCTTAATTGACACTGAACATCTTAGACAGGAAGTAGACCATATTCTCATTAAAATCCTGATTCATAAATTCATAGCCATTTCTACTGAATGAGACAGACAGATGACATAACTTGTATGTACTGCAACTGCAGTAGAAAAAGGCTTACTGAAAAAATGCCTGGGAGTTTACAAGTGCCAACCTATGAGTAATACGAATGTAGACTTTGAGAAATTCAGCACTGCACTTCCTGGACACATTTTGTACGAATAAAAAAAAAAAAAAAAACCAAGCCACACACCAGAAGATGGAAAAACCAGTGAACAAAAATGGTGCTCTTTGCCTGGAAGCTGAAGGAGTCACTGACTCAGGGAAGTCTAACATAACTATTTGCTAACCCCTTGAAACAAGGAAACCACTTCAACAACCCTAGGAGTACAGTCATTAATTTACGACTTATTTCCTGTCACAAAGTTTACACAGATTACACAAGAGTGACATTTAATACATTTTTATGTAAGGCTCAGAGGCTCGAATAAAGAAGCAGCTGATGGTGAAATCACAGAGGTCACTCTTAACTTGGCAGGGATAGCAACATGGCAGAGAGCAAAGCCTTATCACTACCGATACCTGCAATCGGTCCGTTAAAACCTTAACCAAGAACAAACCAGGGCTCAGGTGTATATGCTGGTACTGGTGTCTATTTTGACATAAGCATTTTGTGGACTCATAAGATCAGCGCCTGCTGGGGGAAAGGGGTGCTGAGTCATCACATTCAGTCCCAGTGGCGCTGATGGCTGCCTCTCAGCGCCACATTTAACTCGTGCTATGAGAGAGAGAGAGAGAGAGAGCGAGAGAGGAAAAGAAAAAAAAGCACAACGGTGAAGCAGAGCGGGGTGGGGGAAGGGGGCATCCCTAGCAGGGATCAAAGGGAAAGCTCTGTCGGGGTGGGCCTGTTTTGCCAGCTGAACCATGGGGAAAATCCAGAGAGCCTGACATCGAGCCTGCAGTGACCAGGGTTGGATTACAATACTATCACCCCAAGACCACCAGGATTCCCAAAAAAGCTTCCACAACAATTTGTCCACATGCACAGCTACACATAGAAAGACACCCTCAAATTTAGCTCTCTTCCTTATGAATGGCAAATATACAACAGCCATTGCGTGTTTTTCTTATTCAGAACCGGAGTCCATTTAGCACACAACTCTATTCAGTGCATACTTTAAGGTACAGCTATTTATATAGGACACCGTTAACAACAGACTTAAAAGACAAACGAAGCAATCTATGTAAATCAGTTCAATACATTTCAAATCTATTCACCACATGAGAAAAAGAGATAAGCATCTGTGTTTACTCAATTGCAGAGCTAAATAAAGAAAAAGACATCTGTCAGCAATACATACACCATCAACTCAATGTTTCAATTTTTATAGGTCAATCAAATTTATGGTTTAAAGGCATAAAGACATAATAAGATCTACGTATCACTTTCAACTGTTATGCTTTTTAATCTGTCAATGCACCTATTTGATTTTTAAATCTTTTTTGGTTCTTAATATAATTTCCCTCCGCATTTAACAAACAGAAGCAGGACAACCCAAAATGTAACGATGCAGTTAAATGTTGCCACCCTGTATGACCGCAACTATGTGGTACAATTTAAAATCCTGTTTTCCAAAAAAACATGAAAAACATTTCTGCTGATAAAGTACTTTACCAAACAGAACATACAGCCTTTCTAAGATACCTTTAATAACCAACAATTAGAAACGATATGGACAAAAATGGAAGCACAAATAACCTGCCACTCCATTTCCATGGCCAAGACATTGCACGGAGCTTACGGGTCTAGCATTATTCCTTCATGAACACATTTCACATGGTGCACATGTCAGATTGTTAAAGGAGTCACTGAATGTTTCAGTCACTACCCACAAGAGTAGAACTGTGCTGCGGTATTCAGAGCTGCAAAGATTCATTTTCACTGCTTCTTACAACATTCTTGTAACTCATGGTGAACCCCGCGTATCCAGCTGCTGCTCCTCTGCTGTCCCACAGTTCACCCTAACACCACTACATCAGTTTTGGAGTGAATACCCAGCTTTACTCTTTTATGATGTCTTTGCCCCCCAATGACATCACTTTAAGACATGTTTATTACACCGCAGAAGCTGTCGAGCTTGTCACTGATGTGCTTACCAAATGTACCCATAAAAATTCAGACCCACATATACATTTACTAATTTAGCAGATGCTTTTCTCTAAAGCAGTGCACATCTCAATGAACAATACAAAAAGTTTGTTACATGAACAGAAGGAGAGATCGGGATGTAGACACATGATTCTTCAGTACAGTCAATTTGTCACATACTACTATAGAAACCAGTACACATTACAAGAGTAGGTGTACATAGGATTCCCCCCCCTTCTCACATTGTGTTCAGGCCGTATAGACTCAGCAATTGATAAAACAAAAGATTAGTTTTTGTTTCCTTACCTAATATACATAGAAAATACAATTCAAATGACACTTTCACTTTCTGTCCTGGTATTACCTTTAACCTTTCTCGGCCCATTTGTCAGCACTTTTGTGTTACTTACTGCCATTCCAACTTCCTCTCCATCAGTCACAAAATGAGACATTAAAAACCAATTCACTTAATCTCCTGGTACAATGTGAGCCCAGAAATACCGAATCCTGATGACAGTAACACTGTCAACAAAGTGCCTTCCCTCAGCCACTGCAGCTACTGTGCAAAGTTCTAATGAACAGACTGTGGTTCTGAGCAACTCACTACAAGTGCAGCACTTCTCTGCTTTGGCCCTGGATATCAAACAAAACCATAGTAAGTTCAAGTCCCTTGCTGTTGCCAGGCGCCATTTAAGTCCACCTGTCTGTGTGGGCTCACCTTCAGTGTTTGTTCTTCCCATACTGCACATAGCTCTCTTTTTCTACTTTCGGAGCCACGCGAGGTGACCGCATGCTACAGTTGCTGTGCTGCTCCCTCATGCTGTCAGGGTGGCATTGACCGCTTATTGTTAGAACAGTACTGTCAGTAATACTTATTTGCATACTCTGGGTGTTTACAGTCTTTTATTTTACTCAAGTGTGATATTTATTCTTACTGCAGTGTCTTATGTGGAATGCAGTGCAGCGTCATTTTTTCAGGGATCAATAAAGATTTTACCTGTCTATCTAAATACTGCTTGCCTTAACTGAAGAATCATTCCTGCGCCTCCCTTTTGTAACAGTGGAACCTCCAGACCCAGCTGTAGCTCAGTTCTTTTATGAAAACAGCACAAGACCAAGCCAAGAAAAAAAAATCTCCCGCTTCATATAATGAATGCTGATCACCAAATAGTACCAGTCATGGTTTATTTCAAGCCATTTAAACATATAATAAAAAACTGGATACCATGCTGTTCTTTTATGAGAATATCAGCTTTGCATTTAACCTGCAGAGATCAGATTATGTTTAAAAGACTTGGATCACTGAGAGAAACCACAAAAAAATTACATGAGCCAATCTAAATTTAAAAAGGCTGAGCTTGGCAGTTGCATTCTTTATTCAATATATCTGCAAAAATACTGCCTGCCTTTGCACAAAAATGAATTTTGGTGAGATTATACTCAATGAATCAAGTTTAGCATTTTTCAAAGCAGTCCTCCCTATTTAAAAAACATGAGTTTCACAGTTAAATAATCTTATGTGTAAAGAGCTATATTTTACAGCTTTCATTTTTTAAAAATGATGGAAAAAAGTTTAGCCTTCAAGATAGATCACTGCTTTAAAACTCTGAAAAACACAAGTAAAATAAGTTGATGGAAATATGTACAACTATTCTTGCTACAGTTCAAACTATGCAATGCCCTGCATAAAAAGACAGAACTGTCAGACCTCTTACTATGTACTTTGACATATCAGTAGAAAAACCTATTTATATACTGAATCCAAACTATGAGCAATGGTATGCTAAAATACTGACACTGATAGCTGGGTACAAGTTTTATTGTCATTCTGGGGGTCATGGAAGCAGTGATATCGAACATCATACATGCTACTGCTGCAAGTGCCCTTTAAATGCTTTGAGAAAACGAGACCTGTAAATTTTAAAAGCAAAATGACTGCCAAAGAGCTGAAAAAGAGTGACAATATAAAGAAATTAAAATACGGTACACATTTTTTCCTGAAATGTTCATTATAAATAAATAAAAATCTACTCATGAATGAAACCCCAAACATGTATGCAGAAGTTCAAAAGCCTTCTAGAGCGAAATTTAAGACATAAGGCATCTGCTTTCCTCATGGCGTAGGCTTCTTAGCATGTGCGCTTCCAAGAAGTTTCTGACCTCCTCCCCAACTCTCCCACCACAATTCCTACATCTTACTCACTTTTTTTTTTTTAAAAACATACCTGACACTTGAAACACAAAAAAAAAAAAAAAAAAAAAAAATTAAAAAACACACTCATCTAAAGCAGTTACATGACAATTCTTGTCAAACTTCAAAAAGGATGCATTAACCTGGGACAGGAACAGCTGGTAGCACAGTAGTTAAGAGCTGCTGCCTTTGGACACAAAGGTCACAGGTTCAAATCCCATCTCCATCTGTGGTACCCTTGAGCAAGGTACTTATCCTAAATTTTTTTCTAGTAAACTTACTCTTCTGTATAAACGGATAAATAAGGATCTTAACATTGTGAGTCTCTTTGGACAAAAGCGTATGTTGAATGAATGTAACTTATCAAGAAGCTGATAAATGATTATCTTAACTGTCGAAAGTTTCAATATCTTAAGCAACTGCATTTATTAATTACCTGAGGGCTAATCCTGTTTGGCCTTTGTCCTGAATTTAAATCCTGTGATGAAGTCAGATTGTGATCTCCAGGATGGGCAAAATATATCTTAAACTGGGGTTGCCTTCGGTTTTGTTCTTTCCTGATTTTTAAGGTGCAGCCTTGCATAACATCATCCATATTCCTACTCTGGTTGCCCGTATTTGTAGCTGTGACCTTGGTTGCCAGTCCGTCAGCGCCAGAGTTGGCACTCTTGAAGTTCCCCTGTGGCTGAACCGGTTGAGAGGTACTTCGGGCCAGCCGGATTCGTGGGTAGCGCACCATGCGCTCACCTTTGGCTCCTGTGAAGCCCATGTCTGCATCCTCACCCTGGGCAGCCATAGGGAGTCTTCTCTGGTCCTGTTGGACCTGCAGCACTAACCGCTGAGGTGCCAGACTCCCATCTGGGTTCTCCTGCACGCACCATCGATGAGTGGTCCCTTGGCTGTCCAAACCCAAAGACAGAATCCTCAACTGCTGCATGTCTGAGCCATCAATGGACTTGCGCTGAATGCAAAACCCACCCACATTTATTCCAGGTGTATCTCCATTTGGCATACTCAAAGTGCCATTTTTGTTGTCAATGGGGGCCTGCAGCTCAGCAGACTCAGGATGAAACTTTGAAGGGCTGTCCAGGACCTGGCCATCCTCATCAGGTCCAGTGAAGCGTTGCAAGGAGATCTGCATAGAGGAGCTCTTGGTGGGTCGTGGCTCTGGCTGCTGAGTGAGCTGTGGGATAAACATGGACGAGCTGCGCTTCAGCGAGGACTCCCCAGGCCGTGCGCCACTTCGATCGGAAAAGGGTGGCAGACCCCTGTGTCCTGGCTGTACAACGAATGTTGTGACAGTGTCATCTCCAGTTGCCTCCTCCAGCTCTTCGATCTCAGGGGCTGTGTTGCTGCGGCCGGAGCCGAAGTAGAGCCGCAATCGGTGAGACATTTCTGAGACTCCACTCTCAGCAAGTCGCCAACCTGCCAAATCAGGACTCTCTCTCTCGCTCTCGTTCTTCCCTCCCTCTCTCCCACCCTCCCTACCTCACAGAACAGACCACAGGAACAAGGAACTCAAACAACAATAACAAGAACGGCACTGCCAGGGAGTTGAGGGCTGCAAGCTGTAAACTCTGGGCCAGAGAAGGGAAGAGAGCTGGAGAGAGAGCGCGGGGAGGAGATATTAAAAAGTATCCCATATATCCAAGCTGCTGGCACCGCAGGCCGATAGCGACAGACAGCAGAAATAGCCCAAGTGACAAGCAGCATTCCGGGCGCGATTGGATAAGGACACGGCCGGCCGATCCTGAGCACCGAGGTGAGGGCAGGGTGCTTATGACACGTGATGTGGGAAAGAGTCTCGCCCCCATTTTAAACTGTGCCAGCCTGAAACAGCACCCTCCCAGCTGCTTCTTATCCGTCAGGACAACGGGGCCCCCTGGGAGAGCAAGGGGGCTCACGCAGCTGAGTCAAAGCGGCACAAACTTGACACAGCCATAAATCTCTGTGCACATCCCATGTGTTAGGGACACCATCCAACACTTCATTGCCACTGTGACCATTCTAAAGGGTTCAGGAGCTCTCAAATGCTACCATGACCTCAGGGCAACAACATTTTCCTCTTTACCAGTGCAGAAAACATACCAAGAAACTTACTGGCCTACAGAGTGTCACGATCAGTTCCAAAAAATTTACCAAAATACACAGCTGTTGACAATTGTCAGATCAATGATCATGTACAACGTTAGCATTATTTAAGAAGAAGCAGGAGAACAGATGAACTGAGCCACTTTCACGGTTTAAAAGAACTGTAATCTATCTTACTAAAACTGACTAAATGCTAAAGGATAATAATAAAAAAAAATAGACTGGGGAAAAAGTGATTTAGCATATACACAGTACTGTCACTGCTGGTGGATGAAGGCCTCAATGATGCCATTCCAACTGAATTAACAAAGTCTATAATAATGTGGTCTTTGAGAGTTGCAGTCACAGAAGATGCTTTGTTCTGGTGACATTTAGCATCTGAGCAGCTTAGTAGGTTGCCTGAGTGTGTCAGGCTATCTCTGCAAAATAGAGAGAGCAATGACAGCCAAACATCTTATGGTGCGTCAGAAGGGAACACACTCAGCCTGAAAGAATGCACCTGGTACTCGGGGGATGGCATTTCTGAGAGGAGTACGGTTTGGAACTGCAGACAACCCCTACGAGTGACTCTGTGGCACAGAATGACTCACTTGCACTGCTTGTGCAATCCTCCCTTTTATTTTTGAATTAGGCATTGTGTCGCACAGCACCAATTAAGTACGTATTTACCCACAGTTCCACACTGCAAGACCTAGCAGTTACTGGAAAGAAAATGTCACCTTTTCCCAAAACTTAATCCATTTCATTTCATTCACTGAAACACTTAACTGTCCCTTGTTAACCAAAGCCTTACTCATCTTTCAAAGCAAAGATATAAAGGAATGTTCCTGAGTTCGGAATGTCAACCTTATTTTAAACTGTATACCTCTAAATACTTAAAATTTAAAACAATTTAAAGAACATTCATTAAAAGTGTGAAGGACTACTAGATAATTCAAATACTCATGTTGTATACATAATATTACTAAGGAATGTACTTAGACTTTTAATATTCAGATGTATGCAAGCACACTAGTAACTGCTACATTCTCAAACAATTTAAAAAGAGAACTGCATTCAAAGAACACTGTCAGGTATTACCTGTTATTTTGCAAATTGTGTTGTATTTGCAGACAGTTTTAGTTATTCAGTTATTCACAGATGTGAATAAACTTGCTTTTCTGCAGATTTCAAAGTTTTTAATTGGACAGACCCTGACAATAAGCACATTTTACTCCTAGACAGTTCAACAGATGGAAACACCAGAAGTGCAAGAAGAAAGAAAGAAAGAAAGAAAGAGAAAAAAAAAAAAAAACACTGAAATGAGAGGAAAAACTGTCAACTCTAATGGTAAAAACACACAAATGGTTTTCATGTACATGCCAGTGGTTGCTAGGAAACCTTATGTCATACTAACATACTGGCTAAGCCCAGTAACCTTGATGCAGGCATTTGAAAAGTGGGAAGCAACATAGAACACAAGTTAATGAAGCAGAGAACGCAACTTCTTTACATTCAAGTATAAAACCATTTGATGAATGAAATGTTTTTCTACCATTACTCAGGACACGAAAGCCAGGTTATTTAAAGCAACAGTCCTCCAACAAACCTTACAAAAAATATATTTAAGGAGCAAATTCAGTGTTGGATCCTTTTTTAAATTACATTAAGATATAATTAAAGATTATTTTCATTCTACAGGGCAGATTATAATTATACGTGTTACTCCAAATAAGAAGTCAGCCTTGTAATGCCACTATATATAAACCAGATAGGCTTAAATAGCAGGACAAACAACTGAAGCACTTTTTGATAAAGGGAGAGGAACCTCAATACCCATTCAAACAAGTTCATTCTTTTCCCTTTTAGTTTTTCACAAAAACAGTAAAATGTACAGTAACACTGCTATGACTTATGTTGTGAGAAATACTGCAACCATGCACACCAGTGCACCAAGCAAATTTGGGAACAGCATGAAGTCTGAACACAAGCTGGCTTCAGTGAATAGAAAATTCAGGTTTTAGGCTTTCGTTTTCCCTAATGAAGAGATACTATTTGTATTTCAAGTACATTAATCTGAAAGACGAACCAATGAAAAACTTACTGCAGACAAGTCAGATCAAAGGAAACCAAGAAAATAACATAAGCATAGGCTAGAGTCAGAATGAAACCTTAGCCACTCTTCATAGATTTATAAATAACTGGTAAAAAAGGATGAAAACAGATAACTGTTGTCAATGATTAAATATGAAATTATCACACACTTTGTTACTGTACTGTCCCCTGCATTTAAGGGCATTGGTATTTCTAAGCAAACAAATCCTTCAAATAACTCACCAGTCGGTTCTCGTCAAACACTTCAAAGAGCAGCCTGTGATTCTGGGGACAGACCTAGGATGACAGCAAAAAAACTCATAAAATGCACACGCACTCCATGAAATAAGCATACAATTAAATAGGCAGATCAGATATAATCCTATGCTACTGGATACATGTGAATGATCTATGATCAGGCTTGGAGAAAGAGCACCTTTATTTATATTTGTTATGCAGATATTGACACGTGTCAGAAATATACTGTAAGTAGTTCACAATACAAGGCTTGCACTTCAGTCTAACTCCCACAGCCACACCATTTTCTTTATGACATCATCTGTACATCTTAGACTGAAATCCATCCACCCAGTTTCAAGAACTGCTGGTCCTGAGGAGGGTTGTGGATTTTGGAAGCACTGGGCGCATACATACTGGACAGGATGCCACACATGCATAGATCCCCACATCCATTTACACACTATGGGCAATTTAGCTTCACCAATTCACCTGAACTGTTATGTCTTCGGACTGCAGGAGGAAACTGGAGCATTGGGAGGAAACCCATGCATACATGGAGAGAACACACAAACTCCACACAGATTGAGCGGGGATCGAACCCACATATTCTCGCACCACCCAGATGCTGTAAAGTGGCAGCGCTACTCGCTGTACCACTGTGCCGCTCTCTTATTCTGAAATAATTAATGCAAAATACTTTATATAAAATACGGCACAATCACAAAATAAAGAAAATTACAATTTCAGGTTCTTAAACTTGTATGAATATATTTAAGTCAACAACTATGAGAGAACTGTTGGGCTGTAGCAGGGATGTTCACTCACTCTGAAATAGAACTCCTCGTTCCACTTGGGGTTCAGGGTCTAAAAACAAGAGAACAATACATTAAAATTAACTGAGCAAAAGTAGCAACTAACTAACTTTTTTTTTTTTTGGACTACATATGAACAAAAATATATACACAATCACTGACCCTACTAAACTCTCGGTCACAGAGAATAAAACTCAATTTTATAGTAAGTATTTCCATAAACTGATTCAAACAAATGGAGTGATTTTTTAAAAATATTTCCAGTAGAGTACAGATCCAGATAAAATGTCTTTTATATTATTCACAAAGAAAAAATGGGGGGGGGGGGGGGGGGGGGAAGAAGCAGAATCCACTTGATTGAAATCAGTACCTGTTTTATTGAATATTTAGGGATAAACTGGTGGTGAAATTGCTGAAAGTGTGTTCAGTGCAACTAGCTGTCCTCAACTAAACAGAATGCTTTTGTTTGGGAGCCAAGTACTAAAACTGCTGGAACTATAAGGCTTTTTTTTTTTTTTTAAAACTGTCTAACTCCTACTATTGCTCAAACTTTGCAAAACCGCACAGTATTGTGAACTGCTTTCCTGAAGGGAATTACAACAAGCACAGATAGGCCATAATGGGGCATTAGAAGTTTTTACACATGAACATACAGAACAGTAGGCTTATTAGTAGACAGTACACCTGTACATCACAATGCATTCATAATCATCACCAAAACTCAATGAATAATTGGGTTTTGGTGTCTGCATGTCTGCTAAATGAATAAATGGAAAACCTCAAGATTACAGACAGGCAGATGCTGCCCTCAACATAAATATTTCTATGTATGGTGAAACCTCCTTCATTTCCATGAATACTGGTCAAACTGGCTTTTAAAAAATGCTTTCAAAAGCAGGCATTTACATCAGAGTCTTGAATTACATGAGCTTCACATAAACCTCCAATTTCTCAGCATGCTCAGTTACTGCGGTGTGCTGACAAAGAGCACCCCCTAGTGAGAGTAAAAATGCCCCATCAACACGACATACTGTTTCTTCTTGTGAACAAAGTTACAGTTTTGTCCAGTAACTGCTTACCACAATGAAACATGTCGTGGCACACTGTGAAAGATTTTGAAAATCTTACCTTTTTTATGGTTTTGGTCTGGACTAAGGCAAGCTCTCGGTTTTCATCTGCCACATAGAGGGAGAGTTTCACGTAGGGATCACTGCAACCAAAGCATAAATTTACACATAAATACCTAACTGACAAAATAAGTCAAATGCACACAAAATCAAACTTGCATCTAAAAGCCACCCCGAGAACAACAGACTGAACTGCTGTCACTAGGCCTGAGGAATGCTGACTGGGCACAGTTATCAGGAGTGGCGGCAACAATATAGGAAGGTCGGGCCCTCGCGGGCCACTGCATGAATTTATTTACAACAGGAGGGAACTGTACAAGTATTTTACACCATTAATTTAGAGCATGAAGCCAAACCTCCTTTTAGGAAACTGACACCACAGGAAAGTGCTTACAGCAGCATACATTGCCATACTCACGGAAAACTAAAGGGTGTGAGAAAGGACTAAAAATAGAAAACTCAAGCAAGGCTCCACGGTTTACTCTTTATATATGGAAAAATCTTTCACCTGAAAGACTTGTACAGCAAGTCCCTTGGGACTCTGCCTTTACAGCTGAACTATAATTATCTTTTCCTTCTGGGCTGGAATGACCATGTTTCTTCAAGAGTCCAGGGGTAGAGAAAAGTGAAAGAGCATCATTAAGGCTGGAGAGCAGCTAATTAAAGTCTCCAAGATTTCTGCTGCCCCTAATTGGATGTTTATGCTTGGGATAATTTTCAACTACATCAGAATAATAGTCCACTACATTCGAAATTGCCAGGACCCAGGAAAAACTTGTACCCTTTTCTTACAGGTATTCATGAACACATTGTAGAGACATACAGCATCTTCTCTGCATTGTGGTCATTATATTCACATTAACATGGTTGTTTCTGTTCCTCTGTTAACCAAGACATAATAAGATGTAACAGAAAACAGGTAAGTAAAATACAGCTCAATGTTGCATTCTTACAAGTCTACATAAGACACAGTAATGGCTTACAAAAAAAAGTTCTTGTTATATGATTTTAAACTGCTGAGTTCACCTCATTTCCTGAAGACTAAATTGTTCTTATATAACATATCTGTTTACACTGCCTTACCATGAAAATTTCTCATAAAACAGGACAGAGAAAAACTTAAATACATGGAGGAATAGCCACACAAATTATGTTCCTTCATATCATTTACTAAAAAGAATTATTTAGCATCTTTGTAAAAGTGCCCAACCATGACATGACTAATTACATAATAGCTGGAAAACAAACAGATCCTAAAATTAAATGACACGCGACAACTGGGTTCTTAAATGTACACAAAACCTGGGGCTGATATCTTAACAGGTAAGAAAAATCATTAATTGGTTGTCTGACAGAGTGGCCCTGGACTGGCACATCTCCAAAGGCTGCTTTTTAATCAATTTTGGTATAACTTTAAATTATGCTGCTCTGTAAGATCATGCTAAGTAATGATTTTATAAAAATGTAAATAACTGGTTAATAGCACCAAAAGTTATCCCTGACATCCAGGTGATTAAACCTGGTCTTTTCTGAGTTGCTATTTGTAAGGAATCAGGAAAACCTAAAACTCATTAACAAATTACAAGATTAACAAATTACAAGGCCTTTAAAGAACTGAAAAAGATTTTAAAAATACACACTTAAATGTAGATTTAGCTTTAAAGCACTGCATACCTATTTTAAATGGTAACAAAACTTCCACTGGATGAAAAACAAGAAAAGCATGTACATCAAATAAGCTTATTGGAGAGCCTAGTTCCCTGACTCATTTCCAGGACAACCAAAAGCATGCATGTATAAAATACTATGTGAATGACAGAAGTAAATAAATGTAGAGGAAAAAAGGTTTGCACTTATGAATAATAGCATAACAAATTTTCAAAGGTAAAATTAAAAATGTGTTTTTTCCCCCCACTTGTCCATTTTTTAAAATTAGTTCACTGCAAAGCAAACAAACTTCTCTTCCCCACCCAGACATTAGTTGGCAGTCAGGGGCACAGAAACTGAGTTGGATTGTGGACTCAGGAATGTATCTTGTTATTCAGTGTAACAAGATGATAAAGTACATGTGTTTATGGGATAAATCAGTCAACAATCAGCATTGAAGTTGTGAGTCAAGTGTTAACATAGCACAAAGGTAATAAAAATGTTAAACCCTACAGAATAATTATGTATTTTTCATAAATCCAAGACTTCTGCAGAACCTACCCAACAAAGAGGTGTGTTTAGTATTATGCTTTTATTTTTTGTTTAGATAATGAAGCAAACAAAGTGGTTATATGTTGGCAAACATTGGTAATCGCTCAAAAACTCTCAGTGAATATTAGACTGGAGATTAACTTGGTCAATTTTTTTTAAGTTCACTTAATTTTAATGTTTCAAGATAAAATCCTACCACATGCTTTGTCTCCGGCATAGGCTTTCTAACACAGCAACCTTGAACAAAATTAATGGAAATGCAATGAAGTCTCACAGCAACATTTTTTGTTCATTTTGTTTTTAAATTTACAGAACCTAGCCTGTGAATTAACTGAGGGACACCTGTGTTAAGTTTTTATTGATTATGATGAAGCAGTTGGATTTATGAACAAATTAAGATACACACTCTATTCAAACTGTGTTCATAACTCAAGGACCCCAGTATATTTACAAAAATGTGATCTGTACTAAGAAATTACAACTCCAGAAGATATTGCTAACCAGGTCACTGACACTGGAACATAATCTAAAAGGACTAGTTGACAAATTGTGCTACAAAAACTGAAGTGAATGGAAAAACATGATACAAACAGTTAAGTTCAACACTGGCAATTTCACAAGGTATTCTTGTGTTTATAAGGTTAAGATGGAAATTTCAAAAAATATAAACAAAACAAAAATATGTATATACACACCTATATAGGAAATTTAACAAAAACAACCTTTAAAAAAACCTTGCAGCTCAAATATGTTTGTATACATTTACGTATATAAAATTTGTACACATTCAGGTGTAACATTGTAGTACATAATGTACCCATCTTTAAATATATGCTCATAAAAACTTGTGTTGCAAGAACGTGAATGTGCAATACCTGTACACTACACCACAGCTAACTCATAAAAATCAATCTGAGAGAACAAACTGGGCAGCTAAAACAATATATAAAAATACTTTTTAAACTAGAAGTATGGTACAGAGAGCAAACACTGCTAGATCTAGGGAAAATATGACAAACTGCAGAAACAATATGCGACAGCATTCTTTATTTTAATTACAATGTTACCCCACTTTAAATTACTATAAGATTTCGTTCTACAAGCTCCGGTGCCCTTGTTGGATAACAGTCTAGATTTAAGCGTTACCAGGGAGACCAACCTCCTTCCTAGTTTTGTGCCACAGAAAACCTTCATTATGAGGCTCCAAAAGGGAAACTCCTGAGTAACAAGAAGCTCAGAAATGTCCTCAATTGCTCCAACCTCAAGTTAGCACAGCAACAGCTCTGTATATATTGACAGGATTTTCATTTTAGATTGAAATTTTGAAATGCATCTAAAGAAATGAATCTGGATTTTATATATATATAAAAAAAATCCAGATTCATCAGTATTTGAATCAAATAACCACAAGCCAAATAACACAGCCCCCATCTCCTACAATCCTAACAACCAGAAACATATTAACTCCAGACTAATTATATTCAGAAGCGGGGGAAAAAAAATTTCTTCAAATTTAATCCCATTTTTTAATCCCCCCCTTTCTCTAAAAAATAAATAAATAAATAAATAAATAAATGACAACATTTGCAGCCTGATCAGTCTTTTGCCATCTGGAACTCTTGCAAAAGTCCCTCCCTGATCTGTTATCCTGGCCACTTTTAAAGTTCTTGATCATGACAGCGAGGTTCTGGTACCCCCATTTTTCAAACCATATTACACACTTTAACATGGCCTACACAAAAGCTTTGTTTTTTCATTGATTACAGCAAAGCTTTTGTTTTCCTCCTGGCTTTTTCAAAGATCTAACTGGGAATTAGAGATATTAAACTGAAAGATTACTGCCCAATTTCTTAAGTAACTGACACATACAAGACACCTGCCCCTTACCTACTTAAACTGACAAACCCAAAAACTTCTTTTCAGGACTGTGTTTGCAAAGAGTATTAGTCGGCACCACACAAAACTTCACAGGATATCACAGGTGGTGGTTTTTACAAGGGAATTTCAGTAAATTCAGTTAAAAAAAGCAGGATATTATTAGAATATAGTAAGCAAAGAACACACTATGGTAAGTTGCTAGGCTGTGATGTTCAGTAGGTGCGGTATTGTATTTTTCAATTTAGGATTTTTCCCACTCATGATGGGTTTATTGGAATGTAACCTCATCATTAGTTGAGGAGTATCAGTTCATTTTTTAAGAAGTTAAGCAGGATCCAGAACACACACAAATGAAAAGGTTAGAAAAACTACAAAAACTGAACACAGGGTATGTGGTTTTAAAGACAAAACAAACTCTTCAAAAATTCTGGAATGTCACAGCTAACTCTTGAATATCACCTCAGTTGGTCATACATGTTGTTTGGTGATTATAATTGTTGCTAAACTGGTGCTTTCGTATAAAACAGCTCATGGTGTTTAGCCCATTTATACAGACTGGTATTGCTACTAGAGCAGTTCAGGGAAAGTTATCTTATACTCAAGGGTACTGCAGTAGTAGCAAAATGAAGTAGTAAAACGAAATGGTCAACCCTCAGGTTACAACTGCATTTTTATAAGCACTAAACTACCTCCTGCCTGCATTGATCAGATTTGAAAATGTCCTCAAGAAGGCAGAAGTTGAAGTTCAACCTTAATATACTTGTGAGCTTAACTGGATGTTAATTGTTAAGCCTTTTGTTTTCAAGGATCACCGGCATAAATGACGCCAATGTTTTTTCATCACCGTATCATTTGGAAACTGGGGTTCATACACAATGTTACAAGATCTCTTCAAAGCAGCACAAGGCTTCAAGACTACAATTTAAATGAGGAAATGTGACACATTGTGAGGAAAAGTGCAAAGCTCAAAATACTTGAAGCACCTCTTCAACTGCTACAAACAACATTTCCAACAGGTAATTTTGGTGTACTGTATATTTATACAATGATATGCAAGTTTACATCCATGATACAGTTCTGGTGCAGTGTTACTGGGTTTTTTATTCATGGGTGCTGTTTAGATTATTAACTAAAGATGGGAGGAAGAAAAAAAAGTTGTATGTGGTTAACTTGTGTATGTGGTTCATTCATTTTAATGACTAACTATTTAAATGGATAAACACTGGTATGAAATTCCAACCCATCCTGTTGGTTAACTGGTATAGTTAGAAGTTAATTATGTGTTACTCTGTAACGAATATATTAGAAAGAGGAGCCTCCTGTAACATGGAAGATGTGTCCCCGTAAAGCTTGGCATTGTGAAAAAGTCTTGCAATAAATATAATGATTATGGGGAAAAACAAGACAGAACTGAGGCCACTTCAAGTCCTCCCTTTCCTTTAGCTACATTCTCAGATTTGCTAGCAGTTACATGTGATCCAGCCAAAAAGCTTAAATTTTTAAGCATCATCTCAAATTGTATATTGTGGGTACAGTGTACATTGAGTCCTTTATTCATACAGCACAAACAAGGTCACTTGTTCATTTCATCCAAAACATTTAACATCTTGTCACTTTGCCCATTCATATTTGCAGCAATGCATTTAGTGACATCTTCCACCAAAAACACAAAAATTGAAGAGCAGCACCCAATTAGCACTTTCAAAAGAAAGCACGTGGGACAATTAAGCATCATCCACACTTCTCCATGGACCACCATGCTCAAGTTTGTTACTCTACAACGTGAAGTGTAAACGTATAAGGAATGAAATTGCATATAACCCAATGTTACCTTCCTGTTATACAGACTGGAAGCTCAGGAAATAAGTGATCACTGCATATAAAAGGGTATTAACTGAATCCTCTTTGCAACACAACAGCTGAAATGCACAAATATTCTCAACTGATTTGTTATTTTAACTAAAGCAACAGAATAGTCTACCTTTGAGCAAAAAATGTAACTGCCCATCATGAATACAAATTTGTTACCACTGTTTGACTCACCTAGTAAATTGCACACTTTGCTAAATATGACAAACCATCAGTGCACAGTTTGCAAACCCAGGCACTGGAGGGCAGAGCAACACATATTTCAACACTTAATACAGAGAAAACGGGGAGCAGTATAGTGTGAAGTCTAGACCCTTCATGTATGCTGCTTTAAATGAAAGTTCCTGCAGTCCAGACACTCTGTGTAAACATCAGCAGTAGGTTAGAATATTTTGAAAACCTTGCAGCTGTAACCCAAAATAACAGTGTTATGATTTAACATTACAGTGATCTGGGAAAAGTTACATGACTGTGGACACCTGGGACTTAAGTGATGGATCCAGGTTTACAGGGAAAACTCTAATGCAAGACAACTTTGCACACAGAAATTGTCAACAGAGCCTAAACAGAAAGAGGTAAAGTGCTGTTTCCCAATAACCATCACAGAACTACCACTGTGTGTTATTCCAGTGATGAACAAAAATGTTAAGCTTTCACTCTAGTGACTGTCATTACTTGCACTTAAGACTGGAGTGTGAGAGTGGTTTAGTTCATGTCACTTCCATGTCAGGTGTTTTTATTATCAATGAGAAGAGGAATGCTGCATTTGTTTATGGAATAAATTTCAATGTCATTTGAAGTTTATTACGTTTTTCTGGGCAGCAGCCAATAAGGGTATCAAAACATCTTTCAGATCGATCTTCCTCTGACCTAACAGCTCTATATGTTTGTTTCACCTCATCTATCATGATCAACTTTCTATTTCCTCTGAAGTAAACTTCTACAGGCTTTTTGTGTAATATACACCAGCAAAAACAGTGGTACTGGACAAACCGTATGTGCTTCGGCAATCGCATATCTACATCTAAAGCTCTTTGTCGTGAAATGCATTTTGTTTACCGAGATGTGTGCTGCTGCGAAGCAAAGTTTCTGCAAAACAAATAAATGTACTCAGCTTCACCCAACACTTTTACAGATCCTAAAACGTAAATAAAGGACTGTCGGTATTATTAAACAATTGACTGACACAGTGGTGAAAAGGGTTTTGGACCGGAAAAGCCAGTGTATAAGTAATATGATATTGACCTCTTCTTTAATTCAGTCTTTAATTACCAGAATGCTTACTGCAGACTTAAAACCACATAATATACTGTATACTTATATTACTGATATAACTATACTTCCAAAATCTTCATTTTAGATTAAAAAAAGTCTAAACAGTAATTAAATGATCCCAGGAACAATGTGACTGATATGCTATGATGTTAAATCTGTGACAATGTGCTTTAAAAGCAATAGCATGGCCAGGGTCCCTCCCACTTCCTCACCTGGCCCCAATGATGTCTTTCTTTGCCAGATCAATCCCTGCAATAACCTTGACGCGAAGAACTCGGGAATCATTCTGTATGGGAGAAGAAAAAGAATAAAATAAAATGATCTTATACACAACAATTATGTTAGTTCCTTAAAAAGAACTATTGAAATCTAACTTTAGTCAGTTTATTAAAAATATGACGTCACGGAATCGCTAAAGAATTTATCATTTATTGAAGGAAACACACAAGTATGCTGAGATTTCACAATCTAACCTTACTTGGCAGAATAGATAAACAGCAAACTGCAGCAACAGTCAGGTATTTCCCCAAAGAAGTGAAGGTGTGGAATTGCCCTATACCCGAATATGACAATGCATCTCGCCAAAGAAAGACTGTTAGTCGATACTAAACTCTCCAGACAATAAATTAATAATGATGCCCATTGAACGCTTGACGATAATCCTCTAACCCTTTAGAGACATACGTTTCACAAAACATGGAACATGATTTTCTTGTGCAATAAATGGCATTTGTATATTACATTTACTGTCTTCATTCCTTTTCCCTTACAAGCCCTATACCTGTATGTAATGTAATGTACCTGTACCTGCTAATGTAATGAACACATTGTATTTTCTATGAGATGTACATTGCTTTGAAGAAAAGCATCTGCTAAATGATAAATGTAAATGTACGAGCTATGACATGGAAGCAGTAAGCCTTTAAATTTGGTTGCTGGTACTCAAAGGAATCTTTAGACTAAAACAGTACAGCATCTGTGGAGCACTGATACTGCTTGCAATTCTTTCTTTCAACCACACTACTGGGGTACAACAACAGGTAACCCACAAATTCACACACATCACTGAAAACAGGGAAAATGTTGTACTGTGTTTTTGACTTTTTTTTTTTTTTTTTTAACTATTTCATAATATCTTTACACTAAGCAAGCAAGGGGAAAAAACTAACAGTGCTCAGATATATCAAGATCATGGTGATTTTCAAGACCATCTTAATGAATGGAAAAAAATACTGGTAGAGTTGATACGCAAAGCTGTTTACAGTCTTCTGTTTCCATTACGTCATACACTATATAAAAAGTAAATTATTTTCAAATACAAGCCCCTACGGGAGCTTTACTAACCAGTTCACCTACAGCCTATTTTGTTGTGGGGGGGGGGACACGTGTATCCCCATCAGAAGAGAGACATCCTACATTCCTATTAACAGGAAACAAATATATGGTCATATTTACCACTCAAAACTATTTTTTACATTCCGCTGCCTCGAGAAGGTTGCATAACCAGTGGCCTAGCGGTTATCTCTCTTTATGAGGGCTAAAGTACAAGAGCAGCAAACAAAGCAGAGATTACTGCTTTTACTGACTTTTAGGAACTCTGAGAACAGTCTAGATGTTTGAAGTTTAATCTCCTCAGCAACTTTTCCAAGACACCAAGCATTCTCAAGCATTTTTGCTTAGACCAATGGAGCTCACACTCACTCCGGAGAGTGCATTATTATAAAGTGCATTATTTTGCCACAACTACGCAATCTGGTTTATTCTACATACGCCCGTTGCCTTCTTCAAAATAGAAAACAAATCAATTACATTAAAGATTTGCACATTAGTCATTATTTTACATTATAGTTGTACAACAATCCACTGTACTTTGATTTAAAAAATATTTTTAAAAGTTTAAAGTATAAGCATTCTTAAATTAAATGACTAACTCAGACTCAAAAATGGCCCACTCAATGACTTGTAACAGGAACACAAAGAACCTTTAAAAAAGGTTAACAATCTAGTGCTCTTGTGTGAAAAATAAAAAGTTTAACAGCAGCCTACACTGTTCATTCCAAACTGAAAAACAAAGAAAATTACTGTTTTTTATTTGTGAACACATGATAAATACTGTATAAATGTAATACTATGGGTTTTTTTTTTTTTTTTTTTTTAAAGTGTTAAGGCATTTAAGGACAACACGTGTTAATAGTTCTACAAAAATCTCAGCTGGATTGAGCACACAGCATCAACCATCAAAAAGGCCCATCAGCATCTCCATTTCCTCAGGCGTCTGAAGAAAGCCAGGATGTCCACTACAGTCCTCACCACTTTCTACAGGTATGCTGTGGAGTCCGTCCTCACAGGATGTACTACACCCTGGTGCGGTAGCTGCTCCATACAGGACAAGAAAGCCCTAGAGAGGGTGGTCAAAACAGCTCAGGAAATAATCGGCACAACTACCAGCAATCCAGGACACCTACACCACACTCTGCCTCAGAAAGACGATGCGCATCATGAAAGATCACAGTCACCCCGCACGGGCACTTTTCTCTTTTCTGCCGTCTGGAAGGCGGCTCAGGTCTATTCGAACCCGCACTGCTAGGTACAGGAACAGCTTTCACCCCAGTGCTGTAAGAGTATACAACAATCACCAATGTGCCACCTTTACTAACTAGAGTTGGACTGCTCCTTCCAAGCACATTGGTAAATTACACTGTCACTTTAAACATTCGCATGCTCGCTCTCATGTTCTAAGTTTTCTGGCTGTCTACTGGTATTATTGTTATTACTGTTACCGTTATTTATTGTCATTGCTATTAGCATTACTCACTGTCACTGTTATTTTGTTTCTACAGTATTTGTATTGTCTCTGTCTTGTCCATAGTCTGTGGAGAAGCATTCAAGAAGAATTTCATGGTACTTGTACATGGTACTTGTACCTATGACAACAAACTTGAAACGAACTTGAAGTCCACCCCACTCCAACATCTGTTTTTAGATCCTGCTAAATCCCAGTCTTCAAAAAACAAGGCAACTGATTAGGTAAAACATGAAACAGTTCTTGTCTGAATACAAGTCAATTTACAAATCATGCCGTTCTTGTTTTTATTAGCATTTCCCAGCTGTTTTGGAATTGGGGTTGTAGGAAACAAGCATATTCTCATCTTACTTAACGGAGTCAAAATAAAGGTATCTACATGAGAAAGAGAAAAACTACATGTATACAAGCTTAACAAAAGTATTCTCTGCATATTATGTAGACATTGTGTGCTCTTATTTACAAAGACACTGAGCCAAGAGAGGATCACATTGTGCATTCTTTCTTTTCTTATATCACACAGTGCATCAATAGGATGTTGAAAAACAAAAAAACAATCAAACTCAGAATAACTCGTCATCGTACATATTCGCAGTATAGTGTGTAATACCCACTTATAAAGGATAGGGGACAGCTGACTGTATAGTGGCTAGAGCTGCTGTCTTTGGAACCGCAGGTTTGAATCCCCCCTCCAGCTGCAGTACCCTTGAGTAAGGTATGTATCCTAAATCACTCCAGTAAAATTACCCACCTGTAAAAATGGGTAAATACTTTTAGGTAGATTAACATTGTCAGTCACTTTGGTGAAAAGAATGAATAAATGTAAGAGTACAACAGTGCACAAAAATAATTCTCTGAATTGTGAATTCTTTGCTGAAAAAATCTCCACCGTAAAAGAAACACCATTAATGAGTTTATAACCTTCAAATTTAATACTACTTAACGCCATGCTGGTGATACCCAGTTTTTCTCTTTTTTCCCCCAGGTGAGGTATCCCCACGTGTCATTGCTTGCCTCTTGGACCACTCTGGTCGGATGACTGATTGCTACCCAAAACTGAACCTCTCCACAAATGAGATCATTCAGCTCCCAGCTGGTCAGTCAACCTCCCTATCAAACTTGACAACTTGCTCATTTCATCCTCTTCATTGGTTAAAACCCTGGGAGTCTCAATGGGCTCAAGGTTCTGTTTCTCAGAACCCACTGATGGCATAACCTGGTTCTGCAGATGTGCCCTGCATAACATCCACAGGATCTCACAACACCACTGTTAAGTAGCTTCTGGTCCAGGCCATGGCAGTGCCTCGCCTGTGCTACTGCAACTTCCTCCTGTCTGGTCTTCAAGCCTCTACCATTAAACCTCTCCTGCTTGCTCAAAAACGTCACAGCATAAGCTTTTTAATCTGCAAAAGGATTCCCATGTATCTCCCATCCTTGTCTCTCTCCACTGGCTACCTCTAGCCGCACACAACAAGTACAACAGCTCATACGACCATCAAAGGATCTCCTTTGGAAAGGATTTGTGATAAGGTATCACTCCGTTTTAACACTTAAGAGTCTCAAATTATCTCTCTTTTAAACCTACTTCTTTACTCTATCTGCTCTGTAAACTTTCACTGCATTATCAAAAAAAATTAGTAAATGAATAAAGATTAAAAATTCTAATTAAAATTTCCCTCAATTCTGTATACAGCTAATGCAAAGTATACTAGCAACAACACTTGTACTGGACTAATTGATTGTACTTTGTGAATCACATATCTGCATCTGTTGGATGAAATGGAAATGTGTTTATGCCAACTTATATGGTATTTTGGAGAAAAGCATCTGCTAAATGAATCAATGTAAATATATATACAGTGACGCATTAATCACAACATTAATCAAAATGTGAAAAGCACTTAATGGCTCACTAAAGCCTTACAAAGAGCTCAGCTGAAACTAAGAGGTATGGAAGGTCTGACGAACTGAACTCATTTTACGGCCGTTTCAAGCTCGCAAACAAAGACCTCCAGTACAAGCTCCCGCAGCGCTGCATGACTCCAGTCTCACCGTCTCTGTGGCACAAGTGAGAAAAACTTTCAGCCGACTCAACATCCGCAAAGCTGCTGGTCCCGACGGAATTTCAGGACGAGTTTTAAAAACATGCAGTGAGCAACTGGCTGCTGTCTTCACGAACATATTCAACAGTTTCTTAAAAAGCTCAACTGTACCCGTTTCAAAAACACCACCATTATCCTTGTTCCTAAGAAAAACAAAGTGAGCTGCCTTAATGACTATCCCCCAGCGGCACTGACCCCCATTGCAATGAAATACTTTGAGAGGCTGGTGCTGGGATACATTAAGGACACCATCCCAGACACTTTAGACCCACTGCAGTTTGCCTACTGCAATATCACACACACTTCACACCACTCTGGCTCACCTGGACAATAAAAATTGCTATGCAAGGCTATTATTTGTAGACTATAGCTTGGCATTTAACACTGTCATCCCGACCAAGCTGATCCACAAACTACTAGGTCTGGGACTGAGTGCCACATTGTGTAACTGGATCCTGGATTTCCTCACCAACAGACCTTAGCGTGTGCAGACTGGCAGAAATACCTCCTCCCCACTGACCCTCAACATTCGCACTCCACAGGCAAGCGTCCTGAGCCCGGTGTTGTATTCATTATTCACATATGACTGTGTAGCCAATCACAGCTCCAACACCATCATAAATTTTGCTGACGATACCACCACTGTGGATCTGATCACCAACAACGATGAGACGGCCTACAGGGAGGAGGTGAGGCTCCTGGCAGAGTGGTGCCAGGACAAAAACCTGTCTCTCAATGTCAGTAAAACTAAGGAGCTGGTGATCGACTTCAGGAAACAGAATACGGTTCATGCACCCATTTACATCGGAGGGGACATTGTAGAAAGGGTCAACAGCTTCAAATTCCTATGGGTCACCCTCACTGCCAAACTCACATGGACTGAGCACACAGCATCAACCATCAAAAAGGCCCATCAGCATCTCCATTTCCTCAGGCGTCTGAAGAAAGCCAGGATGTCCACTACAGTCCTCACCACTTTCTACAGGTGTGCTGTGGAGTCCGTCCTCACAGGATGTACTACACCCTGGTGCGGTAGCTGCTCCATACAGGACAAGAAAGCCCTAGAGAGGGTGGTCAAAACAGCTCAGGAAATCATCGGCACACAGCTACCAGCAATCCAGGACACCTACACCACACTCTGCCTCAGAAAGATGATGCGCATCGTGAAAGATCATAGTTACCCCGCACGGGCACTTTTCTCTTTTCTGCCGTCTGCAAAACGGCTCAGGTCTACTCGAACCCGCACTGCTAGGTACAGGAACGGCTTTCACCCCAGTGCTGTAAGAATATACAACAGTCACCAACATGCCACCTTTACTAACTAGAGTTGGACTGCTCCTTCCAAGCACATTGGTAAATTACACTGTCACTTTAAGCATTCTCATTCTCATGTTCTGAGTTCTCTGGCTGACTACTGTTATTTGTTATTTAAGGGGACATAAATATACATTAATATTATGCACATCTGCACAGTGACCAATAAAAACAAAAATTGCCAAATAGTCAAGTGCTGTCTCAGTTTAACTGTATGACATGAAAATTACAAATAATATACCATTAACTGCAGTGCCACCACTAACAGGGTTTCCTGAATGTACCAGATAAGTCTTCTGTTAAAAACTGCTGTTAGTAAAAGCCATTCCTTACCCTGGTTGCTAAGAGGTTTCACAGGGATTAGCAGCATTTACTGGATTCTTAAGAACCAAGTTACAGAGGACAGACTAAGGATTTACTTTTGACCTCGTTTTTTTTTTTTTTTTTTTTTAAAAACTTAATTTCCAATAGGCTCAGCGATTTTTCAGTCCATTACATAGGCTCATTGTACATATTCAATATTAAACAAATGCCAGCTAAAGAAACAACTCTGTAAAAGTGTTTCTGTTCTTTATTACGTAGCATTTCTATTCATTTTTCAGTTCTGCTAAAAAATAAAAAAAAAGATGCAAGAGTAGCATCTTAGTGAATAGCAGATAATTCAGTAACTGTGTTAGGCTAACAGGTGAAACCAAGGCAACAGAGGAAATCCAGGCATTTCCAGTGGAGTATGTATTGCTTATTATTATGTTTAACAGAAATGCAACTTCAGTGGTAATAAATATAACTAAATATATAACTAAAGCAGCTCTAGGGACTGCTTGATGAATCAGGGAGGATTTCAATTAACAACGATGGTACTGTGAGTCATTGGTTCAGTTTTTTTTTTTTTTTTTTTATAATCATGGCATTATATGTTTTGCCTAAAACAGTTTCTTAATGTCCCCTACTGGTGAACTGGACCAGGCCTTCTAGAACCTGCTAGACATGTCCAGTTTGCCAGTACAAGCATGCTTGGGGTGTCATTCAAAAAGCATCACAATAGTGCTTCTCATAAGAAGCTGACAGTTGTGTGGTATTTCGTTAGCACCACTGTGTGGAAAAAAGATAAGGACAATGGTCTCCATACACAGCACCGTACTATACCGTATTCAAAACACTCAAGACAGCAAGATTTTACTGGAAATTTCAAACATCTTAACCACATAAGATCAGACCAAGTGCAGTTTGTAGACTTAAAACTGATTATCATATTTACTTAGCTGAGGCCTTTGTCTTTTAGTACAAAAGGTTTGTACAGAAGAAATACTGCAAAACAAAAAGACTGCAGAAAAAAGATTAAAACCAAAGTTAAGGTTTACAGAGTATTCACAGAATAATATTTACTGAAGTTCAGACTATTTTATTTGACACTAAATTTGATTTCATTAGATATTAACTCAATGCAATCCTTTTATCCAGATTCCATTCAAACCATTCAACTGAAAATAAAAATGGAGGAATTCCATTAAATCAAGTCTAATGGTGGTCAGCTGTAAGAGACTGACAACCCCCAGCACCTTCGGCCTGAGACAGCAAATACTGACTGAAGCTCCGAGTGAGAGTGATGCTCTGAAAAACATGCTGAATTTCTCAAACAGTTATTTTTGAGGACATTACACAGTTGCTCTAAAGGCACTGACATATATGTGCATTTTTCTTCTCGGGGTATCTATTTTTTGATTCATTACATGTGATTTCTGGGCCTCTGTGAATGTAGTCCTGTGTGACTTTTCAAGCATCTGACATCTACCGTAGGTAGCATTTCTATTTTTAGACATCAAAGTGGGCCGCCTCACAAGGTTCTGTAGCTCATGAACAATTCACAACAGAGCAAACTAAGAAAAATTAAAAAAAGCCAGCTAACACCACATTTTGAAATTTAAAAAAATTATAATTGAACATTCATAATAAATCCTAAAAATACAAAAATCCCCAAAAATACAGTAAGTTATATCAATGGGAGTGAAATCATTTTTTTTTAAAGCCAAATTGGCAAAATATCTGCAATACTTTAACAATTTACCTCATTGTGACAGTATAACAGTAAGCCTGACAAGAAGAGTACAATGTGTACTGTTTTTCAGCTGTTGCCTTGCAACTGAAGTTTCCTGGTTCTATACAACTTCTGCTGCACTATCCTTGATCAAGCTGTAATAATACGATCATTCATTTTTGTTATCACAAATCCAGTATGTTCTGTGATAATGTAGTCATCAAAAACATATTCAGTTTTTACACACGATATAAAAATATCAAAAACTACATATAAATAAATATTTGTGACAGCAAAGAAATGCTTGCATTGCTGCATCCCCAATAACTGTATTCAAGTGAGAAAACTCTGAAGTTTTCACAGTCCAGTATATCTAGACAACACTCCCACAATGGAATTTGGTGGCTCTCCTGAAAAAAAAATGTGGGAGGACATCCACACCCAAATGCTCCAAGCTTCCCTACCACTGTTGCAGGAGTGCCTCAAGCACATCTCTGTGAGATAAACAGTTTCTTCTAGCAGCAGTGTAAAAACATAACAATGTTTTTTTAATGAAGCCTTCTATGTATATTTAGATGGGACCAGAAAACATGTGATATACCTTTAGGTTCAGTTAACTCCAAGACCAGCATGCATGTGTGCCAGTAAGCAGGGTGAATGTTCCTGCGATTCACACCCCCATGTATGTGCTCATACCCCACACTGAGTCAGAAAGTTGACGCATTTGCAAGAGCAAACTGAGGAGAAGTGAAATTTCACACTAGTTCCACAATGAAACTGAAAGAAGTCTTCTCATTGTAGTGAGAGACAGGCACTATGTTTTCTTTAGGAAATTACTGCAGCATGAAAACCTAGAATACTAATTCATGCTTGAGGGTTTGGGTTAATTGTTGCCTGTTGTCTTTCTGTAATCTCATTTGGGAAAAGGGTTTTACTAAAGGTAAAGTAAGAAAAGGCCCGTGGTTCAGTTCCAAGCTGACAAACAGATGTTGTGACTACAAGCAAAATACGAAACTCAAACTGTCTTTTTAAATATCAGCTTTAAAACAGAGCCAGAAGTGCAAAACTTTAATGGTTCATCACCACATCTGAAAAGTGGCCACCACCTACACACCTGGCATGTACAATGAAGAATGTTGCAAAAAGTCAATAAAGAGCAAGGAAAATATGGATTTGCTTTCAGTAAAACTATAAGTAAAAAAAGGTTTACAATAAATGTCACAAGGAATGGTTTCAACTGGTTTAACCGTTATCCCAAAAATATAGTTCAGCAATTCCAGAGCCTCCTTTGCAGCATGGTCACTCCTAGAAAATTCAAGCTGACAAATGATTGTGAGGTTGAACATTTGATTATAATTTTGGCTACAGCTGTTGGCATTAGTACAGACGAACTAAAACTTAGTATTGATACCCAGGAGTGAAACAAAGTTTCTGCGGGTATTATGCAGGAGTACAGACATGCATGTTGTACTGTGACAGTATAAAGCTTAGGAAATTTCCATACAAGGATTAAAGGATTGATTATTAATATTATTACAGTGTGAACCAAAAAGCCTAAGTGGGAAAATACTAGGAGGACAAAATATCTTAATTACTGAATGATTCACTTTTTTTTTTTTTTTTTAAAAAAAAAAAAACCCACCACATTCAAATTATTAATTCATTTACACAGAAAGGTACTTGTAGTAGAGTAGTCATATACTTTAATGAATATATTCTGTGGTAGCCTAATTCAAAATTTCCCTCAGAAACCAAGTTCTTTATCTAAACACTTGGAAAGAAAACTGACATTATCCTTGTCAGCACTATAAAAAGACAGCTTAACACTGTTACTACATTAAGTCGCATTGGAGAAAAGCACCAGCTAAATGAATATATGTAAATGTGGGTACTCTAGTTTTATCCTATGATGCCAACATACAATCTTCAAGTGAACTGGTGACCCTAAACTGTCCTTAGTGTACAAGAGTTTGGATGACATACTATGGACATGCATTTTTCTCTGCATCTTAAGCCCCATGCTTATTAGGAAAGACTCCACACCACTGCAACCATAACTGTAAAAAAGGAGCACTTTCCTTGACTACACTGGTAGCCACTGTCTGCAAGCAGCAATCTTAACATTGTGCAATAAAGTGAATTTCTCTTAAGTTCAACTGACTTTAGCACACAAACTGTCATGTTATAGCAAACATGGCACTTGTGTGCAATAATGCACATATCAGCTGACACAAACCAAGAGTGAATCATGACAGCACTGTTCAGTTTGAAGTTTGTCTCATGTTTGGCAAATGTGTTCATTGCACATGACCCTTCTTTTCAGCAGCAACACTGCAGTGTTATAGCTCATAACTGATCACTAACAAAATAAGGTGCTGATGACAATACAAACCACTACATTATTCTTGTTGTTTGACTTTTTGTGCAAATTGTAGAGAAAGGTGACCACCATAAATATAGAGACATAATTTGAGAAGTAATCAATAACAGACAACACCCCACCCCTTCAAAAGTTTCCTTGGATAAAGATGTAAGCTAAATAGTCTAACAGCAAAACAAGGAATAAACAGGCAAACAAGAAGTGCCATTTCAATAACAGTAGGGTTTTGCTGATTAACTGATTTTTTCAGAACATCTTGTTTCACACTACCCATCTTGAGGCAACAGTTCACCCCATGAGCTTGGATGAGTCATTCCATAAATGAATGCACACCTCTGCCAGCCAAGGTGCCTGGTTCTGAAAGGCTCTAGTGCTCTCTTAATATTTCAACGGGTGATTCAATATCATAAACTAGACTTAACTTCCATTAAGGACTAACATAATGCATTACAAAGTTGACTGCAGTATCTTCCTGAGAAATCATCTGCATTCCATGACGCAGCATTACTGCCTTGCAAGCAGCTACGAGTACAAACAGCCAAGCTCCTCCCAATAGTCAGACCTCAGTCTCACAAAGTGTTTGTGTGGCTCTCAGTACATGAGCCGATGACAGCAGTTTCCAGCCCTACCCATCAAGAAGAAAGGTACAATGTAAGAATGGGGTCTGATTCTCTCTCACAGAACAGATCCAAGGCTTTAGACTCTGCTAACATGTGTCCACTGAGGCCTTTTGATAACATTTTGTTGTTGTTTACAATATTTAATCTAATACCCGGCAAGCACACACAAAACAATTTTTAAAAATCTGCAGACAATGCCAAAAATGCCCAGATTGCAAATGGCAAATCTGCTTCAGTGTCAACATATGAAAGAAAAATAAACCAACCCAACCAAGAGCAAAGCCCACTGCCTGCATTGTGATTTTAACATGTTAATCACACACAACAGCAGCAAATACAAGCAAGAGCTGAACTAGCTATAATCTTTCTTCCCAGCTGGCATCAATCATTAACCTTATGTATTGTGCATGATTAAAAATACAGTAATAGGAATATACACATTTTACAAATACAGCGTGATGAACGCCTGAACAGTTTCAAACTAATTCACAGACAAGACAAAGCTGTCAAAGTCACACTGACCACATCACATTCTGGAAATGCAACTCAAACCTGCTAAATGAGGAAACTTCCTGCTTTGCTTAAACACTGTAGTCTTTTTATCTAGTGTTATTTGAGGAGGAAACTGTAGCTTTCTAAAGAAAATAGGAATGCTGTAGAGAAATAAAACTGGAAACATCCAGCTAGCCACAAGGTATCTTGTGTTTTTTGCATATCAGAAGGGGGTTTATTTTATAAAAAAAAAAAAAAAAAAACCTTTACTCCCACTGCATTCTCATTTTCCTTATTGTCACAAACTTATTTTAACCATCTTGAATTGAACATTAGCAGACTCACAGATTAATGTATCTGTCAGCAAGCAAGGCGCATTACAGTATCTGAACAGTTGGGTATTTTTTCTGGGACACTGTTAATAGCAGGGAGGGAGGCTTCAAATGGAAAACTTCAGGTTATAAACCCATGTCTTTAAGGCCAACATTTCTTGCCACCACAAAATACATTATGGCAAAAACACTTAGATTTACATAATCACACGTAGCTTGAGACCACTGTATGAATGAAATTCTAGACTATATGACAAATATTACACTAAATGTTATATTTCTGTAATTTGCTGCAGATGAAGAGTTTTGAACCCTTGCCCAGTGGTCCCTTGTGCATGATCTTTTCTGGTCCAGCTCTGCTCTCACTTAATTACACTAGAAAAGGCTGATAAATGAATGTATCACCCAAATGCTGCAATGGTAAAGCTAATTTGCAGGCCAAAGAATGATTTTTTTTTTTTTTTTTTTAATGGTGTTACATCAAATCTGTGTAATTTCAGAAACATTTTTAATGGTGTACCAGATTTTTCCCCTTAAAAATAGCAGCACTGGTCAATGAAATTAAAGACCAACTAATTATGTACATAAATTGTTAGCCTTTTACAAAAAGATTAATCCAAATGAAGGTCAGTACTACTTTATAGTTTTGCTTACTTTTAGGGAAAGAATGGACAACTATATTTTACCAAAGCAAAGTTTTATTATATGTGATTTATTATGACTTATCACCAATACCAATTCATTTTCAGTTTCCAGAGGGGGAGAAAAAAAAAAAGTCATCCAGTAAAATATATGACTCACTGTCATAATTTTGCAATTTATTCAAACAAACAGGCAAATCATAGTAAATTAGAAGCTTGGGTACTTTTTTTTTAAAAAAAAAAAAAAAAAAAAAAAAAAAAAAAACACACACACACACACACACACACACACACACATACACAGGGCAAACCAAAGCCAGAATTCCTGTAATGAATGGCCAATTAATCAAACACCAATTAACTAAAAGTAGGACATTGATGATTTAAAGGAGAATATCAATGACATTTTAAATATGTCAGTGATGAGACCAAAACCTTATTCATCACAGCAGAGAGTAAGACTGACAATGAAAAACCTCACTGCTGATACTAAGCATGAAAACTGATCATATTACCTCTCAGAACCACTTACACGTCACTGTTTTATTGATTAAAGAAAGAAATAAAAATCTTAACATTGATTTTGGCTTACTAGACCTATAAGTGCGTAGTTGTCCAAGTCTAAACACCACATCTAAAGTTTTGTATCTAATATAGTAAGGACACATTAAGAAAAGTATTTCAAAACAGCAAAAACAACCTTTATTTTTTGTCTATTTTTATTCTGTTTATACAACACGCATTTCTCAGTTTACAAAGAGGTAACAAATACATTTTTGTCAGAGCTTAGAAGAGAAAATGGGTGTCTAGTGACAGCTGCAAAGCACTGATTGTTGGAACATTATTTTACAAATGGATCCCAAGTATGAGAGGCAGAGGACTGTTCACAGCATAAGCTGCTTTTCAGACAAACAGTTCTGAGTTATAAATATGAAAAACTGTTCACAGCTCTCCAAGAAATGTCTGAAACAGTCAACAGTGGCAACAAATTTTGACATTTAAAGACAATGTTAAATTCAATCCACTATAAACACAAGCACTGTCAGTCAGTTTCTTCAGCTGACCCATATGCTAGCATTCTTTCTGACAACTGCAACTGTTACATGAGTTCATGTTCAAAACTAGCATTTCAGGTCTCTGAATTCAAAATAAAAGCTTCTCCAACTGGAAACAGTTCTTAAAATCTTTTCAGACTGATGTTGGTCTTCTAATTTAATTCTACTGAATATGTAGGAATCTACAGCAAATTACTAACACTGGAAATTAGTACAAATCTGCAAATGACAGTCAGCCTACAACTAAATAACAATATGTATGTTTGTGTGTATAGTATGTATATATGTGCCATTAACTGCATGAGCATACAAAAGAGCGGTGCTGTAACCTTCCATTCCACTGGAAGGAGCTGACCCCTCCCCCGCAACTTCTAAAACAAGTACTTGGACCCAATGATAATGAATGGATGAAAAAAATTAAACATCTAAAGAACAGTAGTCATACATTCTCTAGCAGCTACAAAAACAAAAATGCTTAAAGTTAACAGGGCATTCCATCTGCACTGGGTCTATGTGCACTCAATAATGGCCCAAAATAACATGGGTTTTTGTGTGCACAAATGAATTAAGCAAGCACAAACTGTCACACCAGTGCAGTAAATTATATTAATGATGGTTCTGTCAAAGACAAATAATGGCATATTGTTGAAAACAACGCATTCATGAAGCTATAACTGATTTGTTGATAGTCGCAACCTGAAAAATATTAAAACCAACAACAGCAGCAAGAACAAAAAGTAAACCACTTTCAGAGAGGGTGCATGATACATTTATGCACTATCCAAACACTATCCAGTCCTGATGGGCTATAGTCCTACAGGATGTTGAGTCAGGTTGGTCCTGGGTGAAACAAATCATTTTTAGCAAACTCATTTGCCTCTCTAAGTACCACAAAAAGGTGAGAACCAGGACTGCAACTTAATTGCCTTGGTTTACAGTAAGACTTTGGTAAAAAGAGTATTTTGTATCTGAAAACTGAGTCCAAAAGCAGGTCCAAACACTACACTACCTGATTTCCACTGCATCAGTATCAAATGTAATTTTTGCAGGAGATGAATGTGAATTATACCAGCATTACATTGCTTAACCAAAACTACTGGTAACTACAGCATAATGTTCGTACCAAAGTCACAAAAAACATCAAAATGTCTGACTGGCAAAATAAATGTTTACAGTACATCATAACATAGCTGACAAAAACAATGTGCTATTCATTCATTTTAAGTTACTTTCCTTTTGTGCCCCTCTAAACAAGACACTTAAACAACAAACATGAAGGAATCCAGATAATCCAGATCTGTATGACACAGCATAAATTCTGCAGAAAACACAAAACATACAACTTTACACACCTTACTTAACATCCCATAAATTTAGGCTGAAATTAATTCAGAGTTCCAGTGCATCTGAACTTCTGAACAGACACACAGCTGTAATCAACATTTTAGATGATGATATGCTGATCAATTACAGATCTTATTAGGAAGCAAATGATGGAGATATTCTGGAGAACTCAGCTCCCACCCATTTCAACATGACAAGAGCTACTCGTAAGAATAATTTCATAGCAGGTTTCAATTCATGAATGTAGTACTGCACATTAAAAATTAACCAATTTCCAGTTATTTGTACAGTATTGTTTATCAATGACCTGAAATTTCAAGACAGCAATTTTGAAGTAATATTTGTGCATTTGTTCATCTTGTAATGCCTTGTTTAATAACTTTGACATTAATTCAAATCTAAGCCGAAGTTACTGCTACTGTATTGTCTATACTACATACCATCTTCCCATGAAATAATCTACTTTTCAAACGATTTTCTCAACCCACTCAGAGATCAAACCAACACAATATATATAATGACAGCTATCAAAGTGTATTAATTTTCGAGTTCTTGTGTGCCTATTTATCATGGGGGGGGAGTAACTTAGGGAAAAATTGCACACAGTATGAGATTTTAAATCAGCGCAAAACAATTCCAAATAAACTGTACCAATACAGACGTTGCACGTAATAAGTTTGCCCAGTTAGTGAGGTGGCTGCCTGGCTGTTTGCGCGTGCTATTCTGTGTCTGTGAATCTCAAGAGTACGTATGTGCCAGTCTGCGTGTGCGCGTGCGCGTCTCTGTGCGTGCGTGTGCGCGCGCGCCCAGCCCATCACACCACACGGCAGGATTGAAAACTTGCCCACATCACCGTGGACTCACAGAGAATGAGGTTCACAAAACGGGCTGCCTTTTACACAGAAAACAAGTTCGGAATGCATCACGAAATGAGCCGTCCCAGCAATCATGTGTGCCAAACTACACTTGAAACACACACACACACACACACCCTGTTCGCCTCGGTGGGACAGTCTGAGTGTTCACGTCATTCCTCGACAGCTCTGGTTTCTTACATTCATTCTCTGGACACTCTCTGTGTGTCTGTGGTCAGATTCGGTAAAGAAACCCTAAGACGTCATGTGCTGTAACTGAAAAAAAAACAAAATGTTACTCCAAAAACATGCGGACATTACTACAGTTTGTGTGTGCAAAGAGGGTGGGTGTGTGTGTGTGTGTGTGAGCTCAGTTGAAGATGGAAACCCGGACCGTGGCGTGGAGTCTCTGTGAAAATGGGCGCCGGGCTCCGTCTGCTCCATAGTACAGACCTCGGGCACACGGAGCCCAAAAAAATAAACTTTAAAAAACTAAAAAGACAGTTATAAAGACCGCACTTGCCTTGGTAAGGTGTCAATACAGAGTCGGAGAGCCAGAAATATGCGGTTCCTCACACCGAGGCCGGAACAAAATATCACCAGCAACGTACAAATTCAGTTCAGCCCAGACATTCAGTCACAAAAACATACTTTCTGCTTACCTGTGCAACCGTCAGCTGACCATATGGAAAAAAAAAAAAACAAAAGGCATGAAAACAAGAAGAATTCGTCCTCACACTTACACCCGCGACGTCGGACGGAGAGAAAAATTCTAAAGAAATTCTGCCGCTTTGAAGAATAGAAACGACACTTGGCAAGGTTTTGATTGAGGTGGTGAGCTGGACGTGGCCTCTCGCGGGCTGACAGTTTTAGAAAGGGGAATGTGAGGTAAAGTGCCTGGCGAACTTTTTTGTTTCGCGGTGCCGCCGCGGAGTGTGGGCACGGGCCGGCGCGCGGCGCTTACCTCGTCTTCAGAGAGTCCGTAAATGGGCTCGAAATTCGCAGCCATATAGCTCGCGCTACACAACGTCGGGCACGAAAACACCAAGCAGCCGCCAGAACAATGGCTAATACACCCCCTCCTCTTGAATGAACGCACGCAGCTCACACCCAGTGAAATCCCTCCGACGGACAGGGCAGCTAAATCTGCTAATTCCCGCAATCCTCTCGAACACGGCGTTCATACACACAATATTCGGAGTCTGCATTCAACTCAGCATTTTTCTCTCTCTCTTTCTGGTTAGCTTCGAACGCTAGCTAATCCCGTAGTACTGTATTAATTGCTTCTCCGCAACTCAACACGCCCCCGTCCTGATGGAATGGAGATTGAACCAATCAGCAGGCTCCGCTAAATCCCAAGAGAACAAGACGAGCCAATGAACGCGTTGGAAATCGAACGGCGCTGGTAAGGCGTCTCAGGCTACAAAGTACCAACATTGTGCCATGGCGGTGGTAGAGGATGTGTTGTCAACGGTGGTGCTGCAGCGTCCTCTTGAGAAACCAAAAGACGCTATTGTTTTTTTTTTCCTTTGGAAAAAAAAAAAAAAAATGTATTTACAATTCATGTAATCATTAGAAAAGGTCTATGGGTTTAGTGAATGGGCTGTATGAGTATTTCTATTTTACACCACAACCACAGGGTTAGCCATTCCTTTATAACCTTCCCAGAATTGCTGTTGCTTTGGTTTTTTTGGGATAAAAATAACTGTTTCTGATACCTCAGTCATTTCTTTCATTTTTAACGTGTCTCCTCTGTCTTTTCTACTACAGGTCTTTTTGCAGCTGTTGTCTCGTTGATTTATACATTCTTGTGCTTTTACTAGATTAAATTTGCTAACCACCATCCGGGTGTAAATGACAGTTCAGGTGAGTGTTCTGTTCCACAGTCACTGGATTACAAACAAAAGTCCACCTGGATTTATCGTTACGGCCCCCCCTATAAATTTTACCCAAACATTGGTTGAATGAATTAGCTGGTCCATGTTTTTAGTGAGAAAGTCAAGTTCAACAGTACTCCATGTGCCTGGCGAAAGCAAACCCATAATTATAATCACACTTTATTTAGGATGTTCCTAGAAAATCTCATGTAAGACAGGCATTTTATAATAATTTACCCAGCAATGTTTTGTAACTAGTAATTCAGAGTGTGTAACGAGCAAAGCAGGGACCCTTGGATTCGAGATTTTTAACCTTTTTAATATAGAACTGGATAGGACAATGTTTCGTTAATCCCTGCAGGGAAATTCACACACAGCAGCTCAACAGGACACATAACAGGTGTGACACATAACAGCAAGTGCAGTTATACTGACATGGTAAAAATTATAAATAAAAGGGAAAAAAAAAACAAAATCAGCATGAACAAATGATGGTTATAGTTGAGCCAAAATTATCAAAGCTGTGCAATTATTTGAGATACTTAATGAATCTCAGTGCATCACTGTTGAGGAGTTAACAGGTAGATGACTGGTATTGTGGAGGCAGATGGCTGTTGGTAACTGAACAATCTGGTGGTTAAAGGGGCTCATGGCAATCACTTCATGTAGGGAATGTGAGCCATTGTCTATAATTGATGCTAACTTTCTCCTCATCCTGGCTTCTTCCACTGCCTCTGCTGAGTTGGGGGTCAGACCCATGTCTTGATATTAATACTTGTTATTAATTTGATACAGGGGGTTGCAGTGGCGCAGTGGGTTCAGCCAGGGCCTGCTCTCTGATGGGTCTGGGGTTTGAGTCCCGCTTACGGTGCCCTGTAATGGATTGGTGTCCTGTCCTGGGTGTGTCCCCTCCCCCTCCAGCCTTATACCCTGTGTTGCTGGGTTAGGCTCCAGCTCGCTGTGACCCCCACTTGGGACAAGCGGCTTCAGATGGTGTGTGTGTATTAATTTGATGCAAGGGCCTTATGACACTGGAGAAGATGAGAAGTTCCTTTGTCATGTTGATGCCGAGCTGGAGATGGTCTACCTTTTACCGTGAAACAAATTTCTGAATTACGCTCCTGTATGCCACATCATCACTTTTCTCCATACACCCCGCAAAAAGTTTCATGTGCACCAACATCTCAAGGGTGTACATAATATGCGGTGTGAGAGCCACAGGTCTGTAATCATTCAGAACACAGGCACCCCTTTTCTTTGGAACTGAGACTTGGTAGGATATCTTTCAGAATAGTGGCATTTTTTACCTTCACATCTCATCTAAAAGTGAAGTTCATGTTTACATCTACACTTTGGAAGTATCTCATATCTTCACTGTATACCCTTTGTTTCTGCTGTGGGGAGGCATACTTAACAAGTCAAGAACTATCCATCCATTCAGCCATCCATCCATCCATACATCATCAACAACCACTTGTCCCCCTCTTTAAAATTGTGAGGCAACACTCCTAACCACTATGCTACCGTGGCCCTAGTGAAACAAAGACATCTATAATGCACACAAGTGCCAGTAAAGCTTTAATTAAGCAAACTTTATGAAGCAGTAATGACAAAAATTTGTCCCATCCTTCCATAATCCAAGACAGCAATTCTTCCAATCAACAGAATAGCACACATATACTACACTGGACATATATACAGTAGATCTTTATGTTTTGACAGGATGCATAGTACAATTTGGAAAGGTAATTAGTAATGCTCACCATGAAGTTATTCCTGCTGTAAGCAACCTCCAGTTGACACTGATGGACTGCTCTTTTCAACAATCCTAACTTCAAACTTTGTTGTAACACTGTGGGTGTTAATTCAGTGATCTGTGACTGGAAACAGTGACACTCATTCTGTACCTGCTTTTTGATCTACATTTTATCAAGCTGTAATTTTCTCAGTAGCTGGATTTCCTTCTGCACTTTTGCTATATGGTATAGCTAAAAATAGTGTTAATATGGAGCACATTTATATATATTGATGATCAGTACTGATGGCTGCACCCCCTTCATCTCAACTACAGTTTGATTTGGTGTGCCACAGGGCTCTGTGTTAGGTCCATTATTGTTCTCACTCTATATGTTACCATTTGGTGATATTATTCGCAAACACAGTGCAAGTTTCCCGTCATATGCCAATGACACACAGCTATATGTTTCGTTTAAGCCTGATGACCCATCACATGTGGTGTCTTCAGCTAATTGTTTTACAAATATAAAACCATGGATGGGAACATTTTTTTATTTCTAAATGCCACTAAGCAGAGGTACTTATGGTGGGTGGTGATACCAAACTCTTGACAAATCACACCAATCTTTACCACACATGGTATAAGTTTCAAGCGTACAGATTGTGTCAAGGATATGGATGTCTTGTTGGATGGAAAACTGTAATTTGTATCTCATGTAAATGCTTTGACTAAGTCGTGCTTCCTTCAGTTATGAAACATAGCTAAATTACGACTATTCCTATGTAGATGGGATGCTGAGAAACTGGTTCATGCTTTTGTTTCAAGTAGGCTGAACTATTGTAATGCTTTATTATCGGGTTGTCCATACTACACTGTATCCAGGCTACAGTTGGTACAAAATGTTGCTGTGAGAACTGTCACTAGAACTAAGAAGTATGACCATAAAATAGCGGTACTAAAATCGCTGCACTCTCTCCCAGTTACACTTAGAGTTGATTATAAAATCCTACTTTTGACCTATAAGGCAATACATGGCATTGCTCCAGCTTACCGTTGTGCGATTATTGATTCTTATATTCCAGGATGATATCTTCATTCACTGGATGCGGGTTACCTTAAAGTACCTGTGATCAATAAGACCTCAGTAGGAGGGCACACCTTTAGCTATAGAGAGCCTAAACTGTGGAAAAGTCTACCAGTTACTGTCAGAAATTCCCCATCTGTCTCAGTCTTCAAACCCAGACTGAGGACTGACATGTTCACTTGGGCATATCACCACAAAATGTAATTCCACTTAGCTGTGTTTCTGTTTTTCCCACCTCTGTACCAAAACATATTAAACTGACTTCTTTAAGTTATAAATAACTAACAGCTTCTTCTTGCTGAGCATTGTTTCCCTACAATAAGACCAGAGGAGGCCGGCCGACCGTTACAGAAGCACCTCATGCTGACTGATGGTAATGAGCAACCACCGTGATGGATGAGACGTACCTTGATGAACTGGGAAATCAAGCTACTATACAGCAACAATGTTATTATTCCCTGTAAACTGACCTAGAAATCTTATTTAATCTAGAATGCCCAGGAGGGGTGGGCAGTCACTGGCACTTGGACCCCCAGAGGTTTTTTTCTCCCTTCGACTTTCAGTTGGGAGTTTTTGTTCCTTTCCTTCGTGGCCAGTAGGTATACTTATAGCTCTATAAAGCATTGATAATGTATTACACTAGTCTATAGTCCACTGTCTTCTTTGTTTCTTGGTCTGATATATTTGTTTCTCTGCTTTATGCCTGTATTCAAGCGCTCTGTGTCACTGTCAGAAGGGCGCTCTATAAAAATAAATTGAATTGAATATTGTATAGTATCTGTTCCTTTTTACCTCACTTATTTTGACACTTTACCTTTTACCCCTGCTTAAAAAAAAGAGCTGTGGGACACTAGTACTGTCAGCAGTGCCACCATGCCACCCATTTACTGAACTACTTCATAGAAAATATCATAGGATCTATCCATCCATCCATCAATCTTCCTTCGCTTATCCAGGACCGGGTCGCGGGGGCAGTAGTCTAAGCAGAGTCCTCCAGACTTCCCTCTCCCCGCACACCTCCTCCAGTTCCTCTGGGGGAACCCCAAGGCGTTCCCAGGCCAGCTGGGAGACATAGTCTCTCCAATGTGTCCTGGGTCTGCCCCGAGGCTTCCTCCCAGTGGGACAAGCCCGGAACACCTCCCCAGGGAGGCGTCCAGGAGGCATCCGGAACAGATGCCCGAGCCACCTCAACTGGCTCCTCTCGATGCGGAGGAGCAGCGGCTCTACTCCGAGCTTCTCCCGGGTGACTGAGCTCCTCACCCTATCCCTAAGGGTGCGCCCAGCCACTCTGCGGAGGAAACTCATTTCTGCCGCTTGTATCCACGATCTCATTCTTTCGGTCATGATCCAGAGTTCATGACCATAGGTGAGGGTAGGAACGTAGATCGACCGGTAAATTGAGAGCTTCGCCTTACGACTCAGCTCCTTCTTCACCACAACAGACCGGTACAATGACCGCATTACTGCGGACGCCGCACCGATCCGTCTGTCAACCTGCCGTTCCATTTTTCCCTCACTCGTGAACAAGACCCCGAGATACTTAAACTCCTCCACTTGAGGGAGGAGCTCCCCCCCAACCCGGAGGGGGCAATCCACCTTTGTCCGACTGAGGACCATGGTCTCGGATTTGGAGGTGCTGATCCTCATCCCTGCTGCTTCACACTCGGCTGCAAACCTCTCCAGTGCACGCTGTAAGTCTTGATTTGATGAAGCCAACAGGACCACATCGTCCGCAAAAAGCAGAGACGAGATCCTGCAGCCACCAAAACAGACACCCTCCGTTCCCTGGCTGTGCCTAGAAATTCTGTCCATAAAGATAACAAACAGAATCGGTGACAAAGGGCAGCCCTGGCAGAGTCCAACATGCACCGGGAACAGGTCTGACTTACTGCCAGCAATGCAAACCAAGCTCCTGCTCCGGTCATACAGGGAACGAACAGCCCGTAACAACGAGCCCCGAACCCCATAATCCCGAAGTACCCCCCACAGGACGCCACGAGGGACACGGTCGAATGCCTTCTCCAGGTCCACAAAACACACATGGACTGGTTGGGCAAACTCCCACGAACCCTCCAACACCCTAGTGAGGGTATAGAGCTGGTCCAGTGTTCCACGGCCAGGGCGAAAACCGCATTGCTCCTCCTGAATCCGAGGTTCGACTATTGGTCGGATTCTCCTCTCCAGTACCCTAGCATAGACTTTCCCAGGGAGGCTAAGGAGTGTGATCCCCCTATAGTTGGAACACAATCTCCTGCCCCCCTTCTTAAAAAGAGGGACCACCACCCCGGTCTGCCAGTCCAGAGGCACCGTCCCCGAACTCCACGCGATGCTGCAGAGGCATGTCAGCCAAGACACCCCACAACATCCAGAGACTTGAGAAACTCGGGGCGGATCTCATCCACCCCCGGAGCCTTGCCACCGAGGAGTTTTTTGACACCTCTGTTATGGACAAACCGTGACTAGCACAGAAATCCAATAACAACTCACCGCTCGGGTTCAGATCAGGGAGGCCGTTCCTCCCAATCACGCCTCTCCAGGTATCACTGTCGCTGCCCACGTGGGCGTTAAAGTCCCCCAGTAGAACGACAGAGTCCCCAGTGGGAGCGCTTTCCAGCACGTCCCCCAGGGACTCTAAAAAGGCCAGGTACTCTACACTGCCGCTAGGCG